>NC_044004.1:84292921-84601479 GCF_900496995.4 Aquila chrysaetos chrysaetos | reverse complement strand
TATCAGCTCTAAGCATACTCTGCTCTATGTTTTATAATCTAAGAACAAGGTTGATGATGGAATTGAAATAATATTTCTCAGCTGATTTGACAGACTTCTCTCAATGCCACCTACGAAACACACTGAAGAAAGAAAAAAATTAAAGATTACTTACATTAATATTAGACACTGGACAATCCTTTTTGGCAAATTTAAAGGCAAAGAAAGATACTTGAAAGATATCGGGTCTCTGTTCTTGATCTGGTTCAAGCATATATCCTGTAAAAATTGTTAAGACCAAATTATCACCGTTGGATATTAAAAAGCCTGTTGAGATAGTGTGCTACCAGCAAGAAGAAATTCAGCAGCTCTGCCAAATGAGCTTACCCCAGAGTCAGTTTTATTGGTATATTGGTTTTGGGGTGTGTTTTTTTAGTAGTTTTTGTCAAGTCAAATAGTTTCTAGGGTCAAATAGAATTGGAGAATACGTATGCTGTTTGACATTTTGGCACTCAGTTGTGGAAAGGGTAGCTAAACTGAAGTAGTAATTAATAGCTTCAGAGAGAAACAACAGAAAACCAACTCGTAGTCCTAGAATTTTCTAGGGTTAATACAAAATTCAATGTAGCTAACAGAAGATCCACAGGTATGTCTAACTGTATCAGACTAAGGTTTTACATCATATTTTGTCTTGCAGGTTTAGTTGGCTATGCATGCTTTTGTATATTTAAGAAAAATGTACTTCCACGGATAAAAGGACTTTCTCCTGACAAGACACAGAATATCTCATGTCCCCCCCAAACATTAGCTTCCCAAATTACAAGGTGCAGTGTTTTTCAAGGAAATCGAAGTTACTTTGTGTTGTTTACTATACAATACTGAGTACACAATCAGGAAATCTCTCCTAAATGACCCGAGAAGGTAAATAAACAGTGAAAGATATTTTCTGAACAAGTTAACCCTCTAAAAATATGTTGAGCTACGAAGAAAATGAACAACCTACGAAAACTTAACTTGTCGGTTTTGATGAGAAACTTAAGCTACATTTCCAAAACTGTTCAGTAGTACAGCCAACCTTAAACAAGATTTTGTAAAAAATCTTCAAGTAATTAAAAAAAAAATTATTTTAGACAAATATTACAATTTTACTCAAAGCCATTAATTCATGGCCACTACAGTTCACCACAAGTTTTATTTTTAATGGGTTTTACAAAATAAGGCAAATTTAAACTTGCAGTGATGGCACCATTAAGTGGAAACAGAACGCTTATCACGAAGTGACTCCTGCCACATGATTCTGAAATCTTAGATTTATGAAGTAGAGAATGTTTAGCTTGTCACTCCCCACTTGCCACCTTGTAAAAGAGCTCATATGAAGCCAGAAGTCCCTGACATACTTTTTATGACCAACTGCAGCTTTTTTTGGCTTTCATTCCAAATTGAAAGAAGTAAAGTTTACATTATGAGATTCTTCCCCACTCACATATATTCCATGCCAGCAATGCTCATCTTGGCACAGCACTTAATGAACCTTAATAAATCAGCGCTCACACTTACAAGATGACAGGATTAAAACCCGTACTCTTCTAGAAGTAGCATTGTGACACAGAGGAAAGTATTTAAACACTTGAAAATTCATCTCATTTTGCCAGTTGTTAAGTATTTGTAGAAGGTAAATGCTTACCATGATAACCACTATTTCTTAATTATTAATGTACTCAAAAAAGTGGTTTGGATTTAGTATTTCCTATTATATAAAAGCACAAACTATGTGGTCAACACATTCTTAACTCAGAAATAAATTTCAAGAGCTCCTATTTGAACTTTCTCAATTTTTCATATTCTGTCAGTTGCACTCTTACAAGTTAATCTGCTCGAAGTTCAAAATAAAGACAAGTGAAAATACTCACTATTATTGTAAATATTAAGTCCTGTTATCTCTCTACATGGATAACAGATCAATTGACCTTGTTGTTGTCCTAAATTTTCCTTCACACTCTTTGTGCTTTGAAGCTTTTACCAGAGTTCGTGTCCAACACTTGAGGTTGCATAAACTTCATCAGATTTTTGTTCTGTTATAAATCATGAAACTACAATAAAAGCATCACCAGTGCAATTCATCTCAGTACATTTAAGTTTCTACATTAAACTTGCACTTCAAGTTCATCTAAGCACAACTGTCTAACTTCGACAGATAATACTATTAACTGTCCGATGTTCCATAGAAAATACACACTTAAGTGCAAAAAGGAACTATGAGTAAATTAAGAGCTTCTCTTAATTCCCATTATACCTTTGTGGTTTCCCACTACCTAATGAAAAAAAAAAAAAATCATCCATGCCTCTCAAAGAAACCAAAAATTTCTTTTAATTTCAGCAAAGCTCTTCTGAGTTGAGAAGTAAAATTTAATCTGGCAGGTCTCTGCACCATTTTATTCTGTTTCAATTCTGAAGTTATCAACTCATCCACTAAATACCCAGAATACAGTAGCCGATTTTAACAAGTCAGCTGTGCAGGAGAAAGACTTGTTAATACTTCATTCACCTGGCACACTTTTAGCACCATTTCAAAGAAGTTTTCTCTAGGTTTCTGAAACTCCTCTCTAGTCCAGCACCTCCATTCTGTACCCTGCGGCACAGTCCTCCGTTGAGCAAATGGATACCCAAGCCTCCTTTCAAAGGCAAGTACAGGAGTTACAAGACAGATGGTAGCCAAGAGCAGCTCCCACTGTTCACTGAACAACCCAGCCAGTCTGCACCAACCATCCAAGCCACTCACCTCCATTAGCAGGATCTTCTGTTGTATTTGATTTATGAAGCAAAAGAATTGCCACGCTGCCCAGATACTTACTTATCAAACAGTGTATACTATGAGAGTATCGGGAATTGTCTGGAACGGTAAAGCTTCCATCGCAAATAGCAACTTGACTTTCTCCAAAGGGAAGTGAGAAGAAACAAAGTTTATACAGTAAGCAGCCAAGTGCCTGTAAAAAACAAATACAGGCACCATAAAGGTTTGAGAGTAAGCCTTTTTGCACAATAAAGCAGCACCAACAAGAAACAAATTGCATCCTAGCTACAGCTGAAGCTTACACTGTTATGTAGAAGCTACATTATGAAACACTGTATTCATGTGACAAGCTGATATATAAAGCAGCTCTAAAAATGCTTTCTTTCCCACTGAATCCTATGTTCAACAACGAAGTACCACAATTAGAGCATACCCCAAGAGCTGCATTAACATTGTCATATCCCCCAGAGATACCAGCAGCATTTCTGCTGAATTTAGTCTTTATTTAGTCCACTGCACATCACCTAATAAAAACACCTTTCCTTATCATGCTGCCAACAGGTTTCCACGAGAAATCACTGGTGACTATGAAGCAGCAACCTGAGTGACAAGAAGGAAAACAATTCTAAATCATGTCCCCCTTAACTCAAAATGATCATCAGACACAGCATTCGTTTTATTTACAGAAGACGTAACTACCAAAGATACCTCTACTATATTCTACGTTTTATAGCTGCACGACATATTTCGCTTCCAGATAAATAGTTTTTCAATTAGCCAATGCTGCTTTTAACTCCCCCCCACATCTCTTAATTAGTACCTGATTTTTTGCTTACCCAGATATCTGCCTTGGTAGTAATTGGTTTTCCGCCATAAAGATTGATCATTTCGGGAGCTCTGTACGATAGTGTTGTATACCTAGCAGTATATAGTTAAAAGAGGACATCGATGAAAAGCGTGCCTCAGAACTAAAAGAGTGTTTTCCTGCATCTGCCACACGCACATCATTCACACCCAAGTTTCAGATATGCACCTGGAACTGTCGTACACAATCCAAGTCATTTATTGCATTTACAGCATCACAGAGTATATTTGGAGTAGCAACATAAAATGATCATATGCAAGAATAAATATTTAAGTCAGCTAAAACCTGCTTTTAATGGTATTTCCCCAGCACATGTACTTCTGCAAGAGTCACTTTGCTTAAATACTGCCATAACCAGTCATTTGAAAGATGTAGTGTAAGAGTATTACCTATCACATATTGAAACGTACAGAATGCAGACTTCAAAAAAACCTAACATCTCAAAGTAATTACTAAACTGGTAGTCAAAGCATTTTCCAGAGCTGGGAAAAAAAACCCGTATCACTTCATAACTTGAGAACAAATAGCCTGTATTTATTCCTCTGCAATAGTTAGCCTCAAGGGGCAAAACCAAACTAACACATGTTTTCTAAAGTGCACCTGTAATAAAAGTCAAAATATTTTTCTGATCAGTCTTAGGAGAATCAACATCGACCTTACTTTATAAATAAGACTCTACGTAAATCCATTCCAATGCTTATTAACATCAGTTCTTTTTCTTTCATACAATTAGCCGTATTGAAATAGCACAAACTTAAAATATCGAATTCCGAAAATGGCCCGTAGTAGCCAGACAAATATTTTTGAACAATTTAATTTCAAAACAGCATGCTTTTTTCCAACAGTTTTATTCTTAAGAGTATCAGTTTTGCAAAAACCATCTGTGAATAAATGGAAGGAGTCTTTGTTACCAAATAGTTCCCACATTTTACTATATTTATGTCAACATTCGTTTAAATTCAACCACTAAGTTCAATTCATAGTAAGATACATGCACACTGCACACAATAACACATGGAGTTTCCTGCTTATGATAGGTCACTTAAAAGTGAACTTACTTTTTAATTTCTTCTTCAACCAAGTTAACACCATCTTTTTGAGGATTAAGGTATTTGTTAGTGGCACTGCCAAAATCACAGAGAACATAGCTCCCGCTGTCGTTTAACAATATATTCTCCACCTTGAAACGAAATCAACAAACAGAAATATTAGATGAAAGTTAACGGCATTAATTTCAAAGTTAAGCATTACTACGCATTCTCATACACAAACAGGAAAGTTTACAGAAAAATCAATTGACAGACTTGCCATTAGCACTAACTGACATCTTACTGTTTAGTCTCTGTTTACAGCTCCACCAACAGCAACCGCTTCCCTAACTAGAAGTCAGTCTTACTGAAATACCTCCTATATTCTCAATCCTTTTTAAGTAGATCATTGTTTTAAACCTCAACGTTTCTTTTTATTAAGTTCATACCTTTAGATCCCGGTGAACTATAGGTGTTTTGCACTGATGCAACCGGGCAACAGCTTCGCAGGTATCACAAAATATTCTCATTACTTCTGACTCAGTAAAGCCTGTCTGCAGACGCTGATTCATCTGATTCACAACTTGGCCAGCTAAAGAAACAATAACGGAATATATTTTTTTTAGTAACTCCTATCATGTACAGAAGTAAAGACTTATTTATATGCAAGAAGTCCACAAATAAGATGCAAGAAAATTTTCCACAGTCACTCTATTTAAAGAAAACAAACCTGGTTTTCCAAACACACACTCTTGTATCATCCTACATCAAAAAATTACTGTCTCAAACGAAAAAAAGAGTCCCTATGACTGAAACCCGTTTGGGACGAATTGTCACAAACACAAAGAAGCATCCATCAGACAAAGATGTTACCTCAAAAGCATGTCTTGCATTTAGATCCATAGCCAAAACCCTGGCAGCCAACCCAGCTTAATTTAATTCGAATTCTAGACACCCTCTCTCTTTGTCTTTCTGGGAGACAAACGCAGGGAGCGGGGAGGGGGGGCAGGGGAAAGACCCCAAATCCACCCCTTCAGAAAGGCCTCACTTAACCTCTTCACAGGTTTCTTTCTAAGATCAGGAATGATTATTTCCCTGTTTCTTCAAGTAGTTTTACCAGATAATACTAGCTCTTCCTACCACAATGCTCACTTAACACTAAGAGACTAAGCAAGACTCATTATCTGCAGGACCTTGGTGAGCATTCCGTCGAAACAAGGGCGCTTTGCAAAAGAAAACCCTAACACTGTCTAGTCATCTGACAGTTGACATCCACGTGGCTATTTACCATTATAATTAAAGAAAGAGTGCTACCAACAGGGAGTCAGAAGTGAACTCCCACAAGGGTACAGAAATTCACCCATACAGCAGGGCAGAGGGCCAAAAATGCAGCCATTAGGTTTCAAGTTCCCCTTACTCCCTTTCCTAAAACATACATCAAGACTGTCTTAAGCTCCTTATGGTACAGATTGCACAAGCTGTATCGTTTACCACTTCTACTGCAAATAAAACCAACATAAACCTCAACTTAAAGTATTCTTCAAGCGTTACAATGGGGTGGGTTTTCTTTCTAGTGTAGAAGTACTTAGTTTCTTTTTGTAGCACTCGTTCTAATATCATCACCTATTTGGGTTAACCGCCATCTCGTATTATTAGGTTGGTGTCTAGTCACCGTAAATTTTAGACAAACTTCAGAAGTTAAACTCTATAGCGAGTTTATTCCAATGCATTTGTGAAGTGGGGAAAAAGAATAATCTAGAAACTACCTGTTTTTATATATTATTTGAAACAAAGTTACATTATAAAGCAGGACCACAGGACTGTTTTTTTTTTTTGGCCAGCATTATCAACACTATACTCTGCTCATTCATAACCAGTCACCTGTCAGATAACAATTTTGAAGATGCTTTACTCTTATCTTAAACAAAAATAGCAGAGGGAGAACAGCAGCAAAAACCTTGCCAATCTTTCCTACCAAATTATGTTCTAGCTACAGTTGATTGGCACAAACCGAACAGAACAATTTCACTCTATACTTATACAAATAATTTCCCTGTTTCTGATCATACTTAATTACAAAACCATGTGAAACTGAATTCCACATTTTCTCAGTGTTCAACAGCTCAGTGCCTAAGTAACAACACAAACAGAAAAGCAAACAAAACTGGATTCCAGCTGTGAGATACGTATGTTAACCTTTTACGTTAAGGGAACAATTCTAAGTAAAAAATCCCAGGTGATCAATACAAATGTTTTCCCTGCATTTACTCTGAAAACCTAAGAGTTTTCTTCTTACCTCGACAGTACTCCATGAGAATGAGTACCTCCCAAACATTATCACTTATGGAGTTAACAGCACAATCCAAATAGCTCACAATATTCTTGTGCCCAGATAACTCTTTCTGGGGGGGGGAAAAAATAAAAAAAAAAAATTTTTTTACATTACACTTGCACAGAAAAATTTAAACAAATAAAAGATAGTACAAGCTTCCAGACAACCATTTAGGATTTCAAGTAAACTTATCCCCTGCCCCATATCCACCACTCTTGAGAAAGTACCACAAACACAAAACATAACCTCATCACTGCCAGCAATATCACAGTGACTGCTACATATCAAACACAATGCAATTACCATTCAGAAAAGAACATTTACGTGCTTCTTACTGGGCAGTGCAAACACATCCAATACTGCTGCATTCTAAAACAACCTTGTGAACTAGTAATACCTAGAGCCTCGATATGCAGGAGGTGTAGAAGAAACAAGCTACTCATGCCCATGCTAAGTTAAATTGAAAAACAATCATTCAGTTATTAGAAAAGGTAACTGGAAAAAAGCCACAACTGTTGTAGTCTGAACTATTACAAAGTTTTACAAAGTTATTACACACAAGCAACTAAAGGTGACCACAAGGAAGAAAACGAACAACTTAAGAGCCACTTTAAATGTGAAATTAAGCAATGCTTATTTCCTATCTGACTATACAAGTTTCATCATCTATACTACACAGTTTCTGCCTATAAGATAACTTAAGGTTAACATAAAAGTACCTCTTATATAATTAAATAGGTGCTGCTATGATTAGAACATGTGTAAGCTAGGAGTGTATGGCGATGGAGGTAAATAGTCTTCATAGTACCTGCTAGAAGGCAATATAACATATTTGCTCTTGCCCAGTCAGCAACTAATTTTATTTTTTTCTTAATTTTTTTCTTTAATTTGTCAAGTAATCACATACCCAAGTGTGCCTGACTAAACCTTCTAATTTCTCCTTATTTGCTAGTAATCTGCTGAAAACCAATAGAAACTCTGATGATGTAGGGGAGTTAAGGTACACACATACCAGTTACCCCAATACCAGACTGCAACTTCGAGAACATGCTTACACCCGCTCAGGACAACAATACTTCTGGAAGCCACCAACAGCATCATTCAGCTAAGAGAGCTGTGGCACATGGAGGCCTTAAGAATTTAAGGTACTGCTGCACACCTGGAAGAAATTACTTTTGCTTGGCAACCATATTACTGACCAAATCGACTGTGGTATCAAATCTGCTTTTTATAATTGCTTTAGAAGTTATTCACGCACCAACCCTAAACTCGGCATTACTTGCTGAAACTAACAGTGCAAAAACGGGACTGCAAGGTCAAAAGAAAAGGTGGTCTAGAAGCAACTGTCATTTAAGAGGCATTTGGTGTACGTATATTACAAATGAATACATTCTCCAGTTACAAATAACGAGCTTCTTACCATTATAGTAATTTCTCTCTTGCATACGTTGAGATCCGGCACATTATTAACATACATTCGTTTCAGTGCACAACGTATCCCACCATGGGTACGTACCAGAAACACAGTTGAGAAGCCACCTGGAAAAAACAATTACAAGCAAATGAAGCTACTTGAGTTTTTGTATTCCTCTAGCCAACATCACTACACGCTAAGAAATGCATAAGAAAGTCTACGGCAGTCATTGAGTGAAGAGTAACGAACACTTAAAAAGTTACAAAGATTTGCTACCTCAACCCATTTCACATAGGTGAAGTATTCTTGACAAAAACCTAAGAATGTTACTATTCTGTTACAACATTAAACGAATACATTTGAAAAGCATTTTCACATTCAAATATATCTATAAAGCCCAAAGCAAAGTCTGTGTATTCAGGTATCAACCCTGAAGTACCTTCAGAGTCATTCAGAAACCTGAACAAAGCAAATGTATTCTCCAGATCTTCACAAATTTCTAAATCCCCCAATACTTGATAAAGGTTATTATTAATTCCCTAAGCCTACATTTTAAAACAGAGAAATTAAAACACTAAAAAAAGAGAGTCTTGAGAGATACTGAAGTAGTCATGCAACTTTTCAGCACAGCCTGAAAGACAGGTGGAACCTCCCTGCAATCAAAGACAGTGCAAGCAATCAACTCTGAAGTAGTGTTTTTATTTGAACCCATACTAACTACCCAGTTAAGAACTAAACATTTTCCCACAACTAGTCCCATCAGGACCATTCTTAGTCCCAACAGCGGCATGAACTACGAGTCATATACACTCAAGCCCACCTCCCAGCTTCCCAGGATGAGGTTTTTCTTTTTCTCTTCACTGGTAGAAAAGAATCATGTAGACAGGAATTACACACAGAAGCAAAGTGAAACAGCCTACGCTTCCAAACATTCAGGCAAACCCAAGGGAAAAACAACACTCTGCTGTTTTATCTGTCTGTTACCTTTAAGTACTGCTCAAGGCCTCAAGCAGATTACATTAGCATCCCTCAAGGTTCACACACACAGCTTTCCCACAGTTTTAGGAAATCTGCCTCATAGAAGAGCTCACGTAAATCCGTACTTTACTTAATTGACTGCTGTCTGATGGTAAGCCAACTATTACCATGGGAACTTTCAACTAGTGCAAAAACTCAGGTACACAATCAGAACAGAAATATGTAAATTAAAACAATTAACTACTCTGATATTCAGGCAGGCAATTGAAATGCATGCATTTCACGTTCCCCGATACAATCTGCAAGCAGGATTTCACATTTCCTGATATAATCTGCAAGCAGCATTTTTTAAGTACGATGCACCTCATTTGATACAAGTCTCATGTGCTTGAGTAAACATGCGCGTAGTAATTCACAACTGAAGCAGCTAAGTTTTATTAGGAAATTTTCCTGATGATTAAGTACATAATATTTTTTAACTTCATTGCTCATTTAGCCAAATGAAATGCTACACTGTCAAAACAGAATTACTGCCAATTTTAATACAACAGCTGAAATTCTGCAGAATTATTATACTTTACCTAGTTTACGTAACAGGGCATTCCCAAAACATTAACAGGACACCCACTCTGAAAGTTATTCAAGTTCTAATGCCAAACTCCAGCTGGGGCTGAAATGATCCTATAGGGCTCCCCTAATACCAGCCTGGGGAATAATACTCAGAGCAATGTGCAGACCTTCGGTAGCGGAAGATTTTTTTGTACTATCCTCTCAATAAAAAGAAGCTTCTTTTTTAAGCACCAATACTTGACCAAAAATATAAAGCAGTATTCAGGTAAAGCACAAATGTCTAACGATTAGACAACAAAAATAACTTCTTCATTTTTTAACCAGTTTCATAGCCTTAAAATTCTCTATGACTAGCAGGAAGAAAGAACAAAATGCCGGATTTCAAGTTTCCCTGACAAGGGTTTTTATGTAACCAGAGCAGACATGACTGGATCAAAACAATCAGTAGAAAGTAGTGAAAAAAATCTGAATTCTCAGACAACTGCTCTTCTTGCCATTAGGTGGCAATATTAACCAAACTTGAACCCTCAAAAAGCCCTAAGGGCAGACCTACTCCCCATTTCTCCAAGAAGTAAGTATGTGACCTTGAATTGTTTTCCATTAGTAAATATCACCACTATGGAAATCCCTTCATCAAAGAGCCAAGTGGCATAACTCTGAACAAAACTTGAATAAGTATACTACTATTTACAGAAAACCTATTAGTCACCAATGTTCTGGAAAACTTTACCCAGGAAAATCCCAAACCATTAAACTTTAAACCTTTTCAGTCATTTCTGATGTTCAAATTCTCACTGAAAGCACCAAAGCAAGCAATAATCAGTGCTTTAAACATTCATGACAACTCTTATTAAACATTGCTAAAGGTCAGGGTGGAGAAGGAGGCAAGTACATACATGGCCTTGTACTATACAGAAACACTACTGCAAATAATGAGTAGTTGCTTTGCCCAGAGACTCGAGATGGCAGACTGAACAGAACTACACTTTCCCATGTCCATCAACCTAGGAGCTGGCATTTCACCAACACTTTCAGAAGCTGAAAATTTTTTCTGTTATCTCATAGCAGTCAAGACATATACACTCTTTCCCATAACACAATGCATCCAAAAAAAGCTTAAAACAAAACTGTTGTAAGCTATGGCTTATAAAAAGATGACAAGGAAGTTCCAGATGTTAAGCCACCCCCTTCTCTACACACTTCTGTTCTTTACCACCCATCACTACAATTCTGCTTGCCACCTTAAATTCCTGATGTAGTCAAGTCACAACACCCCAACAGCATCCCACAAGTACCTCCCCATCTTCCCACAGACAAGAAATGCCACAACATGCTGCAGTTGGGCTCAAGACAGGTATGCAGGCACTAATTGACTAGCACATAATCTTCACATACTGGGCAACGAGCAACAGCTTTGCCAACTGAGGCCTTTCCATCAAAAAGCAACATAACAACTTTGGGTGGTCTTATTTATCAGAGCACCAAAGTTTACAGTACCTCTGTTGAAAAATTGACAGAAAGGGCACAGTGAGCAAATATAATAACCTAGCAAATTGCACATGCGCTCAGCCTGTCAACAGGTATGGCAATACAATTATATGAACCTCATCACCTATACCCATTTCAGTGCAGCAAGCCCTTTAGCTTACTTGCCAGTAAGTAAGTTTAGATACCGTCTAAAAATTGCCACCAACATGGTCAAGACAACAGTACATAAGGCTACTGGGCACAGGCAGAGAGCATAACATCACAACCCCATTTTTTCTCCCTCGTTCCACATCCTCAAGAGCCAACTCAAATGCAAATTGAGAGGCCGCAAAAAAGCAACTAAGGAAACCGCAGGGTCGCTGACACACTCGGCACTCGAGACCTGAATACAGGACTGACTTCAATTCTGAAGGGACTCATGTGCAAAGCAAAAGCACAAAAAAAAGCATCATTTTGCACAATGACAGCAGCACTCCATTTAGCCAGTCTGTATGGGCCCACATTAACTTTGCAAGAACATCCCACAGCCTTGCTGCTAAGTGCGAATGCATGAGGCACCGCATCTGGGGGCCTCACAACCAAGGCTCATCTCTGTTACTCTCAGACCGTGCCACAAAGAGCTAACAGGATGCTATTTTCCCCTCAGAACACACATGTCCTTTTCATTGTGTGCTATATCATTAGAATCAAGTTTTCTCTACTCCCTTTCCCAGATTTGAGACTTTGTACTGGTTTTGGCTGGGATAGCATTTAATGTCTCCATAGCAGCTAGTATGGGGCTATGTTTTGCATTTGTGCTGCAAATAAAGTTCATAACATAAGGATGTTTTAGTTACTGCTGAGCAGTGCTCACACAGCACCAAGACCTTTTCTGCTTATCACAACACTCCACCAGCAAGTAGGTTGGAGGTACACAGAAAGTTGGAAGGGGACATGGCTGGGACAGCTGTCCCCAACTGACCGAAGAGATGTTCCAGACCATACAACGTCGTGCTCAGCATAAAAGCTGGGGGAAGAAGGAGAAAGGAGGGACATTGGGAGTTACAGCATTTGTCTTCCCAAGCAACCATTACACATGACAGAGCCCTGTTTTTCTGAAGATGGCTGAACACCCACCGATGGGAAGTAACGAATTAATTGCCTGTGTTGCTTGCGCGCACAGCTTTTGCTTTACCTATTAAACTGACTTCATCTCAACCCACAACTTTTCTCACTTTTGCCCCTTTCAGTTCTCTCCCATCCCAGTGGGGGTGACTGACCAAGTGGCTGTGTGGGGCTTAGTTGTTGTCCAGGGTTAAACCACAAAAGACTTGTAGGAGCTGAATCTCTTACAGAGATTTGTAAGATTTTACAGATTGTTTGTTGTTTTATCTCCAACAAACTCATCGGAGACTTAAACACTCAAAAGTTACACAGGACAGTCACATCACACAAGTCACTTTTCCTTGAAATACTTGCTAAAAAGCCTTTCTATAGCATCTACAGTTATATAAGTCAGTAGATACTTAACAGAATAAAACCCTGAAGCTTTGACAGATAAACTCATTACAAAGCTCAGCAAGTTGAAAGTCACATGTCTTTCTTACCTTGAACAGTCATTTTTTTCATCTTTACCA
The DNA here is from genome assembly GCF_900496995.4 of Aquila chrysaetos chrysaetos. NCBI lineage: Eukaryota > Metazoa > Chordata > Aves > Accipitriformes > Accipitridae > Aquila > Aquila chrysaetos. The sequence goes on along the minus strand of NC_044004.1, from coordinate 84,588,418 downwards.
TCCACTTTTGGCATCTTAATAACAGGCAAGCTAGCAATGTTTTGGTCTTCTGTGGCTTTTTTTTGTGGTTTTGTTTTAAAACTAAATTCTACCTCAGCCATATTTTCTAGTCTGGTTTTTCCCTATGCATATTTAAGGTCAACCTTGAAAAACTTCAGGGGCCTCAACATTCTGTTTAAGCTTTACCGTGTTACATTTCTGAAACTCCAAGAAGGAAACAGTATAGCTGTCAGAACTCAAAATATACTATTTGCTTACTGAGGAAGAACAAAATAAGGCTGAAGAATCTTCCAGTACCTTTACCATCTTTCAGACTGCTGTTCTGTGAAGACAGACTAGAAGACTATCAACAAAGATATTCTGAACAGTTATGCATATTTTAGATATAAAGACAAGAAGATTTTTTCAATAAACCATTAAAACCTATAGAAGCACCAAATGTTGTTCCTCCAACTGGCTAACTACTTGACTATATATTCAAGTCTCAGACAAACAGAACAGAACTTCATGCGCAGAAGGATTTTATCCATGAAGTAATAAACAATAACCACTACCCACACCTGTAAATGCTGAACCAGAAATAGTAGCTACTACAGTCACTCTCAGAAAACCAGCAAGGTATAAAAGCTTCCCCACAAATACATTGAAACCTGGCTGTTACAGAGAAGTGGCCGAGTTCTAAAATCTGTTTCCATTTTGACACAAATAAATACTCAAAAATCAAGTTTTATAAAGCTAATTGTTATATAAAAGTCTGTTTTCAGATACAGTATTTATATCCAGTTTTCCTGTACATTTCAGAAAAGCTGAAATGAATGAAGAAATACATATGGTAAGCAACAGATCCTCTTAGTTCTTATGCACCTACACAATCTGGACAGCTAGATATTTAGTAACTTCCTCAACAACTAAATATAATCTTGAGTTTAAAAAAAAAAAAACAGTTTGTGAGAAAACTAACCCTTAGAGATGTGAGCCTGAAAAGGGCATGTCGGGCCAGCATGACTTCCTCCACTACAGCACAGTTCCAGAACTGTCTTTACAGTCATTACGTAAAGGTGTTGTTAATAAAGCTCAATAACCTAAAAGATAGTTAGTTTATTTCTCATTTGAAGCCAGTTTGCAAGTTCTGCTCTGTTTCATATGACCTTGGCCAGTGAGATGGCCTTGTGCCCCTCTCTCCGCAAAGCTGGATAAACAGGTTGAAGTGCAAATTATTTTCCAGTGATCCATCTACTCACGCACACGCTGCTAACCTTCCCCACACACAAACACTTTCCAACGAGATGGCTATCCATCCACACACTGTTATTCTTTAAAATAACAGATCTGGCTTTTTTGCCTTTCAGATAATCTAACATACAACAATCATTTAGGCTCTGAACAAACTTCTGCCTTTAGCAATACTTTCACTGCTATCTTACTCTGCATCCCTGGATGCCTGGATCACTCTGTACACATACCTCCTCCTTGTTAACTCTAAAGCCAGAAGTAATCCAGATGTCTCAATTACATTCCAAAATCAGGCTGACCTGCAGCCAGAGACACCCTCCTTCCAAAGTTACACACCTCCTGAAATTGTATAGCCTTCTGAGCCCTATAGTTTGCCAGCCCAATACACAAGCGTGAACCATTTTACAGACTACGAATTCACTCCAACAGAGTAAGACCACTCCCTCTCAAAGTAGTAGCATAAATGCCCTGCACATAGGCTCCAAACAATATCAAGAAATAAAAACCTTCTTGCAAGTCCATAATGAAGGACAGCAGAAAAGCCTCATTAAATGTTTCAAGCACATGTTCCGTGCCGGGGAAAACAAAAACAAACAAAAAAAAACCCACACACCAAAAAACCAACCACAAACAACTCTGAGCTCTGTAGCTTTATAGGGTGCCAAGATACCAAAGAAGCCAGCGTCCAAAAGAACAGCACACTTAGGAAAAAAAAAATCAGGAAAGAAGTAGTCCTTCTCCACAAGAAAAGCATGACCTCATGAAAAAAACAGCTCTTAATACCCACATGCACTTCCATATAGAGCACTGGGAAAAGCCATTTTTTTAATAACTGTTAAGCACCACATCTATGTGCTATTTTACCAGCAATTTTGAGTAACCTCCTTTCTGCCGCAGTTGCAGATGAAACAATGTCAAAAGCAATTTCTTGCAGCTCAGTTTTGATCACATCTTCACATAGTATATAACACACCCAGCTCATTCTTGGAGCTCAGAGCATAATTCTCCTATCCTGATACACTGCTAACATGCTGCACAGACCCCTCTTCCATTCTACTGCTCAATTTCTTCTCTCGTAATGTACTGCTACAACACCTGTAACTTGCTAAGTTCATTGGCACCCTATTAGGATAATTACAGGGCATTTCCTCAAATGATCAGAAACTGCCTCCTTCCCACAACAAAGGAAGTCCTTCCTCCACAGAGGCAGTCTTGTTAGTCAGTACAGAAGTTGTATTGCAGGCATATTTATGGGAGCCATAGACTAAGAGCATATACTAGAAATACTTGAGAGTTTTGCATAGAGAACACTATTTAGTTCTTCAAGCTAATAAAATTTTTATCTATTTGTAACAGCGAAACCTTTAAAAACACACAGAACTTAAACATTTGAAAATTTTTAATCAGACTCCAAACACCACATGGTTGTTGAGAAGCTACATATTAATGGAAACCTACAATGCAGTTTGCAAGCTTTATGAAGAATTTTTGCTCAAGTACTCCATTTTTGTCAAAACCTCCACAGGGCAAGGAAGCCACTGACCACGGTTCTGCATTTCCATTCCTGAAGCACCTCTGAAGGAGAAGATGATGTGACATCCCATTAATGAAAGTATCAGCTCCCCAGCAATGTGACAAGAACTCCTGCAACAGCTGGTATATACCTTATGTTGTACACTAGGCTTCCAGAGCATAAGTTGAAGGTCATACAGTTTTCATCAGCCCAGTACACTGCCACCATTTCATATGCTCCTACACTGCTGCCTCATCGCACCAGTCATTGCTAGCCCCAAGCTCAGCAAGAGCATTCCACCTCCCATGAAGGTGCCGTATGTGAGCTGTCCCACCACCCTGGCTGTATGGCTGCCAACTGAAGCCGTAAGACCTTGTGTTTGCAGAAAGCACTGTAAAGTGGCCTTCCTGCTGAATAAAGGCAGTATTACATGACACTAATCATACATATTCACATTTACATTTTTATATATTCCTATATATGCTCTTGTGCGTGTATTTTTAGTAAAGCATACTGCACAAGTCTCAGGCGTGAACACAAGGCTCCGAGACATTGCTCCATCCGGAAAAGCAGCTGACAGATGTTGCCTGCAAGCTGAAGAGCTCGGCATTCCCACAACCAAAAGCAGAAATAGCTCCCTACTTTTAAAATAATCCATTTCTACACACACACACACATTTTGGAGCTCAATATTCCTCCACTTTATTTTAAGCATGCAGACAACGCGTTCCAAGGGACATACCACTGTTCCTTTTCCCACTGCCCACACAAATTCCCACTGCGTAACAATCTGAATATCAGGGCTAGTTTAAACAAGAAGCACTGCTTTCTTTAAACCAGCGTCTGCTCTTAAAGCAGCGCTGTGAAAATAGCAGCTGTGAAACGCATACCAACAGGACATTACAGTATACCCCATAAAAAGCAGGTCTGCTATGCATACCTCTATCTGCTAATTGGACTGTTACCCGTGCCGATGAGCAGGTGCGCTCATATTTTATTTCTTCTAGCACCAAGAGCAGTCCAACTTAGCAAAAACCTTTGACATAAGCCCCTGAGACTACTTGGGGCATCCAAAACGCTTAAACTTACTAAGGTGCTCTGGGAAAGATGAATTAAGGTCTGCTCTGCTATAGATTTTTGTGAAAAGTTTTCTTATTTAGTAACACCTATGTACCAGACATGTCCAGCTGCCAAACTGAAAAAAAAAAAAAATTATCTGGTGTTTTTACTGGGACAGGGATAAGCAGTTATGTTGCAAAGGAGAGCATACAAATGCCAAATGCACAAATCACTTCATTTTTTAGCCATTTAAAAATAATTAGATCACCTAATACAGTGTGCAGTCATAAACAAAACCCCCAGAAGCCAATGATGCCAACAGGTACTAATATTTTTATCGTAAAGAAGTAGTAAAGCTTTAACCCCAGCAAAGTTCACATACTTAAGAGACTTCAACTTGTCAATTATACTTTCTCTTAACATGAAAGATCCTAAAAGCTCGCTACAGTGCAAAAAAATACCTCTATGCAAATTTAAGTGCTACACAACATGCTACAGGGAGCTGCCCAGAAATCACAGGAAAACCCCTCACATCAAGACAGACAACAGGTAAGACAGACAGTGGGGTGGAATATAGAGGAATATTAAAAATATCAGTCCGAAATTATCATCTTTTCTTCTTTTAAATCCCAAGAAGTATTCCTATGGCATTGACCTCGACGTTTTTTCCTCAGTCGTGAAGTTAGTATTCATCAAAAAGCCTTAACAGGAATTTTTAGCCATCACCTCTGACAACACTGTCATTCCCTCCTGGCCTGTAAGTACCAGCAAGGAAGCATGAAATAGTCAATGGTTACACATTGCAGCTTGTTTAGGTGAAGTCCTCTAAATTTTGAACATCATATCCTCTGTGAAGCCTCTGCTCTGCTCCCTGCCATCAGGCAACTTCCCTCTCAAGGAAAAAAAATCTGAAGAGAACAAGCCTAAGGCAAGCACATGTGCTTGTGTGAGAGCAACAAAGATACTATTAACCGGCCTACCTATTCTGTCAACCCAGTATTAAGTGCATTTTTAAGATTGTCATTTACTGAGATAATACAGTCTTTGGAACATTCTTTTTCTGTATGGTGCAAACCTGCCCTAGTCAGCTAGACTCCTACAGCACTATGCTGGATTGTCAACTCAAACTACTACAAACATCTTACAAGTTTAAGCACCAACATTACAGTTCTAGATTTAAGAAAGTTTTGTCTCACAGCTGGCCGATCGAGATGCTCAAGCTTTGATCTAGCCAACAGCAAAAGGAACAAGGCTCAGCATCCTGCATTAAAGACAACCAAGCTACATGGTCCTCCAAGTATCCAGGTGACTTGCTATCCATAGTTGACTACTGTAATGACAACACTGCTTCCATGCCATCTTCTGTCTGCCTCAGCTATTTTGCTTCTAGGGAAATAAAAATAAACCCCAGTTTCCTAATGCAGATAAATTTGCAAACTATTTCAAGTTAACACAACTACTGAAATAGACGCACTTGCAATTCCTGCAATATTCTGTCAAGCTTAAGGAAGGTGAAACCACACTCAGTAGCTGATTTAATGCATGCTCAAAAAAAAAGAAAAGGAGCAAACATTTGATACACCCTGTAATACATCTTATGCACGCAAGACAAAACATTATATTTCTTAGGGTAAAAATCAATCCCTTCTTTACCCCATACTCTTGTTAGAAGAAACATGAAAAACCTCTCTACATTTCAATTTTGAGTCAAGCTGCCTGAGAATGTCACAACTCCTGTACTACTTTGATATATTATGTTATCACCTCCTCGTACTATTCCCTGTTAAAAAAAATCTAACACATTTACCTCTACAACCATATTTAACAGATTCTTGTATTTAAGTCAACTAATATTTTACCTTCTCTCATAAGGAAGAGAGCACAGAACCTGACTAGTAGAGCACCAACAGTTCAATTAATTGATAGTGAATATCAAAACATTAACCCCTTTTCACTTCCAGATTCTGCAATCATGTTGCAACAGAAATTAATTCAGAGTATTAAACAGGTCTATTATCTGTACTAACAGAAACCAAAAGTAGGAAATTAAGGTAAAATTTGGCAACAAGCCACAACATGCTGGGCTTCATTCACAAAGTCACCTCTTAAAAGTTCTAGGGCTACACTGTAATGCAGAGAGGGAAGGGTACTGTAGTTTTTTCTATCAAAAAGAACGAGAGCTTTCTTCTCACAGAAACAGGACAAGTATTTATGTTTTAAGAGATTAATCCAGCCTGCTCCCACCATTGGTGGGGACAAGGAAACAGTTCAGCACAACGTAGAGTTGTCAGAGCTACCTTATGCAGTTCACTGTACAAAGACAGTACAACAGTTGGTTTACAGGCACATCAGTAACAAAAGCAAAACATAATTCAGTTCAGCGTCTCCTAGTTCACTGCTCACTGCATCTCCTAGTTCAGTGCTCACTGAAGCTCATTTTCCAGCCTTGAAACAACTCTATATTCCAACAATGCAAGGATTTTCAGGTCACTTACACTTTTGAGATGTACAGTAATGCAACCAATCCATTTATTTTCTTCAAATTCTTTCCTCCTTTGCAAATGCACTTCTTGCACATCCCAGTACACTTAAACAAACATGCTTTCTCTTTATAGGGCAGGTCAGCATTTTTAAAGCAAGTTACCTTTGTACAGGCCTACAAAGTTCTGTCAACTATTGCTGTTGATTCTCCCATACACAATGCATTACAATACTCATAATTGCATCCCTAACTTGGCATTTTTATAATCTCCCTAGCTGGCATAAAGCAGTTCTGGAATTAAAAAAAAAAAAAAAAAAAAGAGAAAAAGATAGAAGGGCAAGACACACAATCTGCACTTCTGAAGCCAAGAAACACTTGTCAAGAGTGACAGCTGTTTGCAGGAGCAAGCAAGACTTTACCCAAGAGACAGACCTTCATGTCACTGATGCTTCCTTTTCCAAACAGTAAGATTAAAGAACAAACAGAAACTCACACAACAGAACCCTACCAACCAACCCGAACATTGTATTTTTTTTTTTTGGTCAAGGTCAAGAGTGTTGACTCAACATTTATGTAAGGGATTATGCCATGTAATCTAAGCCAAAACATTTAATTCAATTCCATTTCACCATGCCGTTAAACCTCTAGTCTCTCAAATTTTAGTACACTAGACATACCGTGTTACTCAAGATGTAACCAAGGTGATGCCTTCAGGCAGGATGTGCTTCCTGCCCAACTTTTCACGAGAAAGGTTGTCAACTTGTCCAAGACATTGGTAAGATACCTGTCACAAGCATCTGCTAGCACAGTTTAAAAAAAAAGAAGAAAAAACCACACCAAAAAAAACTTTGAACAGCAGCTGTATCTTCAACATGTGGAAAGGTTTTTTCACCCTCCCTCCCAACTTTGTTTGCTCACTGAATTCAACTCCATTTGCAGCTTATTCTGAACTGAAAACAAAGGGAGTTTGAAAAGCAGGACGATGACATTATCTGTGTATATAGACTAGACAGAAAAATGAAGTTACTCATTGTACAACACTGATGCTATGATCAATAGAAGCCATTAATTCAATTCATTTTGTAGATTGATTTCAAATGTCTTTTGCTAAGCATTTAAAAAAAAATAAACTGTTGTGTGCATTAAAAAACCTTGACTTTAACTCCAGTATAATAAACAAGTGTCGAAATAAAATACAGTTACGGAATGGTTAAATCGGTGGGTACAGATACAATATATACCTAATATGCAGCCACCGCAACTTTTTTGGAACTAAACTCCTTTGTCATACTGAATGGTTACCACCCAATTAAAAAAACCCATACACATACACCCCTTTTCTTTAACTAACTGTTATTTGCTCTGTAGTTTGTCTTGCATTTCCCTTGAAATCACTATTTTAATTGTAATTTAAATATGCAAGCGTAAAAATCCAAAGCAGAGAAAGTCAGAGAATGGATCTATAACCTCACACATGAATAACTCACCCACTGAATACCACAAAGCTACCGTGGCACAGAAACAAGGCAAAGCATAAGGTGCCCAGTTTCAGCAAAACAGCTAGTTCTACAGCATCTTGGAGAAGTGCCATCTTTCATTGCAAAAGAACCAAAAGAGACACCAGGCCATGGAGACATAAACCAAGCAATTCATAATGCTAGAAGCATTTCAGACTAAGGCAGATGTCATAGGAAGATTCTCTGATTAACTATTTTCCTGAGGCATCATACACATACTAAATTAGCAAGATGAAACACATATCTCTTCACCACTAGAAAGATTCTACATAGTCTCACTCACATCTTCACATCCGACTGTAATCACCAGTGAATTCATTGACCATTTTTCATACATGAGCGTGATCAAAACTGGATTAACTGGCTGGAATTAGTTGTTAAGAATATCCAATATGAATATTTGAGGCAAGCAGTATAAGGATTTTCATTATCTCACCTCGTCTTCTGTAGCTTTCTGCAAATACTTGTATATGTTTAAACTCTGAGCGTACCAAAGGAACATACATAGACCTATCTGGCATATGAACAACAGGGAACCAACAAACTTTAAGAACAAAATATCTGAGATTTGACCTGCTTATACCAATAAATAGAATTAAAAAATATTTTAGGTAATAATATTTCCTTGGCACCTGCATGGGGGCAGGCAGTTATTAATGCTCCATCTGGTACACGTTGAATGGATTTGAATACTTCAATTCACATACAAAAGATCTCTTTATTAAGACTGCTATCTGAATTATTTTACATCTATGAAATCTGACGATTTAAAAAGAGACACTGAAACTTTTAAACAGTGTAAGCAGCTTGATCATGTTAAATAAAAAAGCTATGCTGCAATGGCAACAGGATTCTGAGTATCGGACTCAAGATTATCAAAATCATTTAATACCTCTCACATCTACTGTGTTTCAAGGCAGAGTCATTCAACAACAGCGATAACTCTGAACAAGGTAATTACTCATTAAACGGACCTGTCTGGAAGCCCATGTGGTTTTGGGTTAGTCTCAAAAAATGAAAGCACTGGGACCCATCTACCACCTAAACCCAAAGATGTCCTTCAACAAAAACTTGCTCTTAGAAATGCAGCTATATAATTCAACATCAGCTTAACAGAACAAAAAGTGAAAAGGAAGAAGAAGTAAAACAGTCCATTTGATGGAGACAATCAAACATTTCAAGAAAGCACAAAGCTGGGAAGGTAATACTGTAATTCAAACCAAGATCGGAGGAACTTGAAGATGCCTACATGACTAAACCAAATTAGATGCAACACACGGTGTTTTCTTTTGATGAGTTTATATATGGTTACGCTGCTTTTAGAACTACCATAATAGTTCTAAGTTTTCTTTTCTGTCTTCAGAGTGCCTAAGGAATCTCTGGATAACTCATTCTGAGAATAAATAATCCTCCTGCTGCTTTCATGACTTCTCATTAAGTAAAAGCCAAGTGATACTACGTAAGTGATAACTCATCTAAACTGAACTCAAGGTGAAGGTCTTAACTCTGCAGACACAGACCATGCTACTGAGCACTATGGAAAGACAGCAGGGCTCTGAAGAACGCAATTACTTCATTTCCTTTTTTTCAAAATGTTTGTTTTCCTGCACATCATGCACAAAACAGAACCAATTCCATGTCTAACACTGACACAACAGATTTCATTCACATTTCCTATTCTCGAATATAGCATGTGTTCCATGAGACCAGTCGGGTCCTTAAACATGTGTGTCAGCACAGTAATTAAGTGCCTTATATTCTTTAATGATCTATTTGCTCAGGATCTGAGACATCAAGTTCAAAACCAAAACACTAAGAGGAATCACCTCCTCCTGTGTTTACACTGCTGCAATCCAAAAGAACACTTGGCTCTGTCAGAGTTCTTAAACAGCACAGACTAAGTCCATGCACATTTAGCAGCTGGATGAACTGCTCCAAGTTTTGCTCCTCCATAGCTTGTCTCAAGTTTTGCTCCTCCATAGCTTGTCTCTCCAAAGAAACACTGCTTTCATATAGTTTCATGCATGAAATTTGGTATCTATCCAAAACAAAAAAAAGAAAAAAAATTGTTTAGCAACAACTTCTCTAAATAAAAGCACACTCAGTTTTTCAACCCACAGGAATTGCAGAAGAACTGAAGAACATATCATATTAACCACTGACTTCTAAAACTATTTTTTGTTTTGTAAGGGAAGTCGTAAAATGCTGCAATAATAACTCGTTAGAACTGCTACTGAAAGACAGAATGCACAGACAGAAATCACAATCCAAATAACAAATTTAAAAAATGAGAATTAAAACAAGTCAGTACAACAGCACAGGAATTAAACCAAGAATTGGACAATTCCTAAGTATTAGTATGTAACTCTTAGAGACTTGCGCCTTAAAGTCTCAAGGTGTCACAGGAAAAAATTAATCTATTAAAATAATGTGCTAGTTTGGAAGGAAGCCCAACATATACATTATCCCGAAGAAAATCTCCTCAAGTCCTGGAATATCAGAAATCCTTTCATAGTTTTGTATATGGCAATCAAGGCACAGCATATTGCAGAAGCGATGCGGAAGAAATGGTCACAAAGCCAGGACGTTCCAAACTCTACCCATACCTCTTGCACAGGCTTGTTGTATGACTCGGGGCAAATCCCTTCATCTTCTTTCGTTTCTCCATCTGCGAAATAATGACTCTCCCTAAGGCAATGCTATGTTCTTCAGATCAATACCAGCTTTGAAACCTCTTGAAGAGCAAGACAAAAAATGCTAAGAGGTGTTCATCTCACACGAGTCAACATAATCATTTCTGCAGTATTTTTACCATTTGCATCAGAAGTAGCGAGGCACATGTAACAAGAATCAAGGCTAAGAAAAGCCTATCGTACCTTCACAAGGAGAACACTGCAGGTTAGCTAGTTTTCAGTTCCACAATGCAGACTTAATGTTTTCTAACATATGTTCACGTTGCTCAAGAACCAAGTAGCATGTCTTTTGCTACTCAACCCAAAAGATATATGCCCCACTTAAAAGACCCCCAGGATCGAGTAAATTTTTTATTTCCAGTTTTTAACCTGTTCTTTTCTGTGCATTTTCCAGTTTCACAACTGACACAACACACATGCAAGACATCCCACTGCCACTAGTAAAAAGTAACTAACCTAGACAAGCGTGAGCAAGGAACTATGTATCAGAGGAGAAGGGGGGAAAGGTTCCTACCTTCTTAACCAGTAAACAAACACTCAAGAGACTAAAATCCATTCCAAGACAGCCAAGAAAGCGAAAAAGGAATTTATCTTCCATGTTAGCAGCTAGACAACAATGAAGAGAGAAAAACAACCCAGCCCTTCAAGAGAACAGGGGTTTCATGTTCACTGCCTAAGTTCTTAAGCTGGAGAGAAAAATAAAGGACATGAGATCTCAAGCACAGCAGAATGACAGCCTAGAGATGATGTGACCTGTGTCAGTGTACTGCTGCTCAGCATCACAGGGGTCTGCAAACTAGCCTCAGACTTTCAGCTTAAGGTATTACAAATAGGCAAATATTCCCAACATATCAGGAAGCAGCTGTTCACCCAGTATATTAACAGCTTTTAAGCTAAACCTGCAAAAACACATGAGGAAAAAACTTCCATTCCAAAGCAGATACCTGCAAATCTTACGATTTCTTAGGAAAAGGACTGCATCTCAAGCCATGAAGTTACAATTAGGTGACTGACCATGTCCATGTTCCTGGTTAGTCCCAAGTACAGAATAAAATGTGTTTACTAGAACCACCTGTTATCTGACACCATTACACTCCACATTTTGGCAGGCACAGAGCATTCATAGTGTCAGTTAACACGGCTCTGCTTACAAACAGCAACTCATTCGACTGTGGTAACCTACTTATCTAGACTATTATGGAGGCAAAAAATAGCCACACCAAGTAAAATACAGCCCAAGGTTAAGAAATTAAGCAGTTTCGAGAATGAAGACTTAAAAAGAATGCTGCAAACCAAAACCATGCCAGAGAAAAGAAGCACAACCTAACTCATTACCTCAAACACTTTTCCTCTGAACCCAAGATGAAATCTATTTAGCAAGAAATGAGACATTCACCAGACAGCATGTGTGCACACATATAAAATTAAAACAAACAAACATCTACAGCTATAAAGATGTCTAAGTTCACACAGTTAGCACGTGTGTATATTAAAGCATGCTCATTATTCCCGGGTGTCAAAGGGAAGTAGGCCTGTAATTACACTGCTCCGTAGAGACCGAGTCCCATCTTTAGCATTAACTTCAGCTCTCCGTGCACAGAAAAACTGTACAAATACTTGCATATGGGTAACATACTAGTTAATAACTGACAGCTCTGATATTACACTAACAAAAGCCCAGAGAAATAAACACACTCTTCCCAGAATCACTGGTTGCTAGTTAACACTTGTCTGAAAATGAATTCTACTTTTATTAGCTAACAAAGTTTTCCTTTTCTATGTTGACATGCAAAATACTGAGATAAAATAAGAACAAAAAAATAAACTTTCAGTTGAACCAACAAAACACAGACACCCAAAATAAAAATCCTGTGCGGCTTCTTTTAAAGCCAGGCTAAGTCTCTCACAGACAAAGCTAATATATCCTCTATTATTACAGGCTGCCTTACCCTTTGAGGGTTTCCAGGAGTTCCACAGCAAAACCACCTGCATGCGTACTCCCCCTTTCACACTACTGTGACTTCAGCATATTTTATCAAAACACATCCGCAAGAAAAAAAGCAAGTAGATAGCATATACTTTTGTTACATCTGTCTTTCGTCAAAATTTGACAAAGGAAAGATGGCTTGAGTTTGTGCATCATACTAACATGATACTGCTACAAATCAAGTTGCTTCTCCTATATAACCATCTGACTCTTGGCCATTATCCCAAAAACTTAGCTCAGAATTACTAGATTCCAAAGTACTTGCTCAGTATTTAACTACTTCTGGGCACACAAAAGTTAAATTGATAACTTTCTTGAAAAAGAACGGAACAATTACGTGCAGTTAACAGAAGCATAATATTACATGTTCACGTACATGGCAATGCAGAAAGTCATGTCCTTTGGGGATGCAAAGACTAACCACTTGACAACTGAAGAGCGTTAGACCACATGTCCCTAAGAGCTGAACTTGGACTTAGTTATACAATAGATACCTTTGTCAGCCTACAGATGTTTCCTAACATGTTAATTTCTCCGTCTGTGTAGAAGAGGCACACAACAGCTCTGGAAAGTACAGTGAGAGTGACTGTTCTCCCAAAGTACCACCAAAGTTCAGTCACCACACTAGTTATCCGACTAACAAAACTGAAGTTAAAGCATTCCTTTTGTGCCCTACATTACATGAAAAGACATTTTTTTACCCACATCTTGATGTAAGACTAGGACCACATGCAAATACCCAAACTGCTTCCCGGTTTGTTTTCTTTTTCATTACACACAATACAGCTACATCCTGTAACAGGCAGAACAATGCTCTTGTTTCAAGTTGTTAGATGCCTTCATTAGGCTTGAAAAGCTTCAAGATAAATCCCAAGCACTACAGCATAGGCTCCCTATCTTTCATTACCCAGAGATCAAAACTTGGTTCAGCATCTCACCACTTGCTGTGCGGAAGCTACACTTGAAGTCAGGCAGCCATGCTTATTATTGGGATTGTGCAAAAGCTTCATATGTATTATATTATACTTTTAGCCGAAACAAAAATCAGACAGTTTCGAGTACTCGCCCTGCTTTTTTTCTCCCTTTATCTTCTCAACTCAAACAAACCATTTCTGCTACTCAAATATTAGCAAAGCAAAACTGGTTGAGACAGAGTAACACGCTTGACCTTTACAGTCACATGTGAACATAGATTCAGTGATGTTACGCTCTGAAAAAAATTGACATGACCAATCCCAACTCAACTTCCACAACTGAACTTCCCAGACAACCTTGCAGCTCATAATCCACCTGAACAACTAGACTAGATTCCAACTGAAAATAAAACAGTAGCTACTGCAAAAAGCAGAATGTCACATGCTACATAACCACTAAACTAACAAAGAAAACCCGTAACGAACATGTCATCTTGCCACGCATGAGAAGACTGCCATGCCACATAGTCATGGCAGAAGTGACCCTGCACCAGCTATATACGTAACACCTGCCACAATCAGCTCTCCCACTATGCAATCAGAATCTCAGAGTTAGAACGTCGGTCCACAGCACGCTCAAACATGTTGAAGTACTAAAGCTAACAGATCCTTTACAATGGCACTTCTCTCTATTTGCCTCTTCAGAGCAAGGCACAACAAACGAGCCACATCTTAACACAAGAGAAAGCAGCGTAGGCTGTACAGCAGCACGCTTAGGAATTTATAGCGGCTGCCGGAGTTGCAAATACCCGAGATAACTTAAAGACCCAAAATTCAGGGTAGTAAAGGTTAATTGAAATGGGGCTTAAAGCATCCTAGAAGGGCAAGAAGAACCTTATGCACATCAGGAAGTTCATCTATTTGGATTAGTAATTGAACTACTATTGCTAAGACACATAAGGTAGGAAAAAAACCACCCACAACAAAACTTTCAAGACTATGCTAATTTTAGGAGTGATTTTTTAACAACTTACTGGACAATAAGCAATTCAGCCTTTACCACAGCTGTGATGTTGATCAGATTTTAAGACTCCCCTTCTTCCCGTCTACAATTAATTGAAGAAAAGCCTCCAGGAAAAGACACCTGCACTAAAAATTAAACAGCGTGACTATCTACAAATGCACAGCACGAGATCTCACAAACAGGACTTGGATTCCTCCCCGTTAAGGTGCTAGTTTTCTTAGTCCTCGACTAGAACAGTATGAAAATAAAAGACCTGAATAATAAATATCTGATTCTGAAACTGAATAATAAATATCATCAAGTACTTGCAAAGACTGCACACTCAATTTAAGTAGGACAGTAGAGCTTGTAAGAGGCTCCTTCCTTCACTAGTTTGCCAGCAACGACTCCAAGAGGTTGCAGTGTGAGATGAATTATAAAAGAAAGGAGAATGAATTTTCAATTTTATAAAGGGAAGATTCAGGGTTTTCACTTGTCCTCCCTATAGAGAGGGACCTCTTCACAGAAAACTAAGCTTTAACCATCACATTAAATAAATGAAGCAAGCATTCTGCGTTACACAAATATTAACTGATTAACCTAAAAGCAGTCCCCACTTGAGTGGCTTTTTCCCTGCCTCTCTAGTCCTAGATACAAGGTCACTTAGGAAAACAACAGCTTCCTAAAATATAGCACCGGAAGGCTCAACACCACACAGCTCCAAACTCACCATTTTATCAGCTAGAACGATTAAAAAAACCAGTATAATCACTATCACACAACTTCTTTCCACATAGACTAGGGCAAAGGAAATAAAGAAAGTTACAGCACAAGACCAGTAATGAGTCATGTTCAACCCCTCCTGTCCAAAGTTGCAAGACACAGAAAGGCTAACGAACAGCCTACTGCCTTTTCTAAGCACAGTGACACTGCCTACCACTACTTCACATCCAGTTTGGGTACTTCTGGAAGCGAGTTGCACAGGGTATTACCGAGTGTCTTCCGTGTAAGTGTCTGACATCTCAGCCCTGCTTTCATAAGCAGTGCACTTGCTCCTGGGAAGGTTAAAATGAAAAAAACTGTACAGAAATCATGACAGGAGAGTTTTGCTTCCTCCCAATAGTGTCAGCCTAGTTCTTACCAAAAAACAAGGTTTTCAGGGGCAAGATCATCACCTTCGTGTGCTATATTCACACCACTCTAGGACATTTCTCATCTATAACCAGGGCTAACATCTGTATTGTAGGGAAACAGTAATTATTGGATAGTCCTGTGAAATCCAGTTCAGTAAAGCTCACCCCCAGCCAGATTAGCATTCCCAGTACCTGACAAAAAAAAAAACCCAAAACAAAGTAACAAAAAAACCCCCTTGTGCTTGTTTCTAAGACACTACTTCTTTTACTTCAAGGTTCTTTGCTGAAGATAACTCCAAGTCCAGCAGCACTGGCCCAGTATTTAAGTTTACAACTACCTGCTAGCCACATAATGCTTTTATCAGGAAATAAAGGAGTACCCCTTCATAACATGCAAGCGCCAACCCTCTTCGCTTCTCTGAAAGGTATAAACCCCAGATGGTCTAAGCTTTACGTTCAGTCATCTCCCTTCTTCTAGTAGGGGACCAACCAAGTACCAGCTCATTTTTTGGAAGCACTTTGAGCTTAATTAACAAGGACAGGTATGGATTTCTGCCTCTTCGATGGAATCCTTCCAACAGGACAAATGCTTAGTGCCTCTACAGCCTGGTCCCTTATGGGGGGGGGGGGGGGTGTCGGGACAGGTACAAGCAACAGGGGACTACTGCCTGACATGGAGTTACCCCATTTCTCTGTTGGGACTAAAAATAGTCTAATTAAGAAATCAGGAAGCATCCAGATATGGTACTAATTGTCCTGGACAACAGGAGAACAACCAACCTGAAGAACCCCTTGAAACTATGCTACTTTTAAACACCACATCAAGACATGCAGGACACTAGATGACAGTTTAGTAGCTGTACCACAGGGGGAAAACACACTACACAGTACTACTTTTATTTTAAATAAGATGCAACAGCTTATGCCCCATGATTCCATTAATCAATTCTGAATAGGAAACAATGAAAGCAGTGTGATGATCATCTTTCCATGTCCACAAATTAGCTTCCAAAACAAGCCAGGCATGTTCGAGAGTGAAGCTTGGGAAGCCACTGCACATTTCACAGAACCATAGAATGGTTTGGGTTGGAAGGGACCATAAAGATGATCTAGTTCCAACCCCCCTGCCATAGGCAGGGACATATTCCACTAGACCAGATGGCTCAAAGCCCCGTCCGACCTGCCCTTGAACACTCCCAGGGAGAGGGCATCCACAACCTGTCTGGGCAACCTGTTCCAGAGTCTCACCACCCTCACAGTGAAGAACTTCTTCCTTATATCCAATCTAAACCTACCCTCTTTCAGTTTAAAGCCATTACCCCTTGTCCTATCACTACATGCCCTTGGAAAAAGTCCCTCTCCAGCTTTCTTGCAGGCCCCCTTTGGGTACTGGCAGGCTACTGTAAGGTCTCCCCGGAGCCTTCTCTTCTCCAGGGCAAACAACCCCAACTCTCTCAGCCTGTCGTCATAGGAGAGGTGCTCCAGCCCCCTGATCATCTTGGTGGCACTCCTCTCGACCTGCTCCAACAGGTCCACGTCCTTCTTAGACTGGGGGCCCCAGAGCTGAACACAGTACTCCGGGTGGGGTCTCACGAGAGCAGTGTAGAACTCATGTACAGACTCTTTTTTTTTTTTTTTTTGTTTAAACATCTGTAACTCTCTGCTTGCTCAGTCCACACTCATTAAAAACATACCCACATACTAAATTTCAACACAACACTTGGCATGCCCACTTTGATCTACTCATGGTACAAAGACAACTTCAAACCTGGAAAAGTCTTCATTTACTCAGTTTCAACACCACAAAGTCCTGCCAAGCAATCAAAATGATAAGACAACTGTGTATCTTCCAATGCCTATCCTTGTAGCGTCCAGAAAAATTAGTTTTACTGCAGTTCTTACACTTAAATAACTCCTTTCTGTTTTAAGTCAATGCAAAGAATGAAGTAGTATTATTCCCATATCAAGTCACAAGTTTCTATCTCCTCCTTACATAAACCAAAAATGTTTGGGGAAGTTGCTAATTTTCACTTTCCTTTTCACTCTTCACAACATTAACTGTTTTGCATTGACATTTGAGATCAATTTAAAAGCATGTTTCATATTTTGTCACATCCAGTTTGCTGCAATTTCCGAACTAGAAAGTCTTTTTCAATATTGGAGTCACCATAACTGGAGTTCGCCGCGCACCATCTGTAACTTTGAACAGACAATTCTCCATATTTTTGTCAGATTTAATTTTCCAAACTTCAGCTGCATTGCACATGCTCTTGTTGAACAAAAAGATAGATATGAAGAGAAGGTCTGCCCTCTGCCTTTATCAGTCACTCGCTCCACATACCTCTACCATCCCCTTAAAATGGATAGGGACTCATTTTCTACATCGAACCTTAACCAAATTGATAGTTTTTTTCCCCATCTCTGAAAAATAAACCATAAAAGCAGATACCTCCATCCAACAACATACTGGCCATTGGGTTATAAAGGCTAAGAAGTCACCAGAGCAGAGGTGTCTTTCAAACAAAAGAAACCATCTAACAGCCTACTAACTACAACACTTCAACCTTTATACCTACTTTACTGCAAAAGGATGCAGTTGCTTTAGATAGCATTATACATAGTTATCCAGAAGTACTAGATTATAATGCTACATACTTTTGCCTTTAAAACACTGCAATAAAACAATATTGTCAAAGACAACAGAAAAGCATTTTGAAGGCAACATCTGTATCAGCACAGGAAATCTACCACAGACTCATTACTGCAGCCTAACAAGGTAGTTACAACTGGAGCCTTTTGGCATCACTGCTGCCACTCGCTCTAGTTACCGGGAGCCTACGTCCTTTGCAAAACCAAGAGCTAGGTTCCTAAGACAACTCAGATGCAAAATTTGGAAGGGGTGTGGCAAGGGGTGGTGGGGGTGTTTAAACAGTTTGACTCTGACAGACATATAATGCTATTAATGCTAAAACATAGTAAAAAAGCCTATCCATACCACACCACGGCTAACAGAACATTATACATCCGTTCTGAAATAGGCTCATTACGTTCATTATATTAACGCATTAACAACGCTGCATGACACAACCTAAAACTCCGATACGAGCATCTGCAACTAGCTTGTAAATGGTAGTTCATCAGCACTGACTAACAGGAACTACCTGACAAGCCTGAGACGCTCAGTAAAACTGGGTTTCAGAAAATCAAAGATGAAAAAAATGCCTTATGCAAAGGGACTAGGAAAAAAAAAAACAAAACAAACCAAAACTTTGTTCCTCCCTGCCCCCCAAGGAGGAGGATTATTAAGCAGGGGATTTATAAAGTGTTAAGTATTAATAATAGACTGCAATATGACTAATATAACATCAATAACATACTATTACTTACTACTAATTGTTACTAAGGCAAGGGAAAAGCTGACTGTCAAGAAGTAATTCCTAGATAGAACGCAACTTCTTCATTCATAAACTATTGTGGTCAGTTAGGAGTACCCGAGTGCCACTTGAACACTTAGGCACAGTGACCTTCCCACCAGTCTCCACAGGGCACGCATCTGCTGCCCACACACACAGACTGTTAACCCAGCTGCTTCCCGACAGTCAGTGGAGTCGTAAGAGTATCATTCCCCCGCCTGCCTCACTTCCCTACTACCTCGACCATGCAGTTATGCCACCTGTTATTTTCTTCTCCTCTAAGCCTTTTGGGGTCCTCCCTACTGAATAGGTCTGGTGTTGGCTTTGAAGATTTTTCCCAAGATGCAGCAGATTTACACTGCCCTGACTCTTATCAGTTCTAGTCATAGGCATCCATATCTAAGAGACCACATAAAAGCTGTAGAAAACTTTCCATTTCAGTCTCAAAAGTAAGGAAGCCAATTTGCACAACACTCAACTGTTGAAATGCATACTCCCCCTGCTTCCAACCCCTTAAGGGCTACAAATTTGTTTCTACAAGCTACAGAAACAAGAAGAAAAAAAAAGGCATCTATAGCGACTCTTCAAACAGCACGTTACGAGAAAGCTTTTCATAATATGCTGAACTGAACCAAGCACCATGCAATTTTGCTGCTTTCCACTATGTATATGGTTTTTGTGTTAACTCCCCAATTTACCCAGGAGCCTATTTCCATAATTTCTTTAAGAAGTCTCTATCCTGCAGCCAGCCCTGCAGAAAACTGACCTTCTGTCAGACCACAATGACTTCGAAGGAGCTCTCAGCAAGGACCACTCATATTTTAGGCAACCAGGTATGCAGCTGGCTAAGCCCTGACCTCATTTTCATAAGCCAAAGACAAAACGCTGCTTTCTAAATATTAAGCACCAATTCCACTATTCTACTAAAACACTTTTTCCAGAGAGCAATTAAAAATATAAGTACCACCTAAACATTTCTATTTTAAATAGTATCTGCATGTACTTGTTAAAACC
Source organism: Aquila chrysaetos chrysaetos (assembly GCF_900496995.4). NCBI lineage: Eukaryota > Metazoa > Chordata > Aves > Accipitriformes > Accipitridae > Aquila > Aquila chrysaetos. Next base: position 84,568,457 of record NC_044004.1, on the reverse strand, counting down.
GCATCTTAAATCTCCATCAAGAAATGGACATAAGCAATGAAAGTTTACTAGTACATTTATGCATAACCTGGTCTAAGCAATACACAGACATAAAAATGACAAAGATAAATTATTTTACCCACAACATCCAAAGCAGCGTGTTGCAGTGCTGCAAAACTCAGTAGCTACAAAGTATACAGGACTAGCCCCGTGCTCGGTGACCTAGGAAGTGAATTATACTTTATACATTACAACATCGGCTGCCACCAACTATGAGAGCTCAACACTGCACGGTTTCCCACACGCACACACACAGAGTGAAACTCAAATATGGCTGTTTTGACGATGGCCCATGCCAGCGCCTACTAAAGTCGTACGACCGACAAAGTCTAGCCAATTCTAAGACTATCTGAATTCACGCAACTCTTCTTTAAGACCCAATGGAGGTCTACCGAGGTGAAGTGCAAGTTACCGGCAAGAATTAGAAGTCGGGCACCTCGCAACAACGGGAGGACAGCAATCCTCTACGGCAGAAGTTACTAGTGCCGCAACTTCACTCGTGACCCTGCCAGAAACCTACAGCATTCCAGCAAGGAAGATCACAGTTTTGGGTTTTGGGTTGTTTTTTGTTTTTTTTTTTTTCTTCAGATTAGCTGGTAAAAGCCTACTACGGGATTAAACCGTCCTATTCAGACTCACGGGTTCCTGGCCACAGCGTCTCGTTCTCACCCGCTGAATCGCCAGCCCAGCCAGCAGCGTGCCGCTCTCTCGGACACCTCAGACCGGTCTACTCAACGCCAGCAAACTCTAAGCCACCCAACGAGCCCCAGGCACCAGCCAGCAACCGAAACAATGAAAAAAAACCCACAACCCACCAACCCCAAGCCCCCTTAACCGGCTTACAGCGGGTAAGCAGCTCTTCAGGGACGGGGAGAGCCAGCCGGCGGCTGGCAGGGGCGGGGGAGCCCGTCCCGGCGAGGAGCGGGGCAGCGGGCCCCCGCCCGGCCCCACGGCCGCGCTCGGCCTCGGCCGCTCCCTCCCCGCCCCACGGGCACCTCGCAGGGCCCGGCCCCCGTCTCCCCGCCACCCCGTTACCTTCCGCCAGCACCTCCTCGGGGGTGACCTGGTAGCGTCCGACGGCGAGCACCTTGCCCAAGGCGACGCCGCTCCCCCCGCCGCCCCCGCCGCCGGAGCCCACAGACGCCGTCCCGCCGCCGCCGCCGCCTCCGCCGCCGCTCCCCTCGGACTTGGGCATCCGAGAAAACTTCTTCATGGCGAGCGGGGCCCCGCCGGGCCCGCGGGACGGGGGGCCGGGCGCAGGCGGCTGCCCGGCCCCGCGCGGCGCAGGGCGGCCGAAGAAGAAGCCGCCGCCGGGCGGGCGGCGAGCCTGAGGCGAGGGGCGGCCGTTGCCCCAAAGGCTGCTGCCCGGAGCGGGGAAGGGGCTGCCCCGCTTCACATGCCGGCCGCGGCCCCCACCCCGCTTCACCTCGACCGCCGGCGCCGGCTGCCTGCGCCCGCAGCGACGACCGCGGCGGCAGCGGCAACGGAGGAGGAGGAGGAGGAGGAGGAGGAGGAAGGGGGCGGGCCCGGCCCCGCCACAGCCCCGCGGCGGCCGGGACGGGGGAGGCGGGCGCGGGGCGGGGGGGGGGCGGGAGAAGCCGCCTCGCCAGTGTGCGGCGCGACGGCGCATGCGCGGCCCCAGCTCCCTCACACACTCACACAGACACACCCTCCTTACACGCCCCCCCCGCCGCCGCCGCCGCCGCCGCCGCCGCGCCGCCTGGCCGGAAGTGAGGTTGTCAGCCTTGGGCGAGCACGTGGAGCGGGAGCGGGAGCGGGGGGGAGGTCTCGCGCGGCCCGCCGCCGCCCGGCCTCGCGCGCTCCCTCACGCCCTTGCGCGCGTGGCGACCGTTAGGGGCTCCAGCCGCCTCGCGCCGCTCCCCCCCCCCCCCCCCGTCCTTCCCTGAGGCGCCGCGGGGCGCGGAGGGAAACACGCGTGGGGCAGACGGGACCCCTCAGCCTCGGCCCCGGCAATAATCCCGCTTCGCTGACCCAGCCCGGGGCGGGGACGTACCCTGTGGAAGAGATCTAGGGAGAGGCGCGGCACGGCGCGGTAAAATGGCTCTGCACCCGCTGGTCAGGCCAGCGGTTGGTTGCCTGTAGACGCTCTGGGGTCCGCAGAGTGCTTCCAGTAGGGGAAATTGCTGTAAAAAGTGTTGCTGACAAGTGTAGCTTGGCCAGTGGCGGGTCTCCACGCATGCACCCAGCAGAGGTTAGGAGGTAACTGACTGGAAAGTGGTAAAAGGATGGATCTGGACGGAAAAACATCAGCTGTAAATTTCCTGCAGTGAAATGTACCCGCTGTGGACATCTTCCCTATAGACATTGACAAAGTAACCCTGGGAATTTTCCAACTTTGTAGCTTTGTTTCACCTGTGAAATTTTCAGGAAAACAAGAACTGTATTAGAAAAACTGTTTCCGAACCGCAGGAGGCCCCGTGTCCCACTGTCCCTCGCTTAAGTTTGTCGGCTTGATTGGAAAGGCACGGAGCCACGGCAGCCAGGGAGCCACTGGCTGTAAGGTATGTTGTTATCGCCATGCTGCTAGATGGCAAGTGTGGCTGTTGAAGGCAATATCGGTCACAGTTCCCTACAGACAAAACTTGGGAAACACCCTACACTTCCAAATCGTTTATCTCAAATTTCCAATTCAAATTCACATTCTGACTGAAACCCAATTTCAAACTGTCCACAATGCCAATGACATCCAGTTTTTGTACTTAAACAGTGATTCTAGTCATCCAAAAATGGTGAGAGATGAGAGTCATTGAAAAGGTAACTTCATTCCAAGCCTGCTTTCCTTGGGTAGTCCCCTCTGAGCAAATACAAATGAGGTACTCGTGCATTTTTTTTTCCCCTTACGGAATGAAATCATACGCTAAAAACAAAACTGGTATGGGATCTCCTGTCAATCTCTCATATGAATGTATGAAGCTGCAATTTTGGCTTCTACAGTGGGAATTTAACAACACAGCCTTTCACACCGAACACCTAGGTTCTGGATGGATACCAATTGCGGCCATCCGTTCAGTAAAACCTCTGGAGAAGTCAGAAGGTTAAATCCTTGGGATAACATTTCAGTAATCAAATTACTTTTGACTTAATCATACTGCCGTAGTCGTACTCGGTAACAAAATGACAATATGAGTCTATTGAAGTGACAACTTGTCATACATTTAATGCACTGATACAGCTATTTGCGTTAGTAGTCCCCTTTCTGTAGTCGTTGCCATCCTTTCAGTTACGGGAGATCAATTTTTCAGCAGCATATAGAGACTAATTCACAGTTTTCCTTAGAAGAGAAAGGCATTTTGACTGCAGATGAAAGGAACAGAGTACTGTGAGAGGAATGGCACGATCAGCAGCATTTCGTTAATGAGGGCATTCTTACAGTGATATATGCCTGCGATCCTTAGATATACGCTTTTAATTATGTCCTTGAGAAAAAATGCAGCTAGGTTAAAAGCACATAAGTTTAGTGCCGGTGAGTAATGCAATTTTGGTCGTCCTCGGTAAAAATAACGTATTTGCTAAAATTCACTGCGAGAGGGTAGGATTGGCTTTTAGGTTAGCTGGTTAGTTTTCATTTGTTTTGGAGGTCCCTATACCCACCCATGTATTTTTGTTCTTTTTAAAGTAAGAGATTGAATTATTGCTTCAGTTATTTATAGGCCGGACAAAATGAGCACTCTTTTTATACGGGGATTAACGCTACTAATCTCTGTCTTGACATACTAGAGGACACAGAGGTCAACTACTAGGCATCGCTGGCAAATATCAGTATTGCACACCGAGTTATGGTCGTGAACGCGTAGGCGGCCACAGAACTGAGTAGTCTCTCGTGAGTAATGTCAAAGAGACTCGCTGCAGCTACCTTGCTGAGTTCCACAGCCCATTTAGTTGCAAACTTGGCACCCAAATGGTGTTTTTCTGTAAGACGCCAGCATGTTGTGAGGAGGTTTCGTGTTAACGATTCCCTTTATTAAGTTTAGGTCAATGAAGTTGAATAATAGAGACGTTTTGACAGATCACGTGAAAAATATGGGCCTGATCCTCCAAGCTGGTAAATGAGTGATAATTTTGAATATGTGAATAGGCCCGCTAACTTTGATTTAATTCCTCACCTGAGCAGAACAGCATTTTGACATTTCTAGAAGATATATTAATTTCCAGAAGGGAAGAGTTGTGATACTTCTTTCAGTCAGGGTATGAAACCCAGAGTAAACTTTGCTCCCCCTTACTGAAATGAAACCTCTCTTTTGGTTCAAGCAGAGCAGGGATGCTTCAGTCTTCTGCATCTGGAATACGTGCAGTAATACCAACGTATTTAACGCAACGCATGCTTGACTGTGTGACAAACAGATCAGAAAGGTCTTTGTGCTACTTAAAAAAAACAACAGAAAACCTTGAAAGTACCCACAAGCAGGGTTATTTTCTGGTTGATGTAAAACAGTAGATGGTCTGAAGAAAAATCCAGTGGCAAAGAACAGAAAATCAGAAGTATGAATCCTAAAGTGAGGAGAGATCAGCTACAAAGGTGGAGGAGATGGGGGATCTTAATGCAGAGGCTGCACTGAAGCCGGGATATCAGTTATGATTATTGGGGGAGGAGGGCTGCTACACAATGTTTTTTTCTTAAACCTTCAACTTGATGAATCATGAAATCATAGGAGTTATTAAGCTTTCATTATAAAAAAAAATAAAAGAGCAATAAAGGTCAGCTTCTGCTTTTTATGGCTGTGGAGTCAACAATGAACCTTCACTGCATGAAAACAGGAGAGAAAACAAAAAAGTCCCAGTCACATGCTGTGTATGTCTCTATCACAATATTGTTACGTCTTGCTGCTTCCTTTCTTTTATTGCCCGGGGTCTAAAATGCTGATACGTTATTCCTTTGTTAATATTTGCATAATGGCAGATCTATAATGGCACATAAACTATTGCACTTACTGTCTTTATTCTGCACATAATATGCATCTTGAAACTTCTCTCACAGTTAGTTTCACAAAAGCAAACCTCCAGAGTTGTTTTTTTTAAGACAACAGTAATTGTATTCTCAGTGTCAAGATAGCGAGAGTCATAGTTTGTGTCAGATCATGTATCCATGACTTTATTTCAGAGTGCTTGAAATCTGGGTCCCCCTCTTGACGCCTGGCTGCTAGACGGCCTTAAGCATGCTGCTTCACCTCAGTACACAAAAAAGTTTTCCATCTATAAAATCAGGATAAGGCAGCTTTAAGTATGCTGCTTCACCTCCATATATGAAGAATTTTCCCATCTATAAAATTACTGTAGTGATTATTTACTCCATTCTAAAAATACTCTGAAGATTTACGGAGGAAAGCTCTAGCTGAGAACACTACTTGAACATGAAACACCAGATATTTCACATGTGCTTGGAGTTTGAAATGTGATGATTTAATCCTCTTTAAACTGCTGAATAGTTCAAATGCCTTTACCTTGATTACTGTTCCTTAAGCATTTCTCTCCTTACATCTCTCCCTACTCCAAACTCTTTCCTCTGTACGAAACATAAATTGGTTTTAAATCAATCCCGTGAGAATAAAAGAGCTTCCTGCAAAAATGTTAAATATCCCTTACAGAAAGTGGTTATTAAGGCAAAATAGAAGTGGAAAACTTTCTTTGTGTGAGTGTTGTTTTGGAAATGTCTCTTGCTGTTTCTGAACAAACTCTCTTCATTCTAATTACCCAAGCTGAGTGTTAGAAATGAAAGAAAACAAATACTACTTTTCTAGAAATATGGTTTTTACATATTAAAACTTTTTTTTTAAGTGTCACTTCTTTATTCTTCACCTTCGTTTAAAACACACGGATCCGTGTTCTTGTAACAGACTCGCAAGTGTTCAACAATTACTGCAGTAAATTTTTTTTGTCCTTATTCGGGTATGTGAGGGTTATTTTCTATTTTGTAATAATTCAGTCAGTGTGAACAAAGCACTGCCAGAGAGAAGGGGTTTCGCCATAAGCACCTTCAATTCTTTCTCCCCTCTTATCGCCTCATTGTTACATGTTTGTTTTCCTTCTGGTCCCCTGGGAGCCGTGAGAAACATCATTTTACACAGAGAAGTAGCTATACAATTTTCCCATCTTAGTAAATTCTGTGTCTTAGTCTCATACTGCTGACCCTGCTGGAGTCTGTTTCAGACACAGTTACTAAAACCAGACAGAATGTTTATGATGAGATAAAACCTAAGAAAACCCCAGGAGACAACTGGTTTGGGTTTGGTTTTGCTTTTTTTCTAGGATCAAGTCATATCCCAGCTCCACATCTCAGAAGCAGTAGTAGTAATGAAAGGCTTTTTTTGTTTGCTTAGTTATATATACAAAATAGCAGAAAGATTTTGGTATGTTGTGAAACATGTTGCCACGGAAAATATGTTGACGGGGTTGGGGGGGGGGGGGGGGGGGAGAAAGAAAAAGACTGAAATCACTTAGTGCAAAGGGATGGCACAAATCAGCTAGAAAGCAAGTGCATTCTCTGACGTCTCCTCCGGTGTTGAGGATCTAAGCAGCGGTAGAGGCTTTGCATTGACCTTGTAAACAGAGACAAATTTTCATTCGTTTCGGATTCTGTCAGCTATTCTAATCAGGAGAGAAACAAAAGGAGCTGTGGAAAACAACTAAGTCACTGATTTCTGACATTAAAATGGAAACAAACTGAGGAGCGAGCTGGTGAAAATACTTAAGGTACAAATAGCTGACATCAGCTTCGGTGACACCCAGCGCAACTCTCCTTGACACTGAGGTCAAGAGTCTTTTATTGCAAGGCAAGATTTGGTCATTTGTGCTACAGCCGGCATTGGGACCAAACAAAATATAAATTGCTTGTTGATACAACAGCCCTTGCCGGTTCAACACAGCCGCGGAAAGTGGGGAAAACATAAAGGCATATGTGTTTGTAAGACTCCTACGTACAAATCCTAGAGGAAGGAATAGGGAAGAGGTTATAACGGGCTCGGAATTGTTTGCATCTTGACCTGGTAAATTGCTTCACATTAATAATAATCTGTTTCCTTTCTGGAAAAGAACAGTCTCCTATGTTTGTCCTGATGATCAGGACTCCTGCTTCGTTTGATAGGGTAACATATTCCTGCTCACTTTGTAAGAGTGGTCTTAGATCCGTATTTGACCTCTTGAAGTTGAACTCTTCCCTGCCTTCTGTTGTCCAGGTTTCTGGTTATTCCCAGCTCACCGGCAGTCTAGTTGATTTCATTCTCTCTTACACACAAAACCCGATTTCACCCTTGCTTTAACAACTAACTTTTGCAGTCCTAAAGATACCTAAGAGGTTTCTCTTATAGGAATGAAGTGTGCTCTGTGCAGCCTTTTAAAGGAAGGGCACCATCCTAACTTGTTTAATGAATAAGCCTTAGAAAGTGACTTTCTTCCTTGAAAAAGTTAGGCAAGTGACTAAAACATGTGGCCTTTCTCAGCAATTCTTAAACCGTGGTACACGGTTTATAAAAAGCCTGCTGACAGTCGACAGAGATCTGACTGGTGGCACAACGTTCCCCTTCCTGAAAGCTAAACTTTGTTACAAGAAAACTAAAATGCCCAAATTCCAACACTAATGCTACTCTCATGCTTCTACAACTGCTATTGAGATAAAAAGAAGGACAAAAGGTGAAGGTCAAGCACAAATGGCAAGTCTCAATGATATCTTAATTTCAGCAGCATACAAATTAGAATATAGCATCCTTCATTGAAGTACATTTGAGATGTAAATACATTACTTAATAGCGCAAAAAAAATCCAAGCGTCACCAAAAACCCCCAGAGGCATTGGTACTCCCCAAAACTACCTGTAGCAGTAAAAAGTCATGAAAAAGCCACAGCCATTGAGGTTCAAGAAATAATTTTATTTCAAATCTTTTTCTTTTTACCCTATTTGCAGACATATGTTTTACCGATATAGTTGTTCTATAAAATCAGCAATGGCCCTTTTTTCCCCCCATGTATTTTTTGAGTCTTAAAGAACTGCAAAAATATCCCTGGTCATCAGTCGTTATGCTAAAAATACTTCCTTCTTTATATAGTCTTATAATTTTGAAGGGAGGGGAAAAAATCCTTGGAACTGAGAGCCTGGGAAGAAAGAATGTCATATGGGTCACAACTGAACAGTCTTCGTGCCGATGCACATTAAAACACTGAAATGGTTTAACTACGATAACCACAGATGTCATTGCTGGCTGACTCGTACCTTTAAAAGCCCACTTATAAAGACAGTTGAGTTGCTTATAATTTGTTTAATTTTGCAGACAGGTTATGTGCACTCACAAGCTGTTCGCTGAAAATACATTTCAAATACTGTGGAGGTATGAACTCTAGTTCTACTTTTGTTCGGTTAGAAAAATCACCAAGACTTTTGTGAGTTGTTTAGCCAATAGCATTTGCATCCAGGCTAAGGAAAGGGAAGAATTTTATCTGCCTCTAGCGTAGTTGAGGTTACATGCCATAACAGTAGTGGGAAAGATGGAGAAAAGGGAATTGCTGCAAGTTTATGCCAGATCTAAGCAGGTACAGAAATACTGCAGTAATTGTTCATAATGTTGCAATAGCCTTTCCTGAAATAGGCTGTCCATTGTTCCACTATGCAAAAAGACGGAGACGGAGCTATTGCATATCCTAATGACTGTCATTTCGTGCTCTGCAGCCCAAGTGCCTATTAAATAGGATAGATAAGCCTTTGGCACAAGATGGGAATAACTTTCTGTTCTGGAAAGCAGAGAAGATTACTAGGGGAAGAGCTATGCTGGATCTGGTTTTGAATTATGTGTTGAAGGTAGTCGTAAATCTAGAAGAGTGAAGTGTCTTGAATGAAAGTGATCACAAAACAATTAAGTTTACCATGCAAAGAAAAGAGTAGTAGGGGCAAAGCACAGGTGAGGGACTTCAGAAAACATCATTAATTATCACAACACTTACGGATGGGACCTTGGGAGAGTTAAGTCAAGGAATACAGGACTGCAGGACACACGATGACTTCTGAAAGGTACGTGACAGACTTAGCAGCAAAATTTTCCGATGCACTGGAAAGATGGGCAGCTTAGTAAGGAAACGATATAAAAATCTGAGATGGAAACATTTTAAAGGATTATCTAAATATATGGAAGAACTCATGTTACGGCTACCATTGCCTGTTCAACTGTGAACTCGGGCACGCAGTAGTCTCTGCTGGAATGGATTTTATCTGAGATTACTGGATAGCCTGGGTGGCAGAAGAATGTACACTTCCAAACTGTTTTGATGACTCAGTACCTGAGAGGAGCTGAAAGTAATTTGGCGGGGAGAATCCAGACTCAGAGGGATCTTTAGAAATGGAGAAAAGGTCTGAAAATAACCCGATCGGATTCAATAAATACAAATGCAAAAGCTAAGGGCAAGAGGAAGAAAAATTCTTAAGTACAATATTAGAAATATCTGACAAAGCAGCAGGTCTGTCAAAAAGGGTCTAAGGGCTACTGCGGCTCACAGTCTGAACAGAAATGTGCAATAGACAAACAAGGGCAAAATTCAGTCCAGCACGTACTGAAAGAAATTGCATCTGTAGGACATGAAGGTAATTAATCTGCTGAGGATTCAGATGAAGTACCACATCCCATTTTGGGTATCCCACATTAAGACAAGTTATTTTGCATCAATTAGTTCAGAGAAATGCAGCAAATACAACAAGTTTAGAAAATACGTCCTCTGAAGAAAGGTTAAACAGGACGTATTACTCTGGAGAAGTGGAGAAAAGAGTGAGTTAATTTTCGGCCATGGAAAAGTTGTTAATTACAGGAAGTTGATCAGTGTTTCTCAATATTTACTACTAGGAAGCCAAGAATAATTTGTCTTAATTTGCAGGAGAAAAAATTTAAACTAGACCGGGGGAAAACCTTTGCGATAAATAGGGTAAGGAAGCAACAGAAGAAAACTCATTAAATGCAGTACCCCTATCAAAAAGGTTGTAGAAGCTTTAAACTTTTCAACGTTTCATTTGTGTTTTTTTTAAAGGGTAAATAGACAAGTATCAGTTCAGCAAAGATTAAAGTTGAGTTGCAGATACACGTGATGTGCCTTAGTGCATGGTGGGAGAGGAGCTGAGTAGGTTCTTCTCAACTCTGTATTTCTACATATGCATTGAGGACAAGGAAACACAAACTCAATCCAATTTAATCTGACATGTAACAAAGATGTCACAGAACTTAAGAATCAATGGTTCCAGCCTGCAATGTGCTAGCTGCTTTAATTTGCTCTCATGTTCCTCTATGCTGGGTTGGAATGGGCCTTCAAACTGCTGTAAAGTTGACTTTGCTGAGGAAATTGTTCCAATTTTTATTGAAAAGTCAGTAAAGTAGTACAGGTTAGCTTTTGAAACACATGAAAACTAGTTTTAACAGTAGAAGGAAAAATGACTCGTGTGGCTGAAATACCAGCACAGGCCCATAAATAAATATTTGTGACAGGATAAGTTCGGAAGGAGGGACTGTGAGCTAAACCCACCAAAAGCATAAAATGTTTTTCAGGTTCACTTTTTAAGCTGGCTAGGGTGTTGAAAGATGATTGAAACAATCTGACAGGCTTTCAGGACATACATTCTTTTCAGAGCATGCATTGGCTTTCCAATGCCAATAAAATTGTGTAATCTGTTAACAAAATCCTTTCTGCATATTTTCCCTTGTTTTTTCTCAGCTCACAATTGCAATAGCAATTTCTCTGCAAGATCTTGGCCCATCACTTCCTTCCAGCCTTTTATTAGTCTCTAGGAAATGCCTGCACCTAGTCATTATTGTTTAATTAGAGTGTCACCAAACAATAGTAACACTTTTAATCTTTACAAAGGTTGATGAATTAAGACTTGCAGTGTCCTTGAGAGGCGATGAGTAAAAGCAATCCAACGAGCCATGAACAAAACCTGGGCACTGCCCATGTAAACACAGTTAGTGCTGACTAGAGCAGAAAGAAACAAAAAGGCAAGAGCACTTTAGACTGCAACCACCAGAGCCTGGCTCGCTGGCAGCGAGTGATTCATCATTCATGAGCAATTCCTACTCACCTCTAGACCTTCAAACAGACCAGGCACAGGTTTTTAGCATTTAAATTCTACTTTTTCTTTTTTTGTCCCCTAAATCTTACAGGCAGAATTATCAAAAACTGCTTAGCGTTATGACCGGTTTTGTGATATCACTATTCCAGACCTCCTGCCTCATGAAGATGCTGCATCATCTCTAGTTCATTTTGTCCACAGTTAAAAGCTGTCAACTTTTGACCATTCGTGAAAACACGGGATCAGACAAGAAGATGCCAGCTGGCCCAGGATGTTAGTCACGATTGTCATCTGTAATTTTGTTACACATTAGCTGATATTTCAAACATTTGCCACTGCCTATAGTGATGGAATTCTGAGTGCTCACATTTGCCCCAGTGTAGCAGCACTGGTTTAGAAGTGAGCTTAATTAAATCCTTGCAGTGTGCACACTGCTCAAGCAGTTTCTAAACTGATTTAATTAAATCAATCAAGGCAAAGTCTTTATTCAAACTCTTGCTCAAGTACTTCATCTGTGATCAAAGAGATCATTTCCGCCTGTTCCCTGTGAGCAGTGGATATACCTGGAGAGTAGCATGGCATTCATGTTTATTTGTTGCTATCCTGCCCTATATCAAACCCAAATGTCTAGAAAATCAATCAGCAAAGTGCCACATCCAAATGTAAGGCAACTATATCCACAGCTAGTATCTGTTAGCGTTACTGTTGGATACCCCAGGAAAAAAGTAGGTGAGGAAGGTTAGTAAAGATTGGTCTGGGCAATGTTGATGAGGCTATGACCCTGGTATTGGTATATAAAACAATGAATAATATAACAATATTTATTTAGCACGCTCTGTATTTCTATTCCAAAAATAAGGGAGCCAATTAAACCCAGAAGCAGATAGTTTAAACTGCTTCTGGAAAAAGATATGAATATACAACAGCAGGTATACACAAATACACATAGAAATAATATTGCATGTATGTATATGACACTGGACTAACCTGTAGAACTCTTTGCCACTAAAGTTATGGAGATTAAGAGCTTAGGTACATGCAAAGGAGATGTCTGTTTTGATAACGAGAAGAGTCACAATTACCTCAAGCAGCTCGATAAATTATTCAGTCATTAATGAGCACTATTAACTTTAGTGCTTCCTTCCAGGTAATGGGAAAAGTGCCTTCATTATTTCCATATATATTGTTTACTTTCTCCTTTTTAGCATCTCGTGTGGTTCACTTTCAAAGTCTAGATGAATCAGTGTCAGTCACCAAATTATACTTCATACAACAGTATATTCTAATATTATTGTATAAATATTCTAGTTTACCTAAACAGCTCATGTATCTGCAGAACACATGTCTGTGTGTGCTAGAATTTTTAAACAGTATTAAGATGTAAACATTTTTCCAAAAAATGGTCCATTTATTTAAAAGCAAAACCTGTTGGGGGGATTTGTCTTCTATTAAGGGAAGCAGTGGTACTGTTTTCTTAGCTTTCTTACATTAGATGCAGTTTGAGAAATGAGAAAAAATGTCACAGTTGAGCTTCATTTAGTTTGGATTCATTGATTCAGTAAGTGGCATTTTCAAAAGCATTTTCAAGCCTCGCTGTCCTTATGAAGCTAGACACTTTTCAGTTAATAACTCTGAGTTATGTGGGAGTGAAAAACAGGGGCTGTGACCTAGGAAAACAGAACCTTCCAACATATCCTCCTGCTTTTCTCCATCACCAAGAGGTGCTTACTGACAGTTGCATCTATGCTTAAATATCTGTGGTGAAATAGCATTACAAAAGAAGGCAACAGCAGCCTTGTGCGTGACCAAATCTGGACTTACTTACAACGTGGGCTGTGAGAAGCTTATGGTTACAGTGCCTGTTACGGTCTAGATCTACCAAACAGCTCGAGAAACTGCACCGGTCTCTAAGAAGTTAGAAGCTGGGAAGTTTAGTAGTTAAAGATCATAAGGGAGACGTTGCTAAAGCACAAAGGGTGGTTGAGCACGTTTTCCCTCTTTTGCCTTTGACACTTCTTTCATTAAAATGGACAACTGTCCAGAGCTAAGATACGAACAACTTTTCAGCCTTAATTACGGTTCTCTTCGAGTCTGCTAAAGTGGTTCAGCTGTGACAGGCTTTCTGCATGGAACACATGCAGTCACATGGCTTGTAAGTGCAGGCTACTAATCACTATTGCTACCGTCATCTTCACTTCTTCAATTACTTGTTTGGACCAGGAGTAACACTGGACACTCAAATGTAGCATTTGGTACATTGCATTGCGAAAGTTCCCTTTCTGTAATATATATTAAGCTGGGAATATATTATTCCTTAGATAAGGTACAGAAAGATGGGCTTTTGTCAGCCTTAGCTGCTGATGAGAAGATGGCTTCAGTTTCCATTTGTGAACACTATGCTTTCATACATAAAATGCTTTAGGACATGGAAGAATACACAGCCTAGATTGCCTTAGCATAGGCTTGCTACTGAAGGTACCTATGTCTACTAGAAAAGCACACTATGATGCACTTTTTTTAACAACTGTGTGGCCAAATTCACAGCTTCGCGATACGGCTTCTGAGTAGTCTACAAAAATGGGATACAGGCCTTTATTCCTGCAGAACCCATTCATGAAGGCTAAATGAATAAAATGTTTTGTACATTTTGATACAAAGATTTGCAAGTTGCCTCTTTTTCCAGAGAAGAAGAAATAAATTCTTTCTTTCGGTGCTGTGTAACTCTTGTATAATAGAAAATTAGGTGTGAGGAGCTAACTTGCTGTTTGTGCAATGATATGAACTCAGCTTTTTGAGAAAGGGGACAACATAATAAAAGTCATCCACTTAAACATTTCCATATCCATGGTGAAACGTGTACGTGTTTGGGACAGAAGTCGATACCAGTACGCACTAAAAACTTGCATGACAGAAAACATTTGGGGACGGTTAACTGTGGCACAGGTTTTCTTCCTTTTCTTTGCAACTATTTCTGAGGTTCAAAGCTACATTCTATTATCAAATGAAATCATTGTTCATCTGAAACGAGGTAAGTTGCATAACTCGGAGACCAACGAACCCATAAGTGTGGTTTTGCTATTCAGAAACACTAATGCTGCTAACCAATCACAGAAGACCGAGAGGGGTTGCACTGTTTTCTGCAAAAGCACAGAAAGAAGCGTTTGCCCACAAGTTTCATCGTAGGCTCTTACCATAGCACCAGACTGGTGTTTCTATTCACCAGCATCATTTAGGCACAGAAAGGAGAGTGAGTGTATCCTTCAGCTTCAGCTTATACCCTTTCTGGCTTGCAGCTTACCCCCTGGTGTGTCTCATCAGCTCTGATGATCGCATACCTCTGCAGGTATTGAAATATTCTGATACATAAATGCTAAGCCTGGGCGTTCTGAAAAGCGCCAAAGGAGATAGAACCACAGTGATGACTGAGAAACAAATGCAACGATGGGGGCCCTCCCCACCCTGAGGGCCAAAGCACATACTACACCCATCCATCCCAACGAGGCTGATGGCGCATGGTCATCCCACCCTCCCTGCGTCCCTGGGACAGAAGACAGAGAAGTCAGCATCTAACACTGAGTTAGCAGCAAATGGTCTTCATGTTAGCGTCCTACAGCTAAAGCCTATGAGAAGGTAAAAGTCATGCTACAAAGGGTACCAGCCTGATAAACAACCACCACAATACCCTAATCTGATGGGAGCCTGAATCTTCTGCTGAGCTGTGCTCTGCAGTTCTTTCCCGAACATGCCTTGTCTCTGGAAAAATGCATGTGCGGCATCATTAAAAGCAGGATACAAACTTGCCTGTCATTGATGAAGTAGATAAAGAATGGCTTGATGTTCTTTGAAGTACAGAACACACAGCATATCTAAGACTGTAGAATAAATTGCCCAATATATTCTAGATGAGAAACAATATGTCACATTATTAAAGACACACTAATGCACAAAAGAACAGGCTTAAGGTGGCAGACTCAACTTGGCATTATCATTTCTTAGGTTTTCCCTCTCCAGGTGGCATATATAATTACATTATTGCTGCGGGACGCAGTGGGAATTTCACTGTTGACTATCGTATTTCCCAGAGTAAGTGTCTGTAATGAATCAATTCTCTTTTTTTGGTTTTTCAGGAGAGGTTGAGCTTAAGCCACCCTTACCCTGAAATTCAGTGAGCTTTATTCTATCATTTAGCTCGACAATAGCTTGTCTAACTGTCTGCTTTTAATTGATAGAATGTTAAAAGAAGGTTTTGAGTCTGCATAAGGCAGGCAAATGTGCAGCATTATTTTAAGACAGAAATTACTGCTTGACCTCCTGTGAACCATTTATACTTTGAACAACGAAGATTGATGTCTCTGGTGTCTCTCTCGGCGAGTATCAACGCACAAGCTAGCTTCTGTTATACTGGTTTTTGTTTCCATGATTGCTATCCTAGTAACAAGCAAAGCTCCCTTTGCCCACCCAAGCTTACAATGATTAAACCAGGCAGAGCATCTCAAACCTCTTCTCTTCTTCCACTGCCTGCTCATGTGGAGAATTAAGCCATGTGCACAAATATAATTCCATCCATTTGTTTTGTATCCTCATACACCAGCCAATGTTAGGCAACTACAGAAAAAAATGCACAAACAATAAAACAAAAGTACAAAGAACAGCTTAATACTACAGTAAGCAATTTAAACAGCTGTCTTGGTTTATCCTTCCCACAGCACAGTGTTTTCTTCATTCCCCAGCAAGCATCTCTTCCAAAAAGAAAAGTAAACCTTTGTTAGTGCCTACCAGTTGGGCAGAGCTGGATAAAGTTGGTAAAGATTTTCTTCATTTGTTTCCCATTTAAAATATAAGGCTTTATTTGCCTTTTACGCTACTGTGAGGTTTGTGTTTATTTAAGTTCATGCTTTCAATGTGCAGAAATTAATTTTGTACAGACACTATATATGTGGCAACTCACTACTATTTGCAGACTTCAGGATTCTTAGTGTCTTCGAAAGCAATTTTTCCCCACAACATAAATGGCAAAGAAAATATCAGACTCCATAACGGAAACATTGAGGTTGAAAAAATTAGATGTCCTTTCTCTCCTCATTCCCTGAATATAGGAAATGCAAAATGCTTAGGTTTCCACAAATATTACATTAGCTCAAAGTCATTCAAGTAGGAGGAGTTCCTTTAACAAATAAAGGGGAATGAAATATGCTGTATGTGCATGTAAGATCTGTACACTTTCCATATTCGAATCAGTCTTAGAGGCAGAGTCCCATTGGCTGTTAACTTGTCCAACATCCTCTGTTTAGTTTTCCCTCTCCTCCAACTTCCATCTTGCAACGTTTGCCCTTGTTTGGTGAACTCTTTTGAAGAAGGAGCATAATTTCTCATACTGAGAAAGCACATAGGTCCTCGAGTAATTCTGTAAATGAATGTATGAAGACAGGAGCTCTGCAGTTCAAAGTAAAGAAGATCATGGGGTTATCAGAACTAATAATTCCATAACTTAATCTCAGTTCTTCTAAGAATACAGTCCAACTTACTTGCACTAAAAATGTGGCATAAAACAAGGATACAAGAGGGGAAGGGTGCTCACGCTGCACTGTCTCGGAGGGACGATGCGGCTGCTGTCTGGCTTTGCAGTACTTGGAGGAGACCAGCGCTCAGGGGAAGATCGGGAAGAGCGGTCCCTGTGCATTTCAGGGTGCTGGAACTGACGAAGGCAGACAGAGGAGCCGCCTCCCAGCCAAAGCATGCTGCCATGTGAGCCTGAGGCCTAGATCCTACTTTAGGGTTGATACTGCTTTTTGACACAAGCAACAAATCCAGTTGACCTCCTCCTGGGAGAACATTTTTAAGACAGCCAGAGATAAAACCTGAGAACCTTCCCTGCGGCAGGTCTCTTCCATCTCAATGATGGCACGCTGTTACTGCAGACTTCAAAACACCACTGGCATGGGTTTTACAGGCATTTCTCATCTATCTCTAATGAAGCTAATTAAATCCATACAGTGCCATAGACCAGCATGAGGCTGTAGAATACAGCTATGTATGTTTGCACCAGCAGTGTATCTACCTGGTTATTTCCAAATTTGATATTAACATACAAATCCTACTTCCAGTTCTGACTCTTGAGGCACATCTTTCAGCCTGACTTGCCAATGAACTCCATCTGGAAAAGCAGTACTGTAGTTGTACTTCTGAGACACCCTGCATGCTGATGCAAGCCTGAACACGATTCCCTAGACTCAGGTTGGGCGGAGAGCGAGCAACCACGTTACAAAACATGCCAGCATATAAATTCTTGATGTATGTCGATTTTCACGTAACACAGTTTTCTCAAAAAAAGTTGACAGTAGTGCAATAGCAGGTTTCAAACTCACTCCCCTCGAGCCTGTGTCTACCCACTGTGCCCAAAAGCACACTGGTACAGTTGTCTCTGGAAGACCCCACAGCACTGAAATGCAGCAGGCTTTCAGCAGGGCACATAAAAAAGGCACAGAGCCGATAACTGGCTCATGCCCTATACAGATGAGGTACTCCTATTGGCCATAAGGCAAGCCGAGAGGAGACAGAAGACCAAATGTCTAGTTTAATCTGTAATTTCCAGTGAGTTATCTCATCCCACTGTTTCTTTAGAAACTTACCATGAGGAAGGGCTGTATTTTGCACCACAAGATCGAGTCCCAGTGAAGCTATTACAAAATTATTAAAAAGTGAGCTTACTTAGCGTACACAGATCTCTCTAAATAGATACTTCCCAAAATAACGTGATTTCAAAGGCTTTAAGAAAAATGCACACATAGAAGTTGTTTATTCCCAAAGACATTAACCAAACCGTTCTCTGCACTCTAAACTCCTTTCCAGAACTGGATGCCTTCCATGCCACCTTTTCATCTAAACGTATTTGTTTTATTTTAAGTGGTGTGGTTTAATGTGTATGTCTCTCGAACCTCATCTACCTCAGGCTCGGCAAGAGTATCAGTGTCCCTTATGGGATAGCATTGTGGAATATTTTATATGCGATGACAAGCAATCTCTTCTGTAATATTTTGGTCCATCATTTCCTGGGCTATTTAATCTCAGCTTTTTAAAAATGGAGTGTCCTGTAAAAGGAAACTGCATTAGAGGGAAAGCAATAAATGCTTCATTCAGTGTGCTTGGCCAAAATAGCTCACTCAGTCTTGGAATGAAAAGACCCTTGTCCGTAACAACACAGACACAATTACAAGCACAGACAGGATTGTTTTGCCTAGAAGAGGGAAATGCCTTGTAGCGTTAAGGAGGGGGGGTGAAATCTCTCTATGGGTAGGGCAATCAGTTTGATAATAGTTAGGACACTTATAATGGGGAGTGGGGAAGAGATGGGAGGTCAGAACTGCGTAAAGGGGACAGCAAAATGAACCTCCCATCTTCCTAAGGAAGCCACTTCCTTTTGTTCCCTTCCTCTCTCCCTTAAGAGACTATTTAGGATAAGTCATCACAGAAGCATTCCAAGGAGAAAAACCCATCAATTATCACTCCCTCCTCCTCTTTTGTTCTTTCTCAGCTGTACCTTCTTGAATGTTATAACAATCTATCCAACCCTTTTCTCTGTCATCCTTCTCTTCAGCTGTTTGCACGTTACTCTTCTTCCTTAGCGCTCTCATAGATTTTGCACTTTGCCTTCTGCTTCCACCCGTTCATCTTGACTCTCCCTTCTGCCTCTCTGGTCTTAATCGGCACTTCCCCTTTAACTCTTCATAACTCCTCTCTCCCGAGGGATTCATGTTGCAGATGGCGGCAGCAAAAGCAAATTGAGGTGCACCTTAGAAGCCGAAGCCACAGGACTTGGACAGTGATTTGCCACAGTATCAGATCTGACAGCAGTGCTAAGAGGGATCCTACAAGGACTTCATCTGTTAGTGGGAGTCAGTCAAGCACGGTGCCTTTTTTTATTTGCCATCAGTTAAAGACTCCCCAGGCCAATTACAATTATCCCACAAGGTTCAAATCAGCATGAACACTATCTTGTAGAACTGCAGCAGCACTACAAACCTCAGAAAGGAAGCTCGACTGAGGCTCAGCACTTCATCATGTTCACTACTTGCTTCACTGAAAGTAACTCAGAATTTGGTCTCAGCAAGGACCAAAGAAGCAGCAGTCACGCCTAAAACAAACATTTTATTCTGATAATGAAGTTACAAATAAAAGTTAGTCTTTTGTAGAGCTATAAATACAGAGTAGCTGTCAAATGTAGGGAATGCGGCTCTGCACGTCTACAATGCGGTAACTGCTCCTGAAACGATCTTTCAGATGTCACAGCATTTGTGTCCCTTCAGGGAGTGCTGTTTCAGTTCCTCCCTTGATCACAAGTTCTCTGACAGGACTGCATTGGAAAAAAAATTGTTATTTGCAAGCTCTTTTCAGGCTATAGTCTTTTCATGCTCACGATCGCTAGACTTCTATTCCATGAAAAATACAGGCTGCAGAGACAAGACTTATGTATTCACCCCACTTTGCAGTACACAGGAAATTTAAGGTAGAGAAGCGCATAGTGTAGTGAACCGTGCACGGGACTCACAATGAGGAGACCCAGGCGCTCTTCCTGCTTCTGCAGACAACCTGCGGTGACGTGAGACGTTATAACAAGTCCGTGATATGGCTGCCCACGCTGAAAAAAAAATATTTTATGCATCAATTTACTTCACCACCATGAAATCTGCAAATGCAAAGAAGAATCATGTGTTTTTAGGAGGAGGAGATGATCTCCCATCTCTTGCCATGGGAACAGAATCTCTGAAGACAATTTGCTCTCATAGTCTTCTGCTTTTTGAGAGCAATAGGATGTGATTTGTTCCAAGGCAAAGTGCCTTCTGAAGAGGCTGTTGCACGCTTTCCAGATGGGCTTTGCATTATCTCTCCATACTGTTAGGGTACACTTGAACAGCACTGCCAGCAACAGGAAGTCGCTGATGTGCTTGCTCGTGTGTTTTAAGATGGCTTAAGGTGAGCTGCCAGATTTTCAAACAGAGGTTTTTCTGTTTTGCGTGCCAAATATTTCTTAAAGAAAACATACGCTATTTTCTCTTGTCTGTGATACCACTCTTTTGCCCTGCTGGCATGGAAATGATGTTCTAGTCACATTGCAGAGTAAGAGAAAACAATTTTTGCTTTTTTGCCTGGAACGGTTACCAAGTGAAACAAATAAATAGCTGGTTAAATTACATCTTCATATTGAATGCACTTCATATAAAAATTTTTGTCTCTTGATACTGCTATCAACGTTCAGATAGATAATTATCTGTAGCAATGCCAGAAGCACTCACTGACCTTGTTTTCAAATGGAAGGTTGTCATGGCACATGCCAACATTATGTCTTACACCACTGTCTAGACATGGCCAAAATTACTCTCAGGCTTTACTGACACTGTTATGGGAACAGAGATAAGTCCGTAATATAGCTTTTCAACCCACCCAACACAGTGCGAAGAAATTTCTTTAACCTAAACTACAAATGAACCCAGACAACAGAAGCATATTACCATCTTAGCCTACTAATGCAAAGCACAATTATTTTTGCCTTCACATGTCAAAATGAAAAATGTGCAGCTGAGTTATTATTTTTATATTGTAAATAAGAAATGTGTTCAATACTGAAAAATGCAAAAAGCGACAGCCAGTTCCTCAGGGAAGCAGCATCCCCTCCTCCCCTCCCCAAAAGGCAAAACCAGTAGAAATTTACTCAAGTAAATATACATCAACTCATATACATCTGCTTACTCTGAAATGTAAGGTCTAAAGCACGTGATCTTTTTTCTTATCCCTTTTTTAATTCTCACCATGTGTATTGTCCGATCTCAGAACCGCAAGGCACAGAGTATAAATAGAGAGTACCAAGCTCTGATCTCCCAGCTCAGTCTGTGCTTAAAGCTACAGGGTCAATTAGGCATTTCCACACTAAGGCTTAAGCTTAACAGTACAAAAATTGCCAAAGGCAGTACCATTTTAAGGTATAGCTGTCTCTGGCTTTCCCATCCTGGATTTAATTCTCATACTGTGAAATACCATCCTTTACCTAGGCTAGTTCAACTATCCAGGTAATTGCACTGTGAACTGAGCTGCTGAACATAGCTGACAGCCATTCCTAACCCAAGAACCTCCACGTGAGAAGCTGTGGCGGCTTAACTACCTCCAGAATAGGCTTATGCACATGCCTGCCGCGTAGGCAAGACAAAGCAAAGCTCCTCTTTTCTTTGGTAGGACCAGGTTTTTCTCCCAGGGAACCACACAGCTCCTAATTTGGTAGACGAGCCACATTTTCTTTAAAATTATACTGGAAATGCTGTGAAAGAACAAATTCATCTTCAAAATATTTTTTTTTAAAATAACCCATTTCTCTTATCCCCTAATGTAAATAACCTAATAGTGATACACAACATAATCCACATCTGTCTTTTCCTCTGCCTTTTTCATCTTACTTGCTTCTCTTCAGCTTACATCACTTTTCTTCCCCTGTAGCAGAGCCTCTTCTTGAACAAGCCATCTCCCACCTGACTGTGGAGTTAAAGAAAACTTAACTAGGACGTAACAAAAATGGTGTTGCCGCTACCTTCCTGACTTAATTTGTGTTTTAAAAACCCTGCTTCTCCCTGTGCCCACCTTGCAGTGTTTTTTCAGGCATAAGCACTCAATTTCTTTGTATATCACTTAGCACAGGGCTTGTTTTGTAGTTGGTGTAGCTGCTTTTCTGTAAAATAGGCAATTAAAAGGAAGGAAAAAAAATCACAGTTTCTTCATCCTGGAGATGAGCAAAACAGTTATCCACTGGAAAGAATAGTTTGTCTGTTAGTGGTTGGTCTTTGTGTCATATCGGTTCCCATCTACTTGACAAAGCAACCCTGCTGAAAATGATGATACGGTTATACAGCCCAGGCTTTAGCACAGTTCACAGCACCTAGGAACAAGCTATAAACATGGCTCAGTTGCCTACAAGGCACAAAAAATTAAAAAAAGGAAATATTTTTATGATGTTCTTTTTTTAGATATGACATACAGCATTATCACCAGAGTTCTATCAGCCGTATCACTTAGCTTTAGCCAGAAAAATGACATTAAAGCCCCCAAAAAGTCAAGACTTCCTTTAAGACTGTTCATTAATGTTTGATATATTTAATGTAACATACATGGCATATTTGAACTAAAAATTTGGTTATGCTTTAATTTGTCTTGAATTGCCTTTGAGGTTTTTCCTTTCCCCTGGTACTCAGTTTACTTGGGTGTGTATGTAAACACACACATGTATATCAACACCCAGAGAAAAGCTAAATTTCTTACATAACAAGGTGACCACAAAAGCTGAAGTGAACTAATACTGCAAACCACACAACAGCATGTGCTCGGACTTAGGCTATAAATCCGCAAGCAGCGTATGCTGTACTCAGATTACTGAGACACAGGACTAAGTTTACCTGGTCTCTGCTGCTAATTCACTGGGTGACGCTGGAAAAAGTCCCTTTCTTGCACAAAGACACTGACTGCCTCTTTGTAAAATGAAAGTGATGCGTATCTCTCACGTTCCATTTACTGACTTCAGAAAGGAATTGCGCTTGATAACGAATTGAATATAGGATCCGTGCCTGTATTAGCCTGTATTAGATGACTTGTGTATCACAGGTGTTATTCTCAGTCATCAGCTGTTCAAAACAGCTCTTTTGAAACCTTGGAGTTTCCCTTTAAGATCTGATGAGTTCTGTGTCATTCACCAGCTCGTTTTACTTCCTCAGCATTTTCTCACTTCCGCATTGTACGTACTGGCAGTCACGATCAGATTGTTTCAAAATAGCACCCTTCTGAACACAGGAAAGTTTTAAGCACCGGGTCTGATCTCACACCAGCACCGAGCCAGCAAAATATCGCTAAGTCAATAGTTACTCTGGATTGCTATTAGGGTAGAAGGGGTGAAAAGCCAATCCAAACTCCTTTGCAGAAAGTATAAACAACATTCTGTAAATTATTGAAGTCTGTCACTTTTTAAGACACGAAATCCTGCTGTCAAGAGAACTGAATAGCATTAACCAAACTCTGCCAGTGTCGCCATCAGAAATATAGAGAAGCTCTCACTGATCATGGAATTACACCAGCAGAATAGGAAGCATACATCTTAAAAAACCTAAATCGATCTAAAAAAAGTTTCTAAGCGATGTTAAGTTTTTGTTTTTCACCATTGCCCTCTCCCACCCAGTGAAGTAGTAGATCTTTCTCTATCGTACAAAATTGCCATTTCACTTTTGCCAAAGCATACGGTACAAGAGCTCAGTTCTTTCCTCCTGCAGTTCTGTTCTCGATTTCAGAGGAGCTGTGCCTGCTTTACACCAGTCTAAACGAGAAGAGAATCAGACATTCCATCTTCACTGCTTTTGTTTCAAAGATAAATGACTGTGTTTTGCTGCTTTCCCCATGGCTTATTCCAGAGATCTGCTGCCAGTTCAGATTGGCTCAGTGTCAAGACTTGACACACAGCAAAAACAGTTGAAAAATAGCAACCCTCCATCTGATCGGCTAATTCGGACATTTTGCGCACTCAGAGCTGTAACAGTTGGGAAGGTAGCGGACCCACGGCATTTTTAGA
The DNA here is from genome assembly GCF_900496995.4 of Aquila chrysaetos chrysaetos. Classification (NCBI taxonomy): domain Eukaryota; kingdom Metazoa; phylum Chordata; class Aves; order Accipitriformes; family Accipitridae; genus Aquila; species Aquila chrysaetos. The sequence goes on along the minus strand of NC_044004.1, from coordinate 84,544,777 downwards.
TACCTGTTTCTAATAGAGTGATTTGCAAAAGTTTACTCTGTGAGTTTTGGACAGGAAGCAGATGTCTCGAGAAGCTTAAACATTGAAAGAAAAGAAAGGGGGAAGGGAGAGAGAAAAGAGAGACAGCTAATTGCTATAGAACGCGTGCAAATGTAAATGTGCAGCCAAGCAGGACACATGAATGTTTTACATTTGGACAGAAGATAAACTGAAGTTCAGCTGGAGCAGCGCTGCAAAGACAAACTGATGACATGCAATTAAAGTCTCTTTTGTAAACGGTGGTCTAGTTCCAGTGTTTGATCCCGTGCGAGGACTCACAATTGTTTTATAACTTTTCACAAGAAAAAAATATTTGCTTCCTGCCTTAGCTTAAAGACACTGAAAGAACTAGGGCCAGATTCATTTCCTCTGAGGCTTTTTCTAGTGATCTATCAGAAAGAAACATCTCCATAAACACTTAATACATTTCACCTCCTCAGTAATCAAGTCCACACTGGTGAAAATAAAAGCATTAAAATGAAACAGACACTGTTTCCATGGGGAAACTTTATTTTACATCAACTCCGGAGTGGACAATCAGATTCACATCTGAAAGCAGTTTGCACGTGGTGTACTGTTTTGGAAGCAAGTTTTAAGTTAGAGCAACTACTTTATCAGAAATAACTCCTAGAACTACAACATGTGGGAGGCAAAAGTGTTCAGTCCCAGTTAGAAACACATCAGCTGTTCATGTCGTTGTAATGTGCATAACTCGTTAAAAAACTATTTAGGCTGCAGTCTAACACCTGCTTCTATACAAAATCATTTCAGAAGTTCCCTTTGCAATTTTGAGTGGAAGCTTCACCCTGCAGAATGAGTCCGTATATGAAGTTATCTGTTTATTTTTATTTCTTTTCTGTGAGCGTCCAGAGCCAGTGACTAATCAAAGGAGAGTCTCCTACTTCTCTACTCCTCTTGGAGCTGAAGAGCAAACACAGTAATAGGAGTGAGACTTTTTTCATTTCACATTGTCAAGGAATGGGTTGCAGTACTGTTATTCACAGCATGCAGAATTTTATTCCACTGTCATCTCACCTGTGAGAGATGCTAATTAATTCAGAAAGTTTTTTTTTTTTCCCCTCTCTCTCTTCAGGATGTGTGCGAGAAAACCTAGCTGAAATGTCAGCTTCCACATTTCAACATCGACAGTTAAGCACCCAAAACTTTCTGCTTGTCAGCTGCTGGGGTTTGCTTCAGGGAGATACACAGGGAACTGCTCAACACTTTGATTCCACGTGGCGTCCGTCCTCCCCCCCTTTTTTTTTAAACAGTCTCTTTTAGGACTAGGACTGCATTTCAAAATCTTCTAACATAAGTGCCTGACTAAAAATAGGCTTTTTGAGAAACTGTTCAATAAAGCACAGTGCAAAACTCCCACTGTGAATAAGAAAACGAACATGATAGGGTCTTAGGCTTGTTTTGACAGAGACATTCTTTGGCCACCCCAGCTGCCCGTCAGCTTGGAAATGGCATTGAAATCCTTCTCTTCAAGGGACAGCTGGAAGCAACTGTGGGAGAGAGAAGAGCACTGTCACAGAGCAATAACTCAGCTCTGAGGCCAGCCTCAGCCAAGTAATTTAGGATGCTCAAGTGTTCCTAAGGGATGGACAACACTTTCTGCATTGATGGCTGTAGCAGAGCAGAAATGTTACAACCAACAGATGGTTAAATTCACTATGCTCTGGTGACTTCTTAAGCAAGGCTTATGCAAATACTTCAGGAGCTACCTCTTTTCATTAAAAAAAAATAAAAATCAAGAAATCTTTTACCCTACATCAAAAGCCTTGATGCTACTGACTCTCTTAACTAGTTTGTTATCTCTCTGCTTTAAGCACAGATTTCAACATCCTCACAGCTACCTACTGGAAGTGACTCTTGGCAAAAAGTTTTTTCAGATCTCTGACTGTTCTCAAGGCCATAACCGTTGAATGTAAAGAGTAAGGTGTGCTCTGTTGGCTGGACTGCACACTGATGGACTGATCCGAGGGCAAACGGCAGATCGTACGAGAGGACTTAGTTAGCATTACACTGTTAGCCTATTCCTCCCATTCCGAGATGCCCACATCCTCACTTCAATGACTCAAATGTGCTTTAAGCAGGCAGAGCACGTATTCAAGTAATTGTTAAGCCAGGGAGTCCCAACTCTCACCCAAATCATAGTGTTTTTTCTTTTTTCAAGCACGAGTATTTCTTAGCTTAATGGACTTTGTGCTTCTAGGATTCACTTTTTCAGCTTCTCTTCACCATCATGAAAGAGGCCTATTTAAAATTCCCCAGAAAACTCTTCCTTAACTATAAGATTTCCAGAGCTGCTATTTCAAACAAGGAACAGCTCACATCATTGGATCGTGGTTTACAGTGATAGAGTCAGTAATACCGACCTGCCACACCTCTCGGTAGCTTCACATTCTTTAACTGACATAACAAAGGATATTTTTTCATCTGTAAAGCAAAAAATCCTCCAGAAATTGAAGTGAAAGCTGCATGAGATCATCTACTGCCAGAAAGAGAAGGCAGTCTCAGTCACTCTAGCTAATATAGCTGACTGCCTTCCAATTAAAGGATCATTCCCTGGGAAGCAGATAACTTTTATCTTGGACATGGAAATCATCTAGTAGCCTGCCTCCTACGTTACCTTGGGTATGTGCAGACAACCATCAAGATTATTGTAAGCCTTACAGGTAGAAAGTTCCAAGAGCGTCACATAAAAAAAAGACAAAACAGAGGCGTAACAAATCATCACTTCCTTACGGCACTGAAAGCAACGTGTTGCTGTAGAAATATCTATTTTATTTGGATTTCGGGTTCTGTACTTTAGAAGATCCTAAAGCAATGTCTAAACCACAGCCCTAATTCTGAGGAAGTTTAAGGTCAACCATAGCCTTACTCACTGGAGTTGGAAATGAACAAAAGCAAGCAGAGCAAGAACTGGGTGGGGTGCAAAAGGCCAGGACCTCAGAGCTATCTTCCCTTCTTTATGGCTCATCTCAGAGTTCACTTGACTGCACAAGCACACACTTTAGATAGAGGAGGGAAGACAGGGGCAAGTGAGAGGATACACCCTGCCCTCTGAGCTCCAGAGCTCCTGAGCGGATGTTTCCTCCCCAGTGTGTTACAGAGGGAGGTCAAAAGCATCCCCCTCAGCAGAGTCAAGTCTCAGTTGTGCTGCTTTTTTAATGCACATTCAGATTTAGCGCTGCTCGCGTCACACACCTCTCCCATTCACCTTTATCGGCACAAGGGCCAACCTACCATGCATGTTAGGCTGAACAAGTGTTCCTAGTACTGTGAAGCACACAAAGGGAAAGTTCTGGTGTTAAATTCCCTAAGCTTGATAAACAAAGCTAGGGCGAAGTCTTCTGGAAAGCCTAGCACTGCTTCTCTGAAAAAGCACATGAAAGGTGTTCCTGAAATAAAGCTGAAGGACGTCTATGTGATGCCTACGAGAGGATTTTTTAAAAATATTTCCCTCTAAGAAAACTAGTCAGTCAAACCTCTAACCACCTTTTAACTCTCCCGGACCTGGAGAGAGTCCTCGGGTGCCACGCAGGATATAGCTGCCTGTCACACCAACAAAGTATGGGGAGACCTGGCAAGTGACCGCAATCCAGTCCTATACCACATGTCTGCATCACTATTAAGGGAAGGGAGGGAAGGGAAACCCAGGACAACACACACCCCTTGAGCCAGAAGCAGCAGATGAACATGTAGCTGAGGAACATGCCCATCGCTACAGATTAGTTTTGTTACACCTTTCCCCCCACTCAACCCTAAACATCCATGATCAAAGCCTTGGGAAGCTCCAGAGGAGGGGTGGCTCCCAGCCATGAGCCTAGTACCGGTCGGTTTGTAGATTCAGGTGTGACTATCGCTCCTACTACGCAAGATAAAACAAGCATAAAATCCCTCCCTACTGCTCCATGGGTGTGGGTAGAGGGTAAAAAACCTAACTCCTTCCCCACACAGGCACACTAGATAGACAGGCTCTGGCCTTGGCAATACAGCTTTCTGTGGCAAATGATCTGTACAAGGCAGTGGATTTCTTATAGAAGCAACGTGTTCCCTTTTCCTACCCAGAGCCACTCCAGCGACAAAGGGGACTGGCATGGGGCTCCACTTCACCAGGCACATAAGGTCTTCTTCCCCATTGACAGACTGCTGGGAGAGAGAAACTCATTTCTAGAGAAGCCTGAGACACTGGCTGAGAAAAACTCCAGGGATTCTGCGAAATGCTAAACCCGTTACTCAGCAACCACAGAATGAAGCTGGTCTCAGATCCAGCTGCTGAGAAATGCTGCAAAGTGACATCTTCTCGTTTAGTTTAGGCAGTCACACAGTGGTTTTGTTTTAAGCTTAGGAGAAATAATAATACTAGTATCACGGTCCAGCAAGAAGTGCTACAACATCTGTACTAACTCACATCTCTAGGGAAGGAAGAGCAGGCTCGCCTGGTATACCGCACTATAACAAATCCACCTTTGAAGAAGCCTTCACACTTCTATTGCACAACAGCATTTCCAATTATTTGTCAGGGTGTGTGCCCTGTGGCCCAAGAAGTACCTTTTCCTAGCCCCCCAAAATTGCCATCGGGTTTAGTTGGCATATGAATAGCTAAGAGAGCCACGACTCCCCAAACAACTCTTTTCCTGCTTTTGCACCTAGGGAAAATCCTGATGGGTGGAAGTCTATAGGCATGCAAGGGTCAGTCAGCACAGTGCTGCCTGGAAATCAGCAGCTGCTGTGAATCATATGCTGGGAACTCCATAGAGAGGCTACAGATAAGTGAGGACAGGGCAGCATTTCCTTTCCGGCCTGGGACCTGGCTGTCTCACATTCTAAACAAGCAAAAGAAACAGTATGTGGGAAAAAATTTTAGTGGAAGTGCAAAAACTGCTACAAAACTAGTTATTCATAATCCCCTGTCCGGATGGAAAAATGTATTTTGCAGGTTTCCAGAGGGGTATTTTCCTACCCCAGTGCTGTTAAATATTTCCACAGAAAATCTGGGTGACACTTTTAATGAAAAAAAAAAAAAAAAAAAGAAAAAGAGATCATGCTTCTAAAACCTGACGCTGAGCCAGGAGGCCTGCACGTACCACAGAAGAATAGAACTAGATTTAAGTGTGACTTGAAAAACAAGAGTGCAGTTAGGTTCAGACAAGAGTAAAGTGCTCACTGCACTGGAGCAGGGGAAGGGAGGCGACCAGTCACTCCACCGTTCTGCAGGAAGGGCGCAAGCCGTTACAGCAGATCTCAGAAAGGACCCGAGTCAGCTGTATTGTGTGGTTTTGACAAGGAGCAAGCACTAAGTAGGGCTATGTTAAACAAGAATAGAGGATGCAAGAGGTGTGAAGTAACCCTTCCCTTCTATTCCATATCCACAGGAGTGCTGTGTCCAAGTAGCATACTGCGCTTCAAAATGAGGTGTGGACAAACAGGATCAACTCCAGAGGATGTCAGTGAGAACCATCAGAAGTCTGGAAACCACACAACCTGTGAGTAAATATTAAGTGGAAGGAGTGGTTTAGCCCAGAAACGAGAAGACCGAGTCAGTACATAGCCTATTATTTACAAAAATAGCAAATGGGAAGGGGACAGTCTGTGCAGCCATGTTCCCTTTAATCAGGGCAGATAAAGGTGTACCTAAATTATACCATATGAAATTTAGGTTAAACATCATGGACAGATTTTGTAGCTGCAAGGATAATTAAGTATTGAATGAGTTGCCTGGGGAGATGGTGATGTTTCCAGCACAGGGAGGTTTTCATAACAGGTTAGACAAACAGGTGTAGTTAATCCTGCTCTGGGGTAGGACAAGAAACAGGATGAGCTTGTGAGATCCCTTTGAGACTTATCTTGCAGTCTAGAGGAAACACTGAGAATGGTGAGCAGCTTCAATTCCTGCTTTCTTCTACAAATGAAAGCAAGGGCGCAAGTACGTTTTTAGAATGCAGATCTTGACCAGCCCCATACTCCCCCTTTTCCCGGCTTAGTCCACCCTCTCCCTTCCTCCTCCTTTTCCCCTAGCTCAAGAGCAAGCATATTAGTTTTAGGTTATTTTGCATTCTTCAGGCAGTCCCTTTTCCCAATGCTCCCTCGCTCCTTCAGTGAGGATTTAACTACCTCATCACCACCCCACCTATCCCGCAAGCACCAGCTAACTTCTGAGGGTATGATAGGTTACATATCCCATACAATCCTGGGCAACTTGCTTGTTTTTGCAATTTACTGCTTCTGTGCCAGACTGGAATAAAGCCTTGCGTGCCTTACAGTTGAAATATTATCTGTCCACTGATACTAGTTTACGTTATAGGGATGCAACCTACTCCACATCACGTAGCCCAGCTAGAACCTAGACCAGCGACACCACCGGGCCTACTTGCTGTCCTCCCACTCCCACCTGAATCAATCAGGTCAAGCGCCACATGGCATTTTGCAAGGGCTGAAAAACAGACTTGTTTCCTGGCAGCCAGGGTACAGAGCCTTGCCCAAGGATAGCTTCCTTTTTGCTAAGTGAGTATCATTGAGAATCTGTTGGTGGTTTTCAATGTTTCTGTTCCTGCTCTGGAAGTTGCCCCTCTAGCATTCTGTGGTCAAGCTGTGTCTGGTGCCTGCTAACAGCCTTACAGACAGCTGCTACAAAGGCAGTGGGAAGCATATTTGAAGAAAATGAGTGCACATTTCCAACAGCTGCTTTCTAAAAAAGCTTTCTGGAGCTTAATGTGCAGCGAGTACTTTGTACCCAGCCAGAGACAGTCCTTTTTCAGCCATGTTGCCTGACAAAACAAAAATCATCCCATCTCCATGTAGCTCAACTGTTTCATCACAGATGATGCTGCAGCAAAACCCACTTCCCTCTGACTGGTAATGGACCACCTCTTAGTGATGCAAGGTATAGCACTGCAGCTAACTCTTCGGACCTGTTTGATCAAGGCCTTCCACCCATTTCAGGATGGGTGCCTAACCAGTTGCAGTCATCTCCTCCGCCCACCAAGATACTAACTGACATCCAGGTTAGTCATGATTCCTTACTGATGCTGTTCATGCTTCAATTTACACACCGCGGATTACGATAACTTATTCAAGCTAAAGCTTGTGGCAGTTCTGCCTGGCTCTGCCCCCACGAGATTTGGGAGGTTGTCTTGAAGCTAGCTGTAGTGATGGATTATCAATGACCAACCATTCAAATAGCCCAGTCCCACAGGATAGTTCTGCCTCCTGTAGCCTCTTGTTTGTCATCCTGTTTCTCCTGAAGGTCCCATGTCCAGGAACCCTAGTCCTCCGGGAAAATTCATCTAAGTTGTCCCTGTAATCAGGTATATAAAAGTGTAGAACCTTTAAGGGAGACACCACACTCCACAGGCAAAGAAAGCACTCGCGTTTACAGTATGAAGCCTGCAAGACAAGTTTTCCTTTAACCGACCACCTGATAAGTAGAGAGCTATAGCACTGCTGTCAGAGTTCCCTGAAGCAAAGGCTATAAAGAAGTAGGATTTGGCAAGAGCTGCTGTCATCTGCAAGACTGCCTCTTTGATCCTCCTTACACTTCTGTAATCATGCCAACATCTCTGCAAAACAGAACAACAGAGCTGCTGCATAAAGGCAATCTCCTTCTCACTTCCTTTTTTCCTCTGATGGAATTTTTGCTTGGTGACATTTCTTTTTATACAGCAAGAAAACCCCCGCACCTCCCCCTCCACAGTCTCTACCTCTTTATTGCGGCATTTCTGTTTAAGCTCATGGGAACCCAGACTCAAAGAATTAACGCTGACTAGGAGACAGGACACTGGTCTGCAAGTGAGGAGACCCTCACACTGCTAGCCGTGCCTCTGCCCAGTCGTGAAACTGAGTTATTGAGCATTTCCCTTGTGCTGCTTTAGACCTGGAGCTCTACAGAATCACAACTGGTTACTGCATATTTGCCTAGCACATTGCCTATAAATGGTCCCTTGAAGCAAATCAGGCTTGAGTAACCCAGACCGCTCTCTGGCTTTAGAGGCTGCACAAACCGTCTCCTGGACGCCGTGAAAATGAAGAAGAGTGCAGATAAACTGTGATATATGATGTATATGCACCAGTCCAGACAGTGGTTACTCCGTGCCGTGTTACAGGTATTTCCTTTGATTTCTCACTGTATTTTCAGTACCATATTATGTTGCACAACAGCTGAAGAGTAATTAACAAAGTCAAGTAGGAAACCTTGTCCTGAAGAGTCAGCCATCGCCAAGACCTGACTCTGCTATGCCAAAAGCTGTGGCAAAACTCCAAGCGGTCTCTTCCAGGGGCTTGCATTCATGTACTGCCAGTATCAACCTTTCAAAATGCAGTCATTGAAGACATCGGTCAAACAACATTAACAAAAATTCAGGGGTTTTTCCCCTCCAGTACTCTTCTGATTTCTGAGCCCTGAAGGTAAGCATCAGCCACATTTCTGAACCTTTTTGCCTTGTTCTTTTTAACATGGTAACTATGATTTTCCTATCAGTGTATTAACACAGAAGGTTAGTCTATAAGAAAAGAACCAAGCACTGGAGGATAACACAATGATATGCGAGGGCTGGCAATTATGGCTTAAAGCATTTGAAGTCAAAGTCTCCCTTAAATCCTGTAACAAAAAACTCTATGTACTTCATTAAAGTACATCCAATACGTTAATAATTCAATATTTGTTGAAATATGCCAAGATTAACAGTATAAAAGTACAGGTGGAATAGAGAGTCAAACAGAAATGACAATTTTGCTTGAGAGCCTTTGTACATTATAGATGAGAGCTGAGGGAGATAAAAATATATGTACGACTAGCATGCAAGCTTTCACTTGCAATTATGATCAAACTACCAAATCCTTTTACTGCTTATGCTTCCCTAGATTGTTTCTGTTTTTGAAAGGAGCAAACCATGTCTAAGCTACTGAACTATACTTATATAGAGAGCATGAAACCAGAGCTTCCCGACATGTGCCTTTACAGTTAACATCCACCACATAATTAGTACTTTCTTTAAGAACATGTGTTTTTAAGTGGGAGCATCTTTGGAACCTTTGGATAGGTATTTTTAGCTTCAAAACCAAACAGAATTTGGACACTCAAAGCACTCTCTTTATTCTGTGTTGGTATAGCAGCCTGTACGGCGGGTCTTGGTTCACAACCAGAGCTCCTGTAAACTGCCACAGTATTTGTTTTTAAAAAACTCTCCCAGTGTCATCTACTAGTGTGGGAATTATGTCCTTTAGAGGATGTTCCATTTTGCATGACTCTTGATTATTTCCTTTTTAAGGACAGAGCCCTTTCATTTACCAATACTTTAAATAAAAGGTACCATTTAGAAAAGATGCAGCGTTAGGCTCCCTTTCGCTTGATGCCTGCAGTACAGTTCAGTATTTCAGTGCAGCAGTTGCTAGCATATTCTTGAACAGAATTGGAGAGCGAGAGCAAGTTAAGTACAGTATTCATTGTAAACATGGCGTGAATTCATTGACCCAAGGCAGCAGGCGAGGTCCAAAAGTTATCAGTTTGCATTTGACCTTAAATATTAGGCTTCCATGACTATCTGTATTTAACAGGTTTGTCCCCTACTCATGTATCTTGTTCTTTGTATGGTCATTTTTACCACCGCAGAGAGACATGAAAGTTTATCTGGATCAGAGCGGTAGCATCTGACACGCACTCACTTAACCCTTCTGTCCTACATATTCATCAGTCCTTTTCTTTCTCTCATTTTCTATTTACATCTGAGATGACATTTCAGACAAGAGAGCAAAAGAAAAGATCGTTATTCTCTGCAGGACAAGGGCCAGTTTCTCCATTGCTTTCCACCATGCCAGAGCATGCCAGTGAAAGTAATTTGGCTTTACTGTAGCACAAAAGGACCACAAAGCAGCCCGAGTGCTTTGTGGCCCCTCTCTGAGCAGGTTGAAATGACAGCATAAGGTGTAGCGGAAGCTCAGGCATATGGCACATAGTCCATAAGCTGGAAACAAATACCATCAACCAGGCCGCAACACGTGCGTGTGCTCTCTGAATGTCAAACAAGATAAAAACTCAGTAAGCACACAAAAACTTACTCAGGACCCCTGACCTATAGGATACAGTTTTTCCTCAGTCATTCACAGACTTGGACACAGCATCAACTTTTTCTGTTTGGTTCAACAGCATTAGCAGGCTCCCTCAGCTACCCAAGAGCTCGTCTCCTTTGCAACTGAGAAGAAAGTCTCTTGAATGCCAGGACAGCTGTTGCTCTTTCTTGCACAGGCATTACCCAACACTGTGTTTAGCTCCAAATACAGTTTTAGCAAAGTAATTTAAGTGGAAAATGGGATAAAATCGAGAGCGGATTGATTGGAGATCATGTTGATCATTACTGAACAACGTCACAGTAAACAGGAAAACAGCAAGCAGAGCTGCTCTGCTTCCCCCCACCACTGCAGGTAAAGAACAGCCCAAGTCATATTTGACTAACAGGAATCTCTACAGCGAAATTAAAAACCTAACATAATTGTGTTGTTGGGATGCTCTTCACACCAATGTTGTGATACCAGAGGGAGGCAAAGAGAAATCTTCCATTCATTTTTGAAATGCCAAAAAAACCCCACCAAAATTAAGGGTGAGATTTGAAGTATTTAAAAAATACAGACTTTTTATGCAGTGCTCCCCAGTGAAGCTTGACAACCCAGATGGAAATCCTAAGGCTTAGACGGGACTAGTCAAATTGTTTCTCATGACAAAGTTCGTCTAAAAATCCTTTTCTATTTTTTGACCTGTGTTTTGATGCACCTGATAATTTCCAAGCTACGGGTATTCAGTTTCACTAAAGGAACAAACAAAAAGCTTTCTGCTGCAAAACAGTTTAAAAAAGTACTTGGCAGGGAGAACTCAGATCCCATCTCTTCTCTGCAAAACACAGCCTTACTTTTAACCAAGTGCTTTTTCATTAGAATTGCTCTGATTCAGCTCACCTGTTTACCCCGCATTTATTAAGCAGCCTACTCTTAGAAGCTCAGAGTTACTTTAAGATATATGTTCAGCTACCATCATACGATAGGAATAACGTGAAATCCTGTCTGGCTAAAACAGAGCTCACAGGTTTTCTAACCATCCTTTCAGTTCTTTCATTCCCAGAGCAGATTGTTCATTTTGAGCCATTTCAGCATTACCATGTGCCTCTTTGTTGACCCATTATGGAAGGAAAATACACATGAACTGTGCACACAACGTATTTCAACATATTAAATGATCTAATACACATCATTATCAACGGAGTATTTCTTGTTTTATGACCTCGATCCCGACGACCTGAAGCATGTCTTTAGTAGTCCAGAAACAGTCTTAATGTGAGGAGATCTATGAGTAGCTTAATGCTAAACGCACATTAATGAACACTGCAAACGTGGAAAAAGGAAGCCTTTCCCAGCTCAGCAGCACCCGAACAGGCTTTGAGCAACAGTGCTCCCCTGGCACTCTACAGCAGCTCGTGTCAGGGGAGCACTGCAAGCTGAATGACAGAGAGGTCTTGATTTCAGACAGGTGGCAGAGCTGGGAAGCCAGAAATCTTCCAGGCATAACTCCCATTAACTTCTGTACCCATTTCCAAAGGGGACTGTCATTTCCCTGCTGGTAAGTTTTCATCTGGGCTATTGCTGACAAGCCATTGAAGCGTCCAGCCAATCCTGCTCACACAACCAGTTATATGATCAACAGGGAAAGAACAGGAGCTAGTGCTGAAAAGGCTTTTGGCCTCCTGCTGTGCTTAGATTATGATTTAATGCTGAAAAGTTGGCATGGCAACCAAGAGCTTGGCTACAAAATGTCACGGCCAAGGAACAGGTCCAGAACAGGGCCAAGCAAAAGCGCTGCCCAACTCTTCTGCGGGCAGATCTGTGCCCTACATACACTTCTTGTCAGCGCTTCTGTAGCAGCGAGGATTACATCAGAAGGATGTGTTATTAATAAACTAGGCAGGTCTGCAATAAGTGAACAGCAAATTTCTCCAAAATACTTGAAATGGACCCTGGCGCCTCATTCAGTCTCCTTTCGCTCTGTCCACCGAGTGCCACACGTTGCCAGGAGACAGTCTTGCTCCGCGCGAGGACTCGCCACTAACTGCCATTGTGCTCTCTCGCCATGTCCCCCTCCTCCCCTGTCCTGCTCTTGCTCCCCTCAATGACAGGAGCCTGGCAATGCCCCGTTTCTCAGTTCTGAGACAATTAGCTCTTTTAATCTGGAAGTTTTCAATAGCTTTTTGCTTTTTCTACGATGATCAACTGAGCAAAATCCCCAACCCGCACAACTCCAGACTTGCAACACACAGGCTGGAAAAGGGATGCAAGTGCCTTGAAGGATAGGGCTGACCTAAGGGGAAATTAGTGACGTACATTGTGAAGGAGCTGTGCCAGATGGATCAAAGACTAGTCGCTTGCTGCATGAGCGCTGTGGCTGCATCTCCTGAAGTCTAAGATATTAAGCTTGGGCACCTGATTAGTGCACACAAGATATGTTAGCCTCATTTGGGCTGGGAACTTTTTATAACCCATTAAAGCATACCCTTGGCTATTTAAATGCTCCCAGGCTTTTGATTCATCATATAGGGCTTCAAAAACCTCACTTGCCTTTGGATATTGGCAAGCTTAGTCCCATGCACATCAGAAAATAAGCCATTCATTCTTCAGCCTTCATGAAGTGCTTTCCTTATACCCCTAAAGGAAACCTTTTGGATATAGACTCGGTACGAGCCAATACAGTGTCACCTTCCCAGTCTGCTGGCGCCAGTGCCGATCTCTTACTTCAGAAAGCTGTGCTGTTAAGCAGATAAGTGAAGTTAAAGGCTAATCAGTTCCAGGGTTGGTTTGCCAAGTACTGTGAGCCAAGGATCAGTACATGCTGCCATTTGGCATCGTCTTCCATGGTCAGAACAAACTGAAAGGTGGCAGCTGAGGAGGAGACCACTGTTATAGCAGAGACCTCGGCACTGAAAGGCTCTAAGACAATAGTGTAGCTAAGGCATAACTAGAGAACATGGTGCTTCAGCTTCCTCCAGGATCTTGGAAAGCAGACAGAAAATGAGCAAGGATTTTAATGGTCCATTTGCAGGGACTTAATCACCCAGCCTGTTCCTGCACCTACGGAGAGGGCAATTCCTTTACATGTTATTACCAGCGCTGTATCCAGATTGAAGCATCGAGTTGTCTTTCCCTGGATGAGAAATCATTCACTGTCTGGAAGTAAAGTAAACCGAGCGCCCAATCTCCATCACTCCCAATACTTCTTTTTCTCATTTCAGCATTCCTGCTCCCTGTCCTACACTTCACCACTCCCTGACCACCTCTTTTCCCGCTCTAACGTCATAGTTTTCCAGATGCTTCCAGACACACATCCGCTCTTCCCCCCTCATGTCATTTAGCCTGGGCAAACCGACACAACGAAAATAATTGTAATTAAGTGGACAGGCTAATTAGACTAATTGATTTCATTTCACCAGAACTTCACTGTTCTGTTTCCAAATCACTCTGGCACCACGGGACACATTCCCCTCATTCTTCCCTCCCATCACTAGGAGCAGTGACAAACGAGTTACATATTGTTACTGTTTTGAGACTCCACAGTTAAAAAAGACATTGCAAAATAAAGCATCAACCTCACTGTTCCCAGCTTTCACAATCAGAACAGAGTAGCTGTGTTGTGAGCCAAGAGGGATGAAGCAAAGGAGTGGATTCTCTAACAGCAACCCCGGCTCTGTGCCTTACTAGCTGAAGATAAATGGTTGAGATGTTCCCTTGTACAAAATCGAAGGGTAATTTCAGACTACTCAGGCAGCAAAGTAAACACCCACCTGCTAGGTGATACAGTGGGCAGCTGAACAGTGCTGCAGTGCATGTAGAATAAAGGGGCATAGGTAGCACCGAGCTGCTAATCTAACCCTTTGTCACCATGCAGTCGTAATGACCATGTTAGTAACCAAATTAGCTATGCTCGTAAGGCTCACTAGGATGGCTGTTTTGTTTGTAGAGCTCCCTGAGGTAATTGTAGCTGGTCATCTGAACTTACTTGCCAACTCTGCTTTTACTCACATGTGGAACTACATACAGAAATCTTTCAGACACACCATAGGCCCGGCATAGACAAACTGCAGGTCTCCCAGTGCATGGAAGGGTTATGTTTGCCTGTCGCTGCCTGCCCGTCCCTCTCCTTTTGTCTTTGATTAAAGTTACAAGCCACACACTGACCAGCACGTGGACAGCCAGTAAAGTAAGTGCAAGGAGGTTCACAAGCACACACACACATACAGCTGAGGCTTTGTTCCGGTCATGTTTACTCGCGAGGCAAACAGTTAGGCATTGTTTCTGTTTGACAAATTGTAACTGTCTAGCTAGGAGAGATCTAGTTCCAGCTGGTTAGAGCTGTTTTCATTTCTTACCTCCTCCCCCTCCCTCTTCAGTAACTTACGAATCCAGCTTACCCAGGGACAAAAAGAACAAGTACAAGCTGCCTGCTGGCTTCCTTCCCACTTTGAATTGACACTGACCTAACTGAACTCCCTACCTCAACTGCCAGCAGAGGTAAGATCCTTATGAAGCATGGCTTGAAAGGTGAACTCACAATTGGCAGGTGTCTCAAAGATATTAAGGTCCTGCACTTTTGTTATTATTTGGAGCACTGAAGAGAGAGACCCTTTCACAGTCCCCACTAAAGTGCTCTCAGCTTGTCAGACACCAGAGAACAACGGGCATTTGATAGCGCTGGAGCACAGCCACAGGAACCTCAGAGCTATTTACTACCTAATTACGTTTTTTTTGCCTCATATAGCACCTGGTGCAGCAGGTACTGATCATCCACTGTACAACACCAAATGTCATGTACAACTCTTAATACCAGTCTCAGAAAATGAGTATGAGGGCACTCTATCATCAGAACAAAGCCACTCATTTTCTGTTAGACAGACATAGAAAAGTAATACCAGAGTGCCGTTAAATGTTTGATTTACACTCTCTTTCAACCAAGTAAATTACATTACCTTTTTTAAGACAACTTACTGCTTTAGAAGGACGTTAAGGCTCCATCACAGCAGAAGAAACACCTGTCTGAAGGAGCTGATCGTCTTCACAGAGAAGATGTGGCAGAATCAGATTGGTGTTAACTGACATAAGATCTGTTATAGATCTGCAAAGAGAACCCAATGGTCCTAGGAATACAGAACGAAACTGAAATTCCTGGCTCACTGAGGCCTAAAGTCTTGTTCCTAAAGACATCAGTATCCTACGAAGTCCATCCAAACAGACGCTTGTTAGCTTCGCTGTTCTGTCAAGAAGGTGGTTTCAGAACCTCTTCCCCATCTGAGCATGTTTCCTATGAACCACAGTGCGTTCTCCTTTGAGGACTCTGAATTCAACCATCAGTTCCCGTCAGCGTTCACAGAGAATGGGACTGCAGCGAGGACAGAGTTAATCCAGATAAACCACAACTATGATCCAAAGTGCACTAAGCAACGCACCACTTCCCATTGCCCACCGTGGGGCTTGGGCCCTCTGATTGCAGCGAAAACAAAAGTATTGGGAAAAATGTGAGGACACGGAACATCGCTAGAGACAATAATTTCTTTCTGTATGGGAGGTGGAGACCTAAGCACACAGGATTGGCAATTGGCTCCGGCTATTGGCGACTGGTTCCAGTCACCAAAGAGAGATCCAGAGTCCTGAGGTTTCAGACAGCCCATGCCATTACCAGAGCAAAGCGACTCTAAAATCCATTTTCTAAATATTCTTCCTTATGTTACATAGCATTTTGAAACTGTTTTCCTTTTAAGCTTTTTCCCATCTGTAATTAAAAGCCAGTGTTCTTTACCTAGTGCTGAAATGCCTCCAGATAGCCACAAAGACACAGGAAAGTCTTTCAGAGCATAATTTAAAGCTGAACTTGTACCATCATCCAGGAACAGTAAGACTAGAAGCTAAGTGCACAGTTCTTGTACGTCTAATTTGTGCTTATATATGTTGTTAAAGCAGTACATTTTAAGGACTATGAAACATGTCACAAAATCCAAATGTAACAAGCAGAACAGGAGCCACAAATCTCTTCATTTGTTAACTGCACCATCAGTATACAAACGAAGTCTGAGATGGCGGTCTTAACATTTCTACTGCATTGCATTTAACGTGCTGCTTTAAACTTTTTTGCATGACAACCTTGTGCGCGAGAACTCCGAGCTGGGTGACCCAAATATCAATTTCCCCTTTAGGAGGGGAAATTGTTCTCCTGGGCATTGGTTAGGGAAGGCATGCTCAGCTTCAGTTTTGTGAGGTTAACTCATACCAGCGGATCCCATGACTGCCCCTCTCTCTTGTTCCTCCAGTACTAAGAATTCTATAGATAAATTTCACTTTATCTGAAGGGAGGAAGTTACTGCCGGATGCAGAGAGTCAGGAAGGACAGCAGCCTATTGCACAGAGCAGTAGCTTTAGAGGAACAGTCATTTTCCTATGCAGATGGGAAAACAAGAGTGTTAACCACTTGAGTGCCATGCCACTAATTCAGCCTGTACTGGGCTCACCGCTTCAGCAAACTGGAAGGGAAGGCCTTTTCCCTTAAAATTGAAAGGGAGAAAAGTAAACTACTGAAGCTCTTTGATAGCCTGAGCTGACAGAAATTAGAGGCCTTAAAATTAGAGGCTCTGAGGCAGGGATTCTGTACCTTGCACCGCAGCAGGTATCAAGCCTTTCCCTCTGCTCTCGACTCCCCATATAACCTTGGCTGCTTGGGCTTAGTGATTAGCCAAGAACACAACGCCCAGGAGAACTGGTAGCTACTCGTCCAGTTCAGCTGTCAAAGGTCAAGGCAGCTAGAGAAAGCACTGTATGCTCAAGAGTCGATCACACAATTGTTTCAAGAGTCACTTGGGCTATCTTTGGAGAGCACTTGAAAAATTAAGCTGATCTGAAAGAACGTAGATAACCAGGACATTCTCTTTTCAGAAGTGCTCTGCTCAATCATCCTTTTTTTTGCTCAAGTAGGAGGTCTGAGGGCAAGTGATAGCACCTCCTATATCAGGCTGCCAAGCCCTGAATGATATTTGTGAGAATTACGTTTCTGACAGATGGCTATGCCTCTGTGGCAGTAAAGCACACAATGCCGATCCCTATGCTCAGAGTCACCTGCTCAGAAGGTAGCTTCAGATGTATGCCATGTCTCTTCCTGAGAAATGTCTTAACCTAGATGAGGCATCTTTTTGTGGGGTTTCCCCTTTTTGAAGGAAAAAAAGGACAACTTTTTGTATTTCTCTCCTTGAGAATTTGGCTTGAGCATGTAAGTAGGGGAAAATTAGTTTCAACAATACATTACTTTTCATTGATCATAAAGAAAAGATCCCACCACTATTCCTTAAAAAAATCATTTCAAAGTTGCTGTTGATATTATAGTACAAGTGTGACATTAGAATATTGATCTTCTATAGATGAAGAAACAATGGACCTCTAACAAACATAATGAAACAACAGTCTCTGAAAAACTGTAATTTCCTTTCTCGTACAAAGCAGTGCCTACTGAGCTTAGCTACTGAAGATTCTGCTCATCTAGAGCCTATAGCAAGTAAAATGAAAAGACGGACAAAAAATTGCTTCTGTAAAGAGACCCTAGTGCAGAGGAGACCAAGAGCCAGTGGTCCCTGTCACTTCCCACTACACTTCACACAGGATTTCCAGACTCTTTGGTCAGAGCATTAGTGCTGGGCAGGCTGCTTGACCTCCACAAACTGCTGTACACACACAGAGGCTCAGCTTTGCAACAGATCTTCTTTGTGCATGCCCAGTGCATCCAAGCAGACGCCAGTCATTGGTGCAGAGCATGCCTAGTGGCACTTGCGTATCAGAAGCACTGCAGAGGATTTCACAAGCCAAAGAACAGAAGACCTGTTTTCTCAGAGGAAATGTTCTCTCCCTGACATTATGGAAAGAAATCACCACAACCTTACCATACTTAAAGAAGACACTGTAACACATGTCTACCAGTGATGCTGCTCCAAGGCCCTTTTTGTCTCCCACTAAAACAGCCATCCCCAGGGGTGGCACAGATACAGCCTGTAAGATTGTAGATTAAGCCTGTAGATTAAGGGTGGCAACATCACAAAGCCACAAAGGTAGACAGAACCTCCTTAGTTCAGCTGCTAAGCAGATAACATGGCGGGGGGGGGGGGGGGGGGGGGGTGGGGGGGAGGAGAAAGAGAAAAATAAAAGAGTAAAGCCTTCAAGCCTTCCAGTGGTTATCCCCCCATTAACCACTTCTCCTCTGGAGGGTTGAAACAAGCAAACAGATTCAAGTGCCTCGTGAAGCCTAAAGGCAAGCTTCCCTGTACTGAAAATTAAAGAGTGGTTTGCTCTACTCCAGCATACTATAATCCAGGCTCTTGGCTGGCAGGCAACCACAGAGCTGGCTCTTCTGTAATAACGGAAGCAACTGGATCAGGATCTTGTTTACAAAGAGCAGCCACCTGAGTTTGGAGATGGTGACCTGAACCCCAGAAGCTGGGAGGACTTGAAATAGCCCCAAGGGTGCAACATGCTGTGTGTAACCTAGCCCAGACCTTTGCCCCATTTACTTATATCTGCTGCTTTATGGGGGAGAGTTACAGTTCATAGTTTGCAACGTCATTTTACTTTTTTAATGCTCTAAGATTAAAGGCCTCCAGGACTTGCTCGCCTTAAGGAACGAAGGCCCATCGACTCAGTCTTTACACAACCAACAACTTGCCCCTTGGCCAGCCTCTGCCGAGGCCTTATATCTGCATATCCTGATAAGATAAGGATACATCAAAGGTGTGACTAGCTCCCCGATTGCCTCTCTGAGCTCCTTAGCTTTGTCCCTGAAGCATTGTTACTTTGAAGTACAAGTCAGTTGCTGCTTACTTACCTAAGTCCTTCAGGGAAATCTCTACCTTGTGTTAAGTGCAGTCTAGCTGTCCCTCTCCCAGAGATAAGTTACAGCACAAGCCCTGCCTGGAGCGCCGGAGGGAACAGCATGCTATAATCGCTTATCAGCATAACAGCCACCCTGCTGTGAGGCACAAGTCACCCCATGGCTTGGGTGTCACCTCACTAATCTCTTGGTGCAGTGCTCCCCCCAATAGAGTGACTCTAATTCAGGGCCACAGTAAAGCCCGAGCCAACATCTGTGTTAGTACACATGTTCTCTAGGGCTTTCTATTCATCAGTTTATTACCTCTGCTGAAGGCTACCTTCCTCATCCCTTCATGAAAAACAGAACACTATACACAAACAGCTTTCAGCTGCTTCAGCGCCAGGTCCAGCAGTTCCCAAGCACTTAGCACATGTCAGTTAAGCAAAATCTCTCCAGTTCAGGAATAAGCACAGATGCCTCTTGCAAGCTCTGCCGAAGGGATAGCAGGCATCAACTACCAGCAGTAATGAAACCAGCAGCCCTAATTGGATTTGCCCGTAAAATGAATACAGGATCCTTAGGATTTTGGTACTGAGGTACCCTTGCTTACACAATTTAAGCTTTCAATGGAGCAATCAGTTACAAATATAACCAAAATACAGGTCAGTGAACATAGTGGTTCAGAACCAGCTGCAGTAGGCATCAGTGCTCCGATGCACAGTCTGAAGGCATTGCAGAAGTGTACACCTACATACAACAAGAAGTTACACAAATACGTTGCTGGAGAAGAGAATGAAGTCACAAATGGACATTATCTCCCAGGAGCAGACTCACCCCAAACAAAGTAAAGAGCAAGAAAGCTGCTCAGTTTCCTTTGCCCCTTTATATTGTTCACAGGTCAGATCCAGGGTCCTGACCGATCCTTGCTCTGGAGAGACAGGCATTTAAAGAGGCACTCACACAATCATACTGGGAGTTACAAGTAATATTGGCTGCTGCTTTGGCATGCCAGGTGAAAAGGAGCAGAAACCCTTACGCATCCCATTTGGACGCTAAAACCACATAGTGCCATTTCCATAATCTGTTCCTCACAGATTCCATCTCTGGTGAAAAGCATTTTTTAAATAATGTGAAACAGATCTGAACTGAATCACATGACTGAGCCCCCATAGTGCAGCACACCTATAGCTGGTAGTCCAAGCTTCTCTTGTTCCTGAAGCTCTTGGCTCTTGGCACAAAACAGATGTCTTTCATCCCATCATACCAGGTTGTCTGATGTCCCACGTGCTATTTTATACACGTTACAAAGTCTTTGGCAGGGTGCTTGGCCTAAAGCACAGGCAGCTGTAGCCAAAGTTAAGCGATTCCTCCCCAGACTTGGGGCTCCATCCCATAGGTAGCCACTGCTCTTGAGCCACAGTCTATCAGAGCAGCGGAGTCACTTTGTAATTATAACATATTCTTCCCTTCTGAGGTCTCCATATGCTTTCTGGACAGGACATGGCTAAACGCAGTGATCTGCACAACCTCACATGGCAGAGCTGGTGGCAGTCTCCTGATCGCACAGGTTAGCATGTTATGCGTGATCCAGTGGGGTGTAAACTTTATTATTCTAAAAGCAAAGTCACCCAATTAAGAACAATGCCTTAAGCAAGGGTGAAGGATGTTTCATGCTTTCTGAACTCAAAGTCTCTCTGTACGCCTGCACGCAATAGACACAAACACCTGCTAGTCTCAGCAAGTCCTCTTTATAATGACACATTTCCCTTATCGAATCAAATATCTGGCAAAAATGGCTTGGCAATGAAATTATAAAATCTACTGGAAGCTACAGAAATTTTTTATTTTCATCCTTTAAAACCACCTTGATATTCAACTGTGCAGAGAATTCAGTGTTTGAGAGGGTTATTTTTTGGGTGGCGGAGGGGGAGTAACAATTCTCTTCACGTGCTGAGCACATTAACACTAGAGGTGCAAAAAGCAAGAGCCATTCCAGACAGGGAAGGGAGGGGAGGGGGCAGTGCGAATCATGGAGACAGACCACGTTGGCAAAACAGGAAGCTCCGGACAAGGAGGAAATGCTTCAGTGCTGTCTTAAAAACGTTTTCCTATGAAACTCCAGGCAGCTAGAGAGAGGTGAAAGAAAACCAGCTTTCTGCTGATTCAGCGACCTAAAGCTCATGTTCTGCAGCATATGGACTGGTGCACCTTTCCCCGAAGAAAGGGCCGCAGCTTACGGCAGCTCGCACTACCACTGTACAAGCAGTGGGAGCGAGGAACCAGCGTCCTGGCAAACAAGCCCCGAGCACACACACTTTCATTTCATGTGCACAGTCTGCATGTGTCATTTCAGGTGGTTTCTAGAAGTACATGGGGCACAGTCATAATCCGTTGGTGGCGTACACTCTTCTATGTATTAGGAAGCAGCTTGTCCAATGATGAGATTGCCTACATCACGCAGCATCATTTCCAGTCTCTGTTTGGCTGTCAGGTTACTATACGGGGGGATGCTGTACAGCGGCAGCCTCGAAAGCCTCAGCTGACACTTCACTTCACCAGCAGATCGGTTTCCCCAAGACACTCAGAAAGAGTCTTCTGACGTGAAGGTGCTAAGATAAGAGGGATTAATTGGATCACAATGACCAGGTGTGGACATTCCCATTTAGAAATAAAGTACCATTCATTTGTCTCACCTTATTTTAGTGCATGTTTAAGTAGAGAGGAAGCAGACTACTTTTTAAGGGTTAGGAGACCAAGAGTGTGAGAAAGAAGGGAAGGTTAGAAGTGGCAAGTGTCTACAGATAAGAGATAATCCTTGCATATCAGGTTGTGATGTCAGATGAGATAAGTCACAGATATCACTAACACCTTGGCATGGTCCCAGCCACACAACTCCTTCCTTCTGTGAATTAAAATCATTACAGACATTTAGCCTTTCAGACACAGCCTTTCTCCAAGCATTCATGGGTACTTCCCGTGAATGAATGACAGGATGAGAATCAATAAGCACTGTTCTTCCTAACTCAGACACCTCAAGAAATAATTGAAACTTCATGGACCTCAGTTGCAACTGTCCATTTAGTTTGTTAAATGCCAGGAGATTTCTTGTGCAAAAGCAAGTCAGCTTCTTAAAGCCAATTTAGATAATCCCATGATGCCTGGAACAACAAACAGGCAGAATTTCCAAGTACAAAGATGGCCCTGTAGTCAACAACTCTGAAGTTGAAAGACTCTTTGTTTCCTGCAGTCAGCATCATCTCCAAGTTTTCTGCGAAGCCAACATAAAAAGGACCTCACTCCAACCTCCATTTTGTAGAGGGTAAACCTTTTTCACCTAATGTGCAGCGCGCCTCCAACACAGAGGGCAGTTGTTGTAAGACACACGCAAACCCAAACACACGTGCACGCACGCATGCATGGTCTACCCAACCTGCTTTTGTTGCTGTGGGGGTTCAGTAAAGTCTGTTATCCATTTTGCTGAGTAGTCTTTTTTTTTCCTACTAATGGTGAAAGGCAGTTTTCAGTTTGCCATCAATGGTGATCTCAAACTGACGGGCCAGTGAAACATTGCATAAACCACAAAAGAGTTTGCTTTCCTTGGCAGCACGCCCAATTCTGTCATATTAATGCTCTGCCAACAGCTATTGTCCTTGACAAGTGACTCTGCACTGGCAGAACAGGATCCACTGCAAAAAAATTCTTCCCGTGTGCTACATAGCTAGCATCTTCTGAGCGTTTAGGAAGGCTAAAATATCTGCCAACGCTGGAAAATTCACATCCCCTAGAAAACAGAACTTTTTTACAAAGCTTGGGAGCAGTGATTTGGCATTGGAAGAGAGAAGCACCGCCCAGGAGAAATTAGCCACAAAATGGCACAAAATGCAACCAGAAGAGACCTAGGCAGACTCCACAGACCCAAGCAGGACACACTAAATTGGCAGATGAGGCTGTATTCCATTTGTGCTCCCTGCTTTTTTTTGTTTGCTTGTTTGCACATAAAAATCAGTTTTGGAGAAGAGGAAGTGATACGTGCAAATCCAGGGACTTGTCTCTCATTTAGAGCAATTAAGCATGCAGCCAAGTGACTGCATGCATGTCTTTACTTTTGTCTATCTCTTGGAAGAGAGCACAGAGATAATGAGGAAAGGGTATTCACACTGTGCAAGGATAGGCAGTCAAGTTACCAGACCAGTTAGTACACAAATGGCTTTTTTCGAGACTGGCTTAAGGCAGGAGGTAAAAAGCACTTTGGGGACCACTAAAACACTGTGTTTTGCTAACACTGAAATATCCTGTCCAGGTTCTACCTGGTTAATAACCTCTCATTTGTGATGAAACAAATTCTTCTTCCTTCTGTCGCAGACACCCTCCCGCAGAAAGTTTTCATTCCATTTAGCTGCATTTTCCAGTGAATAAAATGCTTTGTTGCGAAGTTGTCAGCCCACCCGAGCGAAGCAGGGCGCTGTCAAAATGCTTAAATACTGACAGTAAGAATTTTCCTTTTAAAAAAAGGAAATGAAAGAACATTATATGAGTCACAGCAAACTTCCCTCATGTAAAAACAGAGCTGAAGGGGGATTTCTGGGAGCCAGGAAGACCAGAAAGTACAGAACTGGCCTGTTGATCCATCCACTGGTGCTGGTACAGTGCCCTTAACCTTCAAATAGCTATTAGCTTCTGGATCTCAGCAAGGCCTTGAGGAAGTCTGTAAGTACTGATTTTCACTAAGGACCAGAATTACCTGAGTGTGCCCAGCTTGTGTTTAAAAAAGATGACTTTCCACAGCAAGAACAACCTTGGTTACAGCTGCTGCTTGTCAACACGCTATAAACTGCTGAACCAAAAAGAGAGGTGCCCCCAGCCGACTCAGTGCCCCAGTGCACAGCCCCTCACTGTGCCTTGGGGGGGCCCTGCAGGCAGTTTCTTGAGCTCCCTGGAAGGTTTTCCTGTGCTCAAGGAGACATTCATGTTCCCTATTAATAAGTCAGAATGTGTTAAGCTTGAGGTCATGATGTGTGTTATAGGCAAATAAACCTAGGAGTTAAAAGGACATCCATCCATTCTATGCCAGCTGCTTCTGAGGGGAGAGATCTCACCACATGAAAAGTCAAATGGTTCAAATCTCCATTCATTCGCCTTTCATCTAGACAAACTTTGTGGTACTTTGTCTCATCTACAGAGGAATCTTGACCCCCATCGCTTTCGCTCTGCTTTTAAGACAGCAGAAAAAGGACACATGTTCCTTTCAAAGCACCTGTAAATCTTGGAACAGAACATGGTGTGTCTGGTTTATTTAATTGTTGATGTTGTTATCCCATTCTTGCTTTGGGATATTAGGTAAACCTTCCTTTCTCTGATGCAAGAGCAAAACCACCCTTTGCATATCTAAAGCAAGAAGATAAAAGACAAGCTCCATAAATGGTTTTGCTCTGTTTTTGTGACAGAATCTGTGCGCCAGAAGAGGACGTTGGTGAACGAGATCTGAGTTTTATGGAAATGCGTTACATTTGCGGACTTCAAACAGAAATCCATAGTCACCGTGCTCTGACACTTGTAGCTTTTGCTAGTCTTTACATAGACCTTTTCTCTTACTTACACAAGGTCGTGCTTCCTCTCCCACCCCAGGGATTGCCCGTGAGTTTTGAATAGAGTCACTTCTTTTCATAAATTGACAGTGTGTTACCATTTTTGTAGCTGAGAGTCACCTATGCATGAACAAATCTTTGAAGACACAATTTTCAAAGGTGGCTGGGGATTTGACTACTCAATTAAACCAAGAGAAATTGAATGTCCCAATCCTCTGAGGTGCTTTGGAAAAACCTCTTGCTAAATGTAGCAGCTTAATGAAGATCTAAAGGTACCTAAAGACATTTTCATCTTTTTTTCTGCAAAATCAAGGGTTACTTTCACACAGTGGAAACTTGACAGGCATTAAAGTATACCAGTAACTCCCACAGAGGCAAATCTTATGCCATTCTTCTGGACTACAGTCCAGTTAGTCGCCCTGTTGTTTCTTTCCTGAAGTATGGCTGAATTATATGGCTAGGGCAGCATATCTGCTGCATTTTGAGGCTGCCTTTCCACAGACAACATAGAGAATGGCACGTCAGCAGTCTACAACATACTGTTTGGATCACGGCGACTGCAGATACAGGAGGTATTCATACAGGTCAGGTGGCTTGGTTCAAACTCACACCTCTGTATTTCCATTCTTATACATAAGTATAAGAAGAATTTGCACTAGACAACTGACATGAAAGCTGTCTGAGCACTAAGAGCACCAGCTGGCCCTAGTTGCCCTGACCAACTACACCTGCTGCCTCCACCACATACCCTCTGCCCCTTGGTCCAGCAGCCTTATTTAAGCTCAGGCTCAGGCACTTGTTTCTTTTTTGGTGCTCTGCTGTTTTTGTATTTTGGTGTTTTGTTTTGGTTTTTTTTAGTTTGTGTTTTGCTGTGCTGTTACTTTGAATGTATTTTAGTGTTGTCTTATTGATGTGGGGTGGTCTCTTAAAGTTTAGGTTGTGGCTTGCTGTGGTTGCCCTCATTAGACCTGTTGTGCCTGTTTTATTTAAGTAGTGCAGGACTGTGCCCCATGTTGCTGAGGGCACAGCCCTGCCTGTTGATAGTTAGCCAGAGGTCCTGTCTTGCCTTCTTTCAAGTAGCCTGCTTTTGCTGCTTCTTTGTGTAAGTATGCTAAGCTTCAACTTGTTGTCCATCACTGCCAGTGAGTAACAACAAAAGGGCTTCAATAAAGCACCTGAGAACCAGATACCTGCTTGCTACAAAGTGTGAGGTACCACTGTACTTAAAAACATACTCGAAGCTGAAGTGCAGCTGTAAGTGAGGATTTCATTGCTCTGTAAATTGGCATCATATTTTGTTGGCTGGTGTATTCAACAGGAGCCTATAATCACTTGAGAGAGCTTTGCTATCCTATTATTGTTCATATGTTGAAAGCTTTTTAATTTACAGTTCTGTTTGGTGCAATAAAATTTTTTTCAGTTAGTCCCTTGGTTTATTTCATTTGAGGGCAGTATAAATGAGCTGGGTGAGTCATCTGGTAGAGAAACATGGTGAGAATCAGAGAAATGAGTTACGTGCTGAAGGATTGTTCTCTTTTCTGATAGGCTATATTTTCCTTAAGAGGAGGTATAAACAACAGATGACTTACTGAAAGAAAATTTGTGAAATATGCCCACTATTATCTATGTGAATGTTGTCTATGATATTTAGAGAAAATGATTTGCACAAATTCTGAAGCTCACACAATAGTTGAGGATTGTAAAACACATCAGTCTGTAACTCCTTGATGTTTTTCTAGGCAGAACCTGTGAAATGGTTTGGCTTAAGTGGTAACTCAATCCAGATGTTGGCCTACAAGGAGCAAAAGTATTTACTGGGCAGAATAATTACCTGGCTTTCTTGATGATAAATTTACCAGATCCCCATCTTGTGAGAAAGGAACGCACTACTCCAAACAGTAGCAACTTTGCAGGAAGCTCTACATCTTATCAAATGCCTTGCTTAAACAAGTTGCTGACACCCACCCAATAATGACATCAAGCTTTGTTGTTGCCAAGTATTCATGGTGTGGGAAAGGGAGAATTGAGACTCACTTCACCTTATAGACTAAAGTTTCCTGCAGTCTGGTGTATTCACTAAGCAGGATGCAAGTTGGGCTGATTTACTATGAAAGGTCATGCAGTCTGTCAGGAGTCAAGCGTTGAAGGGGGATGGGAGGGGGAAGCGTTGGGATTTATTTAGTGGAAGAGTATCAGATTTAATTGTAAAGAAAAACTCGTTTCGCCCAGAAGTTTGCCAGCTACTGTGATTTTGCACCTGTAAGCTCCCTACAGAAATTTGCTATTGCTCTAGGTCGTTCCCTGGGTGTGCTCTGCTCATGTTGACACAGTTCTCAAATGCTGTGACACCTACTAAGTGAAATTAGGAATGAAACTGGGAGCTGTGTCCCGTTGCCCTGATAATTCAGTTAACTGCTTCCTTGACATTGCAACTGGTTGAAAGTGGAGTTTGCTGTAGAAAATAAGCAAGTATAGCTACCTGTATTGCTGTTGCTGGAAAAACTGCTAAACCTGTTAATGAACGTGTGGGGGGATAGGGGATAAAGAAGCAGGAGTGGAAGATTTTTCAAGTAGTCTGAAACTTTTGTTTTCTGTGCAGCTTAGTGCAGACTCCTCTTCCTGGCTCTTTTCTGAGCATGGTTATCTTGTCTTCAGTTCTGCAAATTGAAGTTAATTGACAGTAGTAATAGCCAAAGCTGTTGCCCCCACAGGGAGTGCATGTAGGGAGAAATACAAATCACACTCAACTCGAGTCATAAGGAGGATATTTCTGCTGAAGTACAACCCTTAAGTTGCAGCAGGAAAATGCAGACAGAGTGTTAATCCATCTTCCCCACCTGCTCTCTAGAGACTTCAGCCAATTTCTGGTCAGTTGTTTCTTTCAATCTATTCCTTGTATGGGAAGTTTTTTGTCAAGGTGGAAGCCAGACCCACAAAGAGAAACCCGTCACTGATTTTTTTAAGTGGTTTATTTTGTTTTATTAAATCTCGTGCTGAGTTAAATACAGCAGCCCTTCGTATAAGGAAGAGTAATTGTTTTACAAAGCTGGTCTATAGGGAACTTAGCGGAGATGTCTTTTATTAAAAAGCACCTGCAACAATTCCATGTTTTAATTCAAAGGCCACCACACTGAGCAAGGCAGATGCTAAAACAGGAGGGTGGAGATTAAGCCCTGCGCATTCAAGCATGGCCATGAATGTCTCTTCCCTCTAGTGCAATTTTCTGGCCCCAAAGCAGTTAAGTATTTAAAAAAAGATACCTGCACCAGCAAGTCTTTCCATACTCCCCCTGAGAGTATTTTATTGAATGTGGTGAGGGTCTTCCAGGCTGCGTGCCTGCAGGCAGGCCTGCCCATGTAAGCACTGCCTGGTATTCTGATGCGTCTGAAACTAGATGAGACGTACGGCTGGTAGTGCCTTGTTGTACTCTCCTACTGTGTTCAAGAGGTGCTTACAGGAGCTGACAGCAGTACCCCATGGACATGTCAGGGGTGTGTTTTGCAGCAGGTTGTGCACAATGCTGGACTGAGTAACCCAGCTCTGCTGCCAAAGTGTGGGAACCAGGAAAAACTGTACTGCTGAAGTGGGGCTGGGGAGATGCCTGGCTGCCCTCAGAGGGCCAGGCAGGCTTCACAAGGGCTCTGCCATTGGTATAGCTACCGAGTGAGTGTACAGAAAAGCCCAAAGTGACTTGCTGTACGCTGGCAAATCAGCAGCTTAGTCAGTGCTCGCAAAGCAAGTTACTGGTTACAAACTCATGCGGAGCAATGCAGTGCCTTCTGCAGGTCACTGTGGACTAGCTGGAGAGGTAGAAAATCACACCCTGGCTTCCTGACAAAGCTTCTTCGGGCAACGAGCTGTTATTCTAAGTAAGTGTTAAGGAAGCAGAAAAGGCAGAGCTGGACTGCTGTGGGTTTGGTTCCTCCTG
This sequence comes from Aquila chrysaetos chrysaetos, assembly GCF_900496995.4. Classification (NCBI taxonomy): domain Eukaryota; kingdom Metazoa; phylum Chordata; class Aves; order Accipitriformes; family Accipitridae; genus Aquila; species Aquila chrysaetos. The sequence goes on along the minus strand of NC_044004.1, from coordinate 84,516,348 downwards.
TTACAGAAATAAGTTTAATAGTTGAACTAGTTCATCTTTTAAAATTAAGTTTTGCTTGAGATGACAAAAGTTCCTTAAACAGTCTTTTGTTGAGATAATGGCAAGATAAGCTTCTCCTGCCCTGGTTTCCAAGTAATTGCTTTGTTTTTATGACGGTTTAGGAGTCACAACAGTGCTGATCCCTTTCCTTATCTTAAGTGTGACATGCATGAGCTCTGTAACTGCCTTGCTATGGTTGAGGATGGGCACATGTTCTTGGTAGCAGCTCTCTCAGGAGAGAAACTGGAACCTGGATCTAGGAGTATTGTGGAGCTCACCAGATGGCTGTTTCTCCCAGTTTGATGCATTGCCTTATGTTCCGTTGCCAGCATGTTTCTTCTAGTGAGGTGACACCACCTGCTGCCAGCCTGCAAAGCTGCCTATTTTTCTCTGTGGCCACTACAGCCACCTGCCAAGAGTCCGTGCTGATAGTGCACTAAAGCTCAGGCAGGGAAATTCAGACAAGGCATCATGGACTTAGTTTTCTCTTAAATGTATTCCCACATCGTGGTGGCAGGGTTGTAGACAGGCTATAGATTTAAATAGTTGTGCTGAATGCCTTCATGAAATCCTGACCGGATTTGGCAATTGGGAGATGAAAGAGCAGGTACATGTCTTGTCTGCTCTTGCTCTAGTATTTTGTAGAAGGTCATAAGATCACCAGCAAATAGGAGATGACTCTGTCTCCAAACCCTCCTGCAGAGATATAAAATTATGCTAACCCAGGGAGAAAGTGCAAACGTGTGGAAGCCTTCATGACTTTTTATTACAGCTGTGATAGTGGAAAAAAAAAAAAAGACCAGCATGACTTTTCCCGCCACAGTTGATAGCCAGTTAGATTTAGGAGGTTTCTAGAGCAGACCATTGAGAACAGCTCCTTTCTAGCCTACATCCTTAACTGCCCAAGATAATGATCAGATTAGCAGCAACTGAAATGAGAGGCATAAGATCAGAAACAGACACCCATGCAGTAAAATCAAACAGACAACAAAGAAACTCCCAGAAAGGATTACTATTTCTGGAGAATACCCAAGCTGAAGTTGAAGTGACCGTGCAGAAATTGCAGCTGTGAGAAGACTGGTCTTGCAACTTGGCCCACACGTGAGAAGCAAAAAAACCACCTGCATCATCAGCTAACTGCTGAGAAGCTGCTCTCTGTTGCAGGGGCAGAAGTGCAGTTCATTTTACTTAACCTCCATGTTCTTTGATTTACGCTGGCCAGAGTAATACATTGTCATGTGATTGCCAGTTTGTTGTCACTTCTATGTTCAGTTTCCAAATTGCAGCCAAAATCACTTTGTAAGGATCGCCGTCTCTTTTTGCTACAATGATACATATCGGGACAATCCTGAAACTCGTCTTTAATTCTTCTAACTACTTCCTCCAGGACTGGTGACATCTGTGACTGGCATTTACCAGCATGAAAGTGGTATCAAACACAGAACGTCATACTCGAAGTTTAGTGGATTTATTGGGGGTTTAGGCAGTTAGCTGACAAAACACAGCTAGAAAATTGGGATTGGAGGAAGTTTTACTGTTTCCACTGCTCCAAAGTTACATCACATTTTCTTAATGCTGTACAGCTGCTGAAGGGCTGTTAGTACTTTGAAACATGCTTTTACCTTGCAGGCAGCAACAGTCTTCGTATTTGGCAGAATCAGCCTCTGATCATTTTTAAGCACGGTTTACCCAGGCCACAGCGTGTGGCAAGATAACTATCAGCAACTGCCTGAAGAAATGTGTTAAAATAAGCATCTGTTTATTCTGATGCTTAATGAGAAAGCAGTTAGTGTGTTGCAATTTTACACTTACTTACTTGAACATTTAAGAGCTTTGCAGAGTAAATGACAGTAAACAGGAGAAATGTAGTAGTATTGTGTTCATTTGGAGTTTACCTTCGGTTACCTCCACTACAGATTGTTGGCAGGGGGGCCATGTAGACCTCAGAGTGTGAGACTGCCTGAGAGAAAAAGCAAGCTGAAACACAAGATAGTAAAGCTTGTGGGGAATTTCTGTCTGATAGTGGGAAAAACACCTGTTTTTCTAAAAATCAGTCTCTGCTATGGTTAGCCTGTGTTCACAGGCTTCTTGGATTTTGGACTTAAATGCTGATGTGTGGAGGCATAAATATTTGATTCTCTTTTCAAAATCAACTGCTAAGTTCTTGGTTTTGGGGGGCAGGGGTTGGGTAGAAGATGATTTTTATTATTCCAATGGAATTCACAACTCAACAGTGAAAAATGGTGCTCTGAAGAAATAAAACTGGTCAGACTCACCTATTGGAAGTTTTCTTCTGTTTTTTTTTCCTAATTTACTGAAGGACTACGTTTTTTAGAAAGCTTGCTAGAGTTAATTGCTTGTTAGAAGTGGAAGGTTGGTGGCCCCTGTTATGATTTGACTGGCAGTGCTTTAGACAGATCCTATCAGAATGAAGCAGTGCTTTAATTGTAGCTGATGCTTTTAAGTTTAAATGAAGGCTTTGTTTCTTAAGGTCATTAAGATACCCAACTGCAATTTCTTTTCTAAGGAATTCAGGTCCAGGGATATTTTAGATTACCTTGAAAAGATTCTCATTTAAACTACAGTAATGAAAACAAGTCTGTGCAGAAGGGTTTGCCCTAGGTCACCTGAATTTAGCTTCATTATTGTAGCAGAGCCAACTTCCTTAAGAAAATCTGGGGTTACGATGGAGAGTTCCATTGGAGAATATATGTAGGTAACATAAAAGCTGTGTATGGATATAGATACATATATATGTAGAATTTCCAAATAAATACTGGTGTGACAGTACAGCACATGGATTAAATGCAATGATGCCAAACACTTGAAGGGGGGAGGGGACTTCGGAGATCCCAAAGGGTACTTCATCCATCTCTGAAGTGGGTCTGCAGCATCTGTGCATACTTGGTGTTCCTCAAGAGCCGAGTCACTGTCACTGATTATACCAGTCAGTGAGTCAAGACTAGAAACCTGCACCATCCTGCACAGTTAACATCTAATGTGAACACGAAAAGGCGTGAGGTGTAGGACACAGCAACGAAATGCCATGGGACACCTGACAAAAGTTGTTTTGGAGTGACCGACCACGAGAGCTCCCTGATCTTGCTGCTTCTTGAATGCTTCAGGTTAGCATCAGTTGAGAGAATGCAGGTAGTGAGTTAGCTGTAACCATGACAGCCAGCGATAACACTCGAGTGCTTCTGAAGGGAAGAGTTTTACCCAGTGAAGCTTTTGTAATTACAGGCATTTTTTGGACAGAGAGTGTGCTTTGAGCAGTATGTTCCATGAGCCATGGTGGTGCCCAGCACAAATGCAGTCGTCTAGCCAGAGGTTTGGTCACTATCTGGTCTGTATGCTGTATCTGTTGACACTATTGTGTTAGAACTGTGCCATGATCCAGGCTGTCCTTGAGAGAACAGGGAAAACAACATTTGCTGCAGGATTTAAGACCAGGCACCCTGTCTTTTCTCAGAGATGGAGAAGAGATTTACTCGGTTCTGTGGAGGCATATTGATTCTGAATTCAGGAGTACTCAGCTAGGGCAAACTGTGCTCTAGAGCAATTGTTTCAGTCTGCAGTCTGATTAAGGGCTTTCTTAAACAAATTGGTGCGGTGTGGACCATCTTCTTAAGTAATGTTAGAGATTTTAAGGACTTAATACTAAGGGTTTTGAAACCTTCAAAAGCTGACAGTGATGACAGAACAGTGTTGCTGCCTTTATCAGCTCACCTCTAAATTCCATATGTCGCAAGATGGTCTGCACAAATAATAATCTCAATAAAAATCTCACAAACCAGTCTCAATCAAATTGCGTGCTTCATTTCAGTTGAGGTTTGCTCCTAAAGCGCAGAACTGTGGTGAGCGTACTGTCATCTGTAACACACTTCTCGTCGGCATTGTGAAGAATCTTTCAAAGGGGAAAGAAGGAACAAGGGCATTGTCCCTGCATTGTACTCTCTGTTCCCCTGCTCCAAAGTTAGATCTGGTCTACCACAAGCCAGCCTCCAAATTCTATCTCTTCTGAAGGTTAGCAGAAGAATCCCCTATATGCGGATTTCTATAGCAGTGTGTGGTTACTGCTGCTTTAGTAGTTGAATTTCAAGCTTTGCAGTTTTTTCATCCTGGTATGAGTCATTATAAAATGTAGAATTCATCTTCATTTTTTGGGTTGAGTGAGATCTAAATTATTGTGAAGAACAAGATTAACTGATCTATATTTTTTTGTATCACAAGGAGAATTTTCCCATTCCGTGACTGTGAATATAGTGTAAATATTGGTATTATAAAAGATGCAATTTTACGTGTGAGGCAAATATTTGAATTAATTCCAGCAGAGCAAGTCGAAACTGTGGGTTTAGTACTAATACATCATCACTTGTTCAGGAGGGGGAATGGCTACCAATGCCCCACCCCACTCATTTCTGTGGGAAAGCCTTCAGGGTCCCTCTTACCTCTCCAGATATGGACTTCAGAAAAGTCCTCCTGCCAACAAAGCTAAGGGAAGCTGATTGCAGCATCCTGTGGGAACCGCCAATGCTACTGAAGAAGTGGCCTCACCACTAGATGTTGAGAAGGTCCTAAGACGCATCATACTGATGATCCGTGTTAGCTCCAAGTCCCCAAATCCAAACTTGAATTTTCATTTGTGAATAGCATCACTGCATTGTTTGGCAAGGGAAGGTGCAGTGTAAAGACAGCTTTCCCCTCAGGCATTTAAAAATGGTAATTTGCGCTACTCTGCTTTTAGACTTGGAAAAGTACAGGAGTCTTAATAGGTGGTGGAGCCCATGGAGTAAAAGTATTGCCACATTTATTTTGAGAAAGCCATAATGTGACCTTATAGTTTATTTTTTTAGCATTTACTTGACTATCTGCTAGCAATAAGAAAAAAAAAAATCCTCTGGTTCTATACTTTTGCTATATTTTGAAGCTGCTCAAATGTCAAATTTTGTCACAGAAGGCCTGTTTCCAAAGATAAGTCTTTGTATCTCGTGGCAAAAGTTCTTTCTGCTCAGGCACTGTTTCGTTTAACTGTACTTGTGCATCTTTCTTTGCGAGATGTTCGTACACTTTTAGGCTTTCACCCATTCTTCCATGCAGTGTGGGTAGCAGAAGTGCTTAAAATGAGTAAAATAGCCACTAAAAAAACAGGTGGGTTTTTTACAAGTACAAGCAGTACCTTTAGCCAGCATTTCACACACACACACACGCAAACAAAAAGAAGATTAATGACCATGGAAGGCCATTATGTACAAGCATATAAGGCTGCATGGCCCCAGTTCCCCTGACTTCAAATTTCTGCCTGGCTATAGGAAAGGCTTTTTTATTTTTGTGGAAGCTGAGGCAAAAATGAATTACCAAAACAACCTCAATCAACATAGCCAAGTTAATCATTTCCCGAACCACTTTACCCACCCTTGGGCCTTTCTGATTGAAGTATGATGACATAGTGGTTCTTATAATGCACTTTTGTAAGAAAATATTTGTATTATCACCTGCATCAGGATGGGTGGTACCAAACTGCCCCCCTGGGGGCCAGGAGGTATTTGGTTTTTACAGGCTTTGGATTTTTTTAAAATCCTCATCGTGTTCCAAATACAGGAAAATGGCACTCACCTCTCTTTTTTAAGGTTTGACTCAGACTACTATTTTCTCTTTTAGACTGAAGTAAAACTATTTTGGTTTGGTCTTGACATAGAGGGAAAAGATCACTGTAGAAGGTCAGTGCTATGAAAAGTGAAATAAACCTTCTAGGGTCTTATTTAGCCTAAATGAAGACTGTGCATGTAGGTGGCATACAAAATTTCAAAGAACTAAAAGAGATCAAATGATGGTAATGGAGAATAGTTTCATCCTAGCTGATGTCCCCATAGGTCAGTGATCTGCAGGGGAGAGCGAATGGTTATCTGAAAGCAAGCACAGTTGGGTGCAGAGGGGTAAAAAGGAAAAGCAATTTGATACACAGTGAACACAGTTTGGGGCCATGTGGATCTAACGCTGAATATCCAAGTTATAAGAAAAAAGTTTCTACACCACTGAGTCAAGTTCAAACACTTCTTATATAGAGAGGGAAGTAGAGTGAGTCGCCTTGTAGACAAAAATCATACGGGTGATTATCAGTGGAAAGATTTGTGGCAAAAAGGATGTGAACCGATATTAGCTGATATGGGTAGCGCCAGGATCCACTGCGGAAACAAGTGTGGTATCTACGTTTGGCTGTATCTGAGTTCTGGGCAGCCTGCACAGGTTGTCACAGGCTGGATGTGTTAAAGAAATAGTGAGCAGCTACAGGTCCAGGCAGCCTCAGTAGGAACCGCAGCTGCTCTGTGCTCTCCGAGCACCCGATCCTGCCAGCGTCCGTTTGTGCCTGACTGGGACCCCAGGGATGAGGGCTGGCAGAGGGGTGGCGTGAGCCCACACTGCGAGTGCCCCCTGCAGCACCCTGCTCCCCGGCAGGGCCGTGGGGTTGCTGGTGCCATGGGTCTGTTGGAGTGCGGGGCACAGAGCCGTTAGCTCTTTCCAAAAGGTCTGTCCTTCTGGCTGTTTTTCTGGGTGATCCAGTGCCGCTGTTACTGCTGGCTGTAGGTACAGATTTAAAGACAAGAAAAGTCAGCATTAATTTGGGGTCAGATCTGAAGGTGCTTGAAAGCTAAAGCTGCAAGTTTCCGTGCCTGTGTTTGGCATGTCACGAGCACAGCTTGGCAGAGAGTCATGCTATAATATTACTGCTTGAGCACCACTTCCCGCCCTCCACGGCGTGTTTAACAAAAGCTAACATACTCCTTTTAGGAACATGCTGATACGTGCTCACGAGGAAGCTGATGCGTGTAAATTACTGCCTGAGGTCAAAAATACTATCCAGAGTAATTACCTCAACAAAAGGTATCAGTAAGAAATACATACTTAGAAATAATAATTGTGATGCCAAGATTTCATTGTTTTAAATATTCCCTGTCTTTCCCTCCAGAGTTCTCTTAGGTATGTAGGCCAACCAAGACACTGCAATGATTGTGTTTAACAGTAGCATAAGGATAACTGAAAGTCACTGTTCCCTCCTACGTTATTCAGTACAGCAACATACCAAAATTGAGCTTGTAACATATATATTCACAGAGTAATTTTTATATGGCATTAACAAGCTTTGACACTAATGCTAATTCTTCATTAGAAGAAACATGACAAGTAGGCTGAATTGATATGCATTTAGCACTGGAAGATTTCTAGCACATGCAGTGAGACTTTTATTACTGTTTGACAGCTCTGGGTATCTAAATCCTCTGCTTAGTCACAGAGGCAGCGCAGACAGCAGCACAGCTTTTCCCCCCTTTGTCTAAGCTGTGGTCCTGATGCAGAGAGCATTTCTTTGTGTAAAGGCACAGACGTTTAATTTTCATGCCTGTTTTATCTGAGGTCTCTCTCTGCAGACATTGCAGAGGAGTGGAGCGGACAGGAGCACAGAAATGGGAGAACGCATATTTGCTGGGTTGTAAAATTGAGCAACTAAGTCAACTTTCCTCACAGACGTTGCAAAGGTTGCGAAGAATTTGGAGAAGGGGAGGTTGTTGCTATCTAATACATGACAACCTGACCTTAATCGACAAAACTTAACATCACAGAGATGAAGTGGCAAGAAAATTTGTTTTAGTAACAGGAAAACCCAACCAAGAAAGGGTTAATTTGCACAGTATAGGGGGAAAGGAGACAAGAGCGCCCAGAAACTATTACTTGCGGCAGAAAGGGCGGGTGTTCCCGGTGTGATTTTTTCCCCCGAAGCCGACCCTTTAACAGAAGCTGGGCAGTTTTTCAGGCGCCGTGCTTGCTCGTGAGGGTGCCTCAGGATTTCGGGAAGGCGCAGTCGCCGCTGTGGTTCGGAAGTGGCAGGCAGTTTGGGCAGGTGGACGCTAGAGGGGGTACCGAGCCTGTCTGTCTGTCTGTCTGTCCGGGAGCTGCAGCCTGAGCGAACAAGCGGTCCCTCTGTCCCTCCTGCCCGCGGCCGCCCGTTTCTTCTGTTCCTGCAACACCCCTTTCCCCGCACAGCTCAGGTGTCGGCACCGCGGACCCCAGAGGTGACCCGGCGTGTGTAGGCAGAGGGAAGGGAGCAAGAAACGAGTGATGGCAAGGTGACGGACCCCCGTCCTTCAGCCGCAAAGCACGGGCTGTGGAAACGGCACCGCTCTCTTGTCCCCACGCTCACCGGTTGGGCTGGGGAGATGGGGTGCTTGGGAGAGGGCCTCCCCAGCTGTGGTGTGCGTGAGACAGCCACGCTGCCAGCCAGCAGCTGAGTCCTGCCGTGCTACACATACTAGAATAAAGACCTGGAACATGTCAGTCAAGTAGCTCTCAGTTACACGCACTGTTTTTTCAAAGCTCGGAGGAGCTGACGCAGATCTGGCTGACAAGTTACATCATGCCCTGCCAGACGACTCTTTTCAGCTCTTCAGCACGCCGGGAGGGGTGGTAAGTCACGTATAGGTATCAATGGGCTAGAATGAGGACACTGAACATAATTTTGATGCTCACAAAAGTAGCAGATATTTACCTGGCAAGTCTCTCAGATGAACCTGTGACAAGAAGTAGGAGGCAGAGTTGGTACCAGAGTTACATTTCATTCACTCACAATTAATCATTGGCCTGCAGGAGAGAAGGGGTTTCCTTCCTCCTCCTCTCACCAATCTGTCTGTCCCATACGCTGGGAAAGGACTGCAGTTCTTCTCACTGGGGCTTTGCTGTAAAGCAATGTCAGCAAACAATCAGGAGGAAAAACAGACACTTGCTGACAGACAGCTGTACTTGGGGGGAAAAAAGAGCAAGAAATCCATATGTATTATCTCATTTTCTCCTGCTAGCATTCAGACAATTGAAACAGAAAACCAGAGAGATGATGCCCAGGGGTGGGGAAGCAAATCCCAGACAGGGCATGAGCTCAGTCTGCCAGGAATGTTGACTTAGTTGCTCAATTTAACAACCCAGCAAATACGCATTCTCCCATTTCTGTGCTCGTGTTCACTCCGGTCCTCTGCGAGGGTTTGATCCGGGGGAGCTAGAAGAAGCAATGAAAGACTCTCCTGGAAAGCACACTGCCAGGAGTTTTTTCCCACTGCTGCTGCCCTGCTGGGGCACTGTACAGCCGTTGGCAGAGCACCTCCCTGTTTCTAGCTTTGGTGCGCAGCCACTACATTCAAACAGCCCTTTGCTGGTCCCACAGAAGCGCAGCGGCGGCAGGTAGAAAGCAGAGCAAACAGCAAGAACTTGAACTTGGGCTTTAGGCAAGTGTAACTTTGGCCCCAGTGAGACCTTGGTCTGCGTGGAAATGAGGACATCAGCATTGCTTGTTTTTCTTGTCCCCTCTGCTCTGCAGGGCAATGAGACGTGCGATGCAGAAGTACCTGAGGTCATTCCTGCTTTGGGTCCAAATGCTTCCCAGGGTTGTGAAGCTGAGATAGCGAGTTTTCAGAAATACTCGAATGGCAAAGAGAAGTTTCAAGGAGATCAAAGTACATCTACTACAAATGCTATTACCTGGATCCACTAGTGCTAAACGTGCCGCGTTTGAGTTCCTTGAGCCAGCCAGATATCCCTTCCCCAGCCCTCTGTTCCTCATCTTGCCCCAGCACCAGCAATAGTACAGCTGTGTGGTGACACCCTGGGGAAATAGTCTGCACAGAGCTAGGTAGGCAAAGGGGAATGAGCTGGGTCCTTTGTAAGACAAGTCAGCTCCCTGATCCAGTTCTCTGCGAGGACACACAAATGCTTTTGTTGCTCGTGGTGGGTAGGAACGAGCGAAGGAGAAGACAGAAAGAGAAGCCCCCTTGGCTGTCTCTGCGAGTGCTGGCTTACAGCCTTTGCTGCACAGCAGCTAAAGTTTCCTTGCTCACACGCCAGTACCAGCGTGTTCCCAACCTCATGGTAGAGGTCGAGACACTAAGTGAGGCTGTGGGGAAAAGGCAGCGAGAGAAAGGCAGCCCAGCTTGTAGTGCTTGACCCTCCCTATCTTCAACTGATTCCCGGCTTGAAAGCTTGGCCCTGGGTATGTCAGGGACACTCACAGCCTATCAGCTGCACCATTTACAGAAGTACTTGGCAGTGAGGGGGTGAAGGGGCAGCTCATAAAATCCAGGAGCCCAATAAGTGAGATCCCCAGGCATCCATACCAACCCCTACTGCAGGGTGTCTCTGCGCTGCTCGTGAATGACACAACAGTGAGTTTCTGCTCCTGCCAGCCAAGCTCTTGCATCCGACTGCATTTAAGGGGAAAGTGTTTTATCAGGAGGACAGTCAGCCACTGGAACGGGTTGCCCGGGGAGGCTGAGGCATCCCCATCCTTGAAGGTTTTCAGAACCCAACTGGATACATTCCTGAGCAGCCCAGTCGGATCCCATAGCTGACCCTGGCCTGAGCAGGAGGTTGGACTAAAGATCTCCCACTGTCTCTTCTGACCTGAATTATGCTATGATCTTATGGCTGTTCTGGCTTCTTACAGTACCCAAGACCTGTTTGTCAAATGGTCTGCAGATAAAGTTTCTTTGGACAGCAGGCAGTCCCTGAAAGATCACACGTCGGCATCAGAGATCCCCAAAGCTGCCATGTGCCCCAGATGTCGCTGATCCCCAGCGTTTGCCTTGGCACTGAAACTCTGCCGGGGCCAGTCCCTGCTGTGCAACTCCATGGGGCTGCGAGAGACGGGTGTCAGGCGCCGTGCACAGCCTCTGGGCCCTGTCAGCTCCCTCCCAGCCTGCGGTTTCTGGTGCTCAGGGAGCTTTCCTCAGCCTCTGAGACTGTGCTAGCTTTCTGCTAGCATTTTTTTCTTTCCCTGGTGGTTTCCTACAGGCCCTTGTTTTGTGAAATTTCCACAGTGGAAGCTCATCCACTGAGATCCACGACAGAAATGGGAAATTGAGTGAACAATTTAGAGCTGTTCCTCTGCTTTGGGCCGTCACACAACATCGCAGCTAAGTTAAATGGTGGCGCGTCATACACGGGTGTCAGGGAAAGCTTCAAGCTTGGCAGTAGCAGGGTCAGAGATTGCAGGGGCCTCCTGTCTCAGAGGATGGTCAGATAAACAGAGATTTCCTGTGACTGAGTGCAACACATCGCCTTGGCAAGACAGTAAAATCACCCTGGTTTCAGGTCACTCTGTCCAATTTAATATGCAAGTTATTTCGCATCAACAGCAGGTTCTTGTCAACAAGCTCATAATATTCCTAAGCACTACATCCATCAGCCCAAGCTTCTCCACAGCTGCAGCTGTCAGCAAAAGGGCAGGTTTCAACTTCCTATTGCCCAGTGGTGAGTAGGCTGATGTGTCAGCCAAGGCACAGCCCTCGTTACCCTAATTGGGCCCATGTCAGGGATGTGGCAGGTCCTTGCTGCTGTGGCCCTGCTTCCAGGGGCTCCTGGGGCTGAGCCGAGGAGGCACATCCAGATCTCTCAGCTACACAGAATACCAAAAGCCCTATATGCACAGCTGGACATTAAAGCAGTGGCGCCCTCCAGGACTAATTGGTTGTCCCACTAATCACCATGTCTGAGTTTCCTCTCTCTTTTGAAGAGACAGAATTGTGACGCGGTCGCTCCTGTTTCTGATTTTTCTCCAGGCTGTGGAGATGCAGATACATCCCCCCCGCACAGCCCACGCTGACTTCATTTCTGCTGCGCTGGATGGGATGCTGTCCATCAGACCCACGTGTGCTCAGGCAGCTGGTGAGTGGCTGGTGACCTTCCTGAAGAAATGCAGGGGCAACAATTATTCACAGAGGTAAAATAGACACTTTTTCCCTCTGGCTCTGAGCTTCCCATCTCAGCTGCTGCAGTGCACCGTGGGTATGGGCTAAAGAAGCACGCGTGGTGTGGACAGCCAGGGGCTTTGTCCGATCCGAGTGCAGGCAGCCACATCCTGGACTTCTTCTCAGTCTGGTGACACTGATGCTCCCAGGCCAAACCCAGCTCATTCCCATGACTGAGGCAGTTACAGCTGAGACACCCAAACTTCCCAGTTGCTCCCTGTGTCCCAGGTGGGTGCTCAGCCCTCCTTGCCCCTGGGCCCTAAGGGGAACAGCACCGTCTTCTGCAACAAGAAGGTGGGGGGGCTGCAGCAAGTTTTTGGCACACTGAGTCCTTCCCAAGGAGGAATACTATGTTGACACTGGGGGTTTCGTCCTCCTCACTCCTGGCACTGCTGAGTTTTTTTACAAATTTTCTAACAGAGTCTCCTTATTTGCTCGCTCTCTGTTGGTCCCCAGTTCCACAAACTTCCAGAGTTTTACTCTATATTTGGTGCATGTTACGACATTGTATACCTGTTCTTGGCTCTCCTTGTCTTCCGTGAGCCCGGCTGTTCCCAGTGGTCCTGTGTCCCCTCTGTGGCCATCACCCACAGTGAAGAGAGAGACCAAACGGTGCCTGTGTCACTGTCTGGGGGCCAGCCCCATCAGGAGAAGCTGAGTGCTCACACGGGACCGTGACCCCATCGTTTGGCTGTCCTGATCCCGGACACAGCTTCTAGCTTCAAAGTCTCAGGGGAAGGTCCTCTCCTGTTGGGAAGGGGGTGGGCATGGGGGAAATGAGGAGGCTGGAGGAAAGAAAAGTGTCCCCAGAGAGCTGGCTTCGTCTGGAAGGGAGGGTGAATACCTCGCACCTGGGAAAGGCGGGCATGCTCTCTGTGTGCACAAGGGGTTCACTGCAAACTGCTGGGGTAATGTTTAGGGCTGCATCTGGAGAAATTGTCAGAGGAACTGGCATTGCTCATCGTCTGCATAATTGTGTCTGGGCGGGGAAGGGATGAACAGAACAGCTCTTTTTGTCTTTTCAGTCAAGTGCCAGAAATCCTCAGCACTATTTATGTCCAGATGCTGATCACGCAGCATGACGCCCTCTGACACTTCCTGGTCATGGCGGTGTGTGTGCTCATCCTTGCTCTCCCTGTGGCCATCAGCAATAGCCTCCTGCAGACGTGGCTGCCCCTGGACAGGTACGTGTCCTGCCCCAGCCCCTGTGGGCAGGCAAGGACCTGCTCTCTGGCAGGTGAGGAGGAGTTGGCGAAGATGCTGGTCCTTCTCCTCTGGGGAGAGAAAGTCTGAGCATGGCCAGATCCAGTGTTTGTGTCCAGAGCCTGGCCCCCGACAGCCCCTTTGGGGCAGGGAGAGCGCTTGGCTGTGTCGAGAGCATCGCGGGTACAAGAGCCCACAGGCTGACGAGTGAACTTCTGCTCCCCTGCAGTGACATGACGGAGCCATCAAGAATCCTGGGGAGGAAACACTTCATCCTAAAGGTTTTAATGGAAAACTTAAAGAACTAAGGCACGGGCAGGCCTGGGACCGACTGTGCTGATCTGAGGCTACTCTGCAGCTGCTCGGTGTGTTTCTGGCATATACATTTCTGCAGCTCCTTGTGTGCCTTTCTGACTAACTCTTCATCCCGAGGGAGTCGCGGGCACATTGCGAATGCCCACGAAGCCCCCGGGGGTGCTGTGTCAGCCCTGTGCAGTGCTGGCGGCGGGGAAGCCGAGGCAGTTTGTGGCTCCCAGTCTGCAGGGCTGTTGCAGAAGGCTGAACGGCAGACAGCAAAAGCCCCACAGGCAGGCGTGGGCTGGTGGGAAAAGGCCGTGGTTTCACTGGCAGTTTTCATTGAATTTCTCTGTGGATCACCCATGCCATCTCGGAGGTGGTGTCCATGCAGCAGACCCTGGGGGCTGTCACTCTTTGAGTGGCTCCCCATGCTCCTGCAGCCCATCAGTGCCACCCTGAGAAGGGAGATGTCTTTTCCCCACTCAGCGCCACGGAAGGACACGCGAGTGACAGGCATCCCTGCAGGTGGAGCAAACGGGATGGGCACCTGGGCTGCGCGTCACTGCCCAGGACCAGGTTGTGTTTGCTCGTGGCATTGAGGCAGCACTTCAGCCTCCTCATCTCCTGGGGGAACAGATTGCTTCGGTTGGTTTTACTTCCATTTTTTTCATGGAGAAACTTCGATCCTCTGAGAGGAAGGTGGTGCCCAGTTCGCAACCGCTGCCTGCTGGGGCCTTGCCTCCCATGTTTCCTCAGTTCCAGGTGCCCTGCCTTCCCCCCCCACCCCGGTGCCCACTGCAGAATGCCCCTCGCAGGTGGCCCTGCCATGCTGCCCTCAACATGGAGGCAGCTGTGGGCTGCCTGTGCGGCTGGGGTACCTGCTGCAGCCTGTGGGGCTGGGAAGGGGGCATTTCCACAGGGTCAAAACCTGACTTGTTTGTTTGGTCTGTGCGTGCCTGGGGAGATTTGTTTTTTCCTCTAGCCTTTGTTTGTTTTGGGTGGGTTTGTCTGTTTGGTTGTATTCCTTGTTTTGTTAGTGTCAGCTTGATGATTGCTTTGGTTTCTGTTGCAGTTTCTGCAGTGCAGGTCTCTAGGGGATCCCCGTTTCAGGACTTCAGGGGCTGAGGACCATCCCTGTGTCCCCAGCTGTGCTGTGGTCAAGGTCCCTCACCCCTGGGCTGCGACAGGGAGACTTTCCCCGGGCAGTTCTTGGCCTTGCAAGGTGTGAGTGCCGGTCTTGCTCACAGGTGGGCCAGGTGCGGGACACCTGCAGCGGTGGTCTGAGCACTGTGTGGTGGCTCGGGGAGACCCCCCCTTGTGTGGTTTTCTTCAAGGCTTGTGCCCTGCTGACGCTCCTCTCCCCAGGGAGGAGCAGGACCCACGCTGCCTTGCACTGCTCGTCACAGCGCTGCTGGGGACAGCCCGTAGCTCCCCAGCCCTAGAGCTTCTGGCGCCGAGGCTGGCTTTGCTGGTGTGGCCAGTGAGTGGGGGGGCTCGAAAACGGGCGGGAAGCGCCGTTTTCTGGTGGCCCTGCGGGCGTCAGGGCTGGGGCGTGCCGTTTCAAAGGGACCCGGCTTCGTCCTGCGTGGGATTAAGCGCGGGTGCGTGAACATCCCCAGGCGGCCCGGCTTTCTCGGCTCCACCCGGCAGGCATCGTCCTCTAAACGCGTCATTAACCACTTCTTGCGCTTTGTCGTCCCCCCCCCGCCCCCGCGGGTTTCCGCCGAGACATCGGCGGCGGGGCCGCGCATAGACCTCGGCGGGCAGCGGCTGCGGGAGCCGGGGCAGCCCCGGGACCCCCCCCCCAGGCTCGCGGCAAGGCCGGGTGTCTCCCGACGTGGGAGAGAGCCCCCCGAGACCTCTCCGGGCCCGGCGGGCGGCTGCGACCCGCCAACGGCCGGCGGGACCCTTCCCTGGGAGCGGGGCTGGGAGGGGGGGGCTCCCCGGGGGCGGAGCCGGGGCGGGGGCGGTGCCGGGGCGGGGGCGGTGCCGTTACCGGGGCGGGGGCGGTGCCGTCACCGGGGCGGTGCCGGGGCGGTGGCGGTGTCGTCACCGGGGCGGTGCCGGGGCGGGGGCGCCTGCGCGGGCCCAAAAGAGCCGCGGTGGTGGCGGTGGCCGCACGTTTTCATGTGCTCCGCTCTGCTTCGCTGCGGGCCGGGAGGCAGCGGCCGCACCGGAGCAGGTGAGGGGCCGCGGGGACGGGCGCGTTACATGGCCGGGGCTGGAGACTCCGCGGGCGCGTCCGGGCTCTGCTCTGCCGGGGCAGGCAGCTGCCCCGGGGTCGTTGCGGGGGGGTTTGGGGCCGAGCCTGTGTTCGGCCGGGGGGGGAGCGGAGGCAGTGGCAGCCCCATGCCGCCCCCGGCTGCTCCTCGCTGGGGCCGGGCGGCCTCTGCTGTTCCCGGCGCGGGTCGGGCAGCGGCGGCCGGGGGGGCTCCTGCGGCGGCGGGCGGGTCCCGGTGCCCGCAGGGGTGGGGAAGGGCCCCGGCTGCGGCCGGCGGGGGGGTCTTGGAGCGGGGTGGGGGGGGACGACGGCGTTCCCCTGGGGGAATGTTCACGTGGAAGGTGGTTGTAGTCTTCCTTGCCCCGCTGGGCTGTGCTCCCGGGGTGCCCGGGCAAGGGTCCCCGCGGGGGGCTTAGGCTGTGGGGCCGGTGGTGTTGGTGAAATAAAGCTGAATAAAGTGTTTCCCTACAACACGCTGTTGCTGCCCCCCAGAGTCACCGGAGTGTACCCTCCCTGCAGGAAGGGTGCCTCCACCCCAGTTCCCAAGCACTCCCCAAAACTGCATCTGGGGCCCTTGGGCTGTGGGTGGGCTGCATTCCTGCCCCCCATCATCACATCACACAGGGGCTCAGAAAACAGAATTTGAGTGCTGGGTTTCAACTCCCAACATGGAGATTAAGTCCTGTGTTTTGGGGGCTTGGAAAGATGCTGAGTGGGTTGGTTTTGGAGGTTAGAAAAGGAAAAAGTCATGCATTTTCAGCAGCTGAAAAGGGAGATTGAGTCGTGTGTTTTGGGGACTAAAAATGGAAACTAACTCTTGTGTTTTCATCTTTGGAAAACAGAGACCAAGTGCTGCATTTTTGGGCCTTGAAAACAAGCTGTGGGGGTGGGTCTCAAAGGCAGAGCCCTATGTTTCTGAAGCTCAGAAAAAGATTAAGTCATGTGTTTTCAGCACTTGAAAATGCTGGGTAAGTCCTGCATTTTCGCAGCTCAGGAAAAAAAACTAAGTCCTTTGTTTTTCAGCCTGGAAAATGGAGACTAAAAGTGCTGTGTTTGTGGGGACTCAAATGCAGAGGGTGAGCACTGCCTTTCTGAAGCTCAGAAAAAGACTAAGTCATGCGTTTTCTTCACTTGAAAATGCAGGCTCTGTCCTACATATCTGGGATGTGGAAAAAAACCCCAAACTTCTATGTGGTGTGTTTTTGGGACTTGGAAAGAGAGGCTCAGTTAGCTGTTTTCAGCCCCCAAAACAGAGGCTGGGGGGGAGGGGGGGGGGGGCTTGGGGCAGTTGGGAGATGGTGGGGGGAGGGTGTTGGGGGTCCAGGTGGGATATGGGGGTGGGGGTGGGCAGCGTGCGTGGACCCCCACCGGAGGTGGGGGTCCGGTCGCGTTGGTCCCTGAAGCTTGGGAGGCCGGCATGCACCAGGCCGAATTAAACGTCTGAGATAGTCTCTGGGGGAAAAGGTGCTTTTCGCTGCAGGTTTCCAACTCTTTATTCAAGGTATGTACCAGCACTGGAATAGTGATTAACTTATTAATCCATATTTAGAAAATGTACAAGTATGACAGTTCATATTCATATACAAGTTGTGACAGTGATTGATTTACGACCTTGCCAAAAGCCCCAATTGCTGCAATTAGCTGGAGCTTTAATGGGCTTATAACAAGAGGAACCATTTATTAAGCCAGAGCTGGTAACAAGCTGGAGCATCCATCAGCCAGAGCTGTATGAAGCAGGAGCATCTCATAGCTGGAGCTGAAACAAGCTGGACCTGAAAGAAGCAGCAGGAATTGAAATTACTCAGGGCTTCAAACACCCTGAGCAGTAACATGCTGGAGAGTCTGTCAGGAGGAGTTGTAAGGAGCAGGAACATCTCTTATCCCGAGCTGCCGTTCGGCTGGAGCTGTAACAAGCCGTGAAGTCTGTCAGCTGGGGCTGCACTCCCAGCACGGTTGAACAGGAGAGTGTCTGCTCTCTGTAGCCTCTGTTGGGAAAAGCTAAGCTTACCTGCAGCTCTTTACAGGAAGGAGCAGCTATTAGCAGGAACATCTTGTGGCTGGAGCTGTAACAAGCCAGGGTGTCCATCAGGTGGATCTGTAATCCTAGGCAGGGCTGTCCTCAACAAGGAGCTCCAAGCAGCAGTGAGGCAAGTCATCTTTCTGCAAGCAGGGAGCCCGGCCTCTTCCCTCAGGGATTAAATCTTTGCCACGTGCCTCTCGCTGCATGGAGGGTCTCACCCAGTCCCACTCCCGAGGGCAGAAGTGAGGTGGGGGTCCCCCCAGGTCTCCTGGGACAGGGCAGGGGCAGCGGGCAAGGCAGCATTGGCATCTCATCTCTACCTGCAAAACCAGTCAGTCAGAGCTCCCGGGGTACACAGCACAGCCCCACATAACCCACAGGAGATGCCTGTCCCCCTCCCAGGCAAGGGCAACTCTTACCTCCCGCCTGCCCCTCGCTTTCAGAAAAGACTGCCCAGCACCGCACACAGGCAACAGGGATGGAGAAATGACAACAGGAGAGCTCAGGGCTCAACCCAAAAAAACCACATTCCTCCCCAGAAGAGAAGGTGAGAACGCACACCTTGCTGAAACCCCTCTGCTCCATGAGGAGCATTTCAGGCACAAAACGACACCGAGCAATACTGGGACTAGCTGTGCCCAGCCTGGCACAGCACTCGCCCCCCTGACCCTGACCCTGCCCAGGAGCAGGACTGGGGGAGCCACAGGCTGCGCTTCACATCCTGCTAAACATCCTTGCCAAGCCCAGTGCTAAACATCAACTAAAGCTGAAGCAACGAAAGTGCTAAACATCAAATACAGTAAACATCAAATAAAGCTGAACCAGGCCAAGTGGGTTTCAGGAACGGCCCAGTACAACCAGGAGCCCCGTGGGGAGCAGGACAGGGCTGTCCCCAGCCCAGGCATGGCCGAGAGCCACACCAGCACCAGTGCAGGCTGGGCAGTTGCTGATGGCGTGGGGAAAACCCTCCCTGGGACAGCATTGGCACAGGAGCTTCCCTCAGCTCTCCCCGCGGCAACCGGTCCCAGAACTGTGGGGTGCAGCCCCAGTCCCTGGCCTGGCCCCACTGCAGCCAGGGCCCCTACCCAGGAGTGCTGCTGGCACAGCCCCAAACTGCTCTGCAGCAGGACACACAACACTACCAGAAGCCACAAGCAAAAACGTTTTCATCCAAAGCAACAGCTGGGCACAACAGAGACGCGAGGCTCCCAACCCTGACCCCACTGCAGCCCAGGAGCGGTGCCAGCCCCAAACTGTCCCACGACAGGACTGGCATCAGCACCAGGAGCCACAGGCATGGCATATTTTCCTCCTCAACCACAGCCAGGCACGGCTTCCTCAGCTCACGGGTGTTTGGGGTGTTGCCACGTGCCTGACCCTGCCCAATGCCCCCAGAGCACGGCACAGCTGGCTGCCCACTTCAGCACGCTCACCGGACATTTCCTCCCATGTCGGCGTCCCCCGGCATCAGGGCCGTGCTCCTGGCCCAGGCTCATCCTCCCGTGGCACGGCCGTGCTCCTCACCCTGGCCCAGGCTGAGTCTTCCTGCCGCTCAGCTGCTCCTGCCGTGTTGCCTGCACTGAAAAAAAAACCCGTCATGAAGAAGCAGCCGCCAGCGTTGCAGCCCAGAGGATGAAGCTCTCGCTCGAGCGGGAGCTCCCAGCCCACACCACAGCCAAGCAAGAGGTGACTTACCGCTCGCTTTACCCTGATGCCCAGGGGAGCCTGGTGCGAATGCTCCTCCCCGAGTCACGGCAGGTGCTGCAGGAGCAAGGAGCCCGGCTGGGACATCCCTGCTCCGTTCCCCGGGCCGTCCCCAAACCTGGGCTACACAGAGACTCCTGCCGGCAGCCGGGACTCCTGTACTCCTCCCGCGTTAGTTCCCTGCAGGCAGCAAAACCCATTAGTGAACGCAAACGCTGCTTTTAAAAAGTTTAAGGGCTGCAACTGAACGCTTTCGTCCTCTGCTCTGCGTCCCCTGTTGGCTGCAGCTTTCTGGGCCAACGAAGCCCCAGTGCCCCCTCGGGAGGCTCCTCCCGGGCAGGCTGCGCCCGGGGCCGGAGTAGAGACTTTGCCCCCTTTTCTTCCCCCGTCCCCCCACCCGCGCCCCTCGGTCCCCACCAGCCCCTTCCCAGCCTGACCTGCAGTTGTGGCTCTCCCGGTTCTCCCGCAGCGGCTCTTGCTGGCGTCTGGCGAGCCGGGGGCAGGAGCTGAGCTGCGCAGGGCTGCCCGGGCAGGGCCTCCCGGTAACGAGGCTCAGCCCTGCCTGACGCTCATTTGGAGGCACGGAAAATCGCGAAGCTTTTCGCCAGGTTTTCCCGATTTTGCAGGTGCAGCCGGGTGGCTGTGATTGGGGGAGCGCCATCCTCACGGCAACTCCGGCCGGCAGCCCCCGGCGCACGGTTTCTGGCGGGCCGGGTCTGAGCAAACGGCGCCAGGGTTGGTAAAACCGCTCCCGTGCTCGCAGGCGCGGCTCCGGGTCACCGCCTGCTCCCCTCCTCTACCGGGTGACGCGTGTTTATCCCCCGCAGAGGCGCCGGCCCGCGGGCGGCTGCCCGCTTCCTCGCCGCGCTCAGGGCCGCGGTGCCGAGACACGCGGGCGGGGCCCCGGCTGCCGAAAAGCACCCGCGGGTGCCCGGGGCCGCTCCGCACGCACGGTCCTGCCAGGCCGAGTTAAAAAAGGGCCTCGCCGAGCCCCTGCGCCAACGCGGCTGTCGCTCCCGGGCCCCCCCCCGGGTCCGCTCCCGGCCTCCCCGGTAGCAGAGAGCAGCGCCGTCCGCCCTCCCGCCCCGTGATGGCGCGGCGCGCTGGCGGCCCCTGCCGGCTCCGGGCGGCGCTGCCGAGTTCCGTGCCCGTACCCCGCCACGACCAGCAAGGCGCCGGCCTTCTCCCACTGCAGCCCCCCCGTGGCTGAAGGCGCCAATTTTTGCGTCGCAGCTTAGTACAGGGGAGCATCAACCTGAGCCTAGTCGTGTTTTACGTTCAGAGTTTTTTCTTTATTTCTGCTTTGCACGTGAGGAGCGCCGTAGATGCAGAGCACTGCTGTAGGGTGGAGGGGCTGAGGCTGCGGTGCAGACCCCATCCTTCCTCTGGCCCGCTTCCCCCTGCACCGTTTTTCTTCCCCACCATAGCAAATACCAGCTTTTACTCCATCTCTTGGGCCAGGCTCTGGAGGTTGGAGATCTTCACATCAGGCCTGGGGACCCATGGCCTTACCCCTCCCCAGCAGGGTGCTGCCCCAGTGTAGAGCGCAGGGCACAGATCAGGAGCAGCCGACACGTCAGGGAAAAATGAACCTGCTCCTTGCGTCGCAGGGAAAGGCCAGCAGCTCTCGCTGCACCCGCCATGGGGTTCAGCCCGGGGCAGTGGTACGGCTCCAACCCTGTGATGCTCCAGGAGTGGCTACGGCAGAGCTGCAGCCGGGCTTCCCCTGACGGGCTCTTGTTTCTTCTCTTTGCCAAGCAGAGCTGGAGAGGGGACCTGCTCCTGATCATCCACATAATCCACTCTGTATCCCAAACGGACCCCCCGACACCCCTCACCTCCCTCCCCTGTGCTCCTAGCAGAGCACACCTGCTCCCTACCTGCTGCTGGCAGGTCACAGCGGCCGAGAGCTGACACACCAGCTCCTGCAAGTTCGCATGTCTGTCAGGACAAACATGGCGAAAACACGTTGTCCGGCGCATTTGAGTAGCAACTTCAGGACTCACTCGCTGCAAATGCTGCGAGGCCCAACAGGGCTATTAAGGTCGCTGCAGGGCCACGAAACCCACTGGTGCGTGATGCCTTGTTTTACCAACTCTGGGTTTAATGCGTGTACCTTACCTCTCAGGGGAGTCAAGGATTTCAAGGTTATGGGAGGGGTTTGCCATTAAAATGGCATTGCAATAAGGCCGCCTAGGAGAGCGTCGTGTCAGCACCTGTGAAAGCTGTTCTCAAATTCCTACACATGCAAAAATACACGCGCGCGCGCACACGCTGCACTTCCCACTGTTCCCACCTGTCAGCAGGAACAGCAAGTGTTGCAGAGATGGCGTCAGAAGCACCATCACCGAGATGTCTCACTTGAGCTCAAGCCCAGGAGACACCAGTCAGAACAGGAGTGAAAGGTTACACCGAGGGCCCACGCTGCTTTTCTTCCCCTTGCAAGAAGCCAAACTTTAACCACAGACACCAAGAGGAGCTTTCCCAAGGATTATCGGGCAGCCTGCTATATTCTTCCACCTTGTCCAATAAATCCACTTTGCCAAGCTGTATTTCTCCACATGAAATGCAAAACTCCAGCAATCGTGGTGACTGCAAAGGCCTTTCTAAAATCATGTCCACAAAAAATTATAATGATGCTTCAGAGCACGCTGTGTCTGCACGTGGTTACCACCAAGGGAACTGAACGTGTTGTTGCTCACTGACATCCTTCATCTGCCCCCTGGCATTTCCTCACTTTTTTATCTCCACTAAAAGCCCCCCAGCCATCACTCCGGTATGTGTATGGACTGACTTTTACCTTGCTCCATTTCAACCATATAAAAAGGAGGGGAAAAAAAAAAAAAAAAGTACAGGCTAATCATTACACAGAGTCATTCACAAAGCCTGAACATCAGCTCAGGTGCTGTTCAAATGTGCTCTTGAACTATTTTAAAGACTTAAGACTTCATGGCACAAGTGAAACTCTGTCCTGGCCCACCTTGTTTGGTTGCAGGTACCATTCTCTCTGCCACCTCCTCCCCTCCTCCCCAGCCCCAGGTAAGCAGGGGTTTGCAGGCCACCACAATTTACCTCACAAAGCAGTATGAAGATCCGAATGCTCCAGGCCCTCGGGAGGGGACCGTGTTTCTTCGGGCATCTTTGGTGCCAGCAGATCTCCTAGCTGTTGAGGCTGCTCCTCAGAGGATTTTTTGCTGACTTGGGCTTAGGGCTCTTCTACAGGATCTCATTTTTTCATTCCAGTATTTCAACTCACACAACTTTCCAGAGACTTCCCAACCGCCATTTAGCAGAAAATACTCCAGCCAAGACACACGCTCGGCAGAGGACTTCAAGACGCAGCAGACAGCAGCTCCCACGAACTTCACCCAGAGCAGAACAGCTCCACACAGATTCCATGACTCAGACACAATGTATCTACAAGCAGTGCAAGAATAACTCTTCCACCAACCTTTTTGGGTAAATGCCAGCACTGGCAATGCCACCAAACACAAGAAGGGAAAAAACAGGGATTATCTTGCAGTACGACAATCAGTTCCACAGCATCAACAGCAAGCAACACTAAAGTTGAGAGCAAGCAACTCCAGATTCGTGTTTTTAAGACAACTCAGCTCACGTTCAAGGTGTATCCCCAAAGCCGGACGCCACAGCCCCCACCGCCTGGCGGGGCGCGCAGAAATCCCATCTGGGACACGTCCAAGAGGTGCTCACGTCCTCCCTGGACCGCGCACGGCCCGAGGCGAGAGGAGCCGCCAGATCGAGGGGACAGACCTGCGCCGGGGGCGACGCCTGGCCGGCCACCTGTGACACGAACAGACCACGTCCAACTTCCTTGCTGTTCAGCTCTGGAGCCGGAGCGACCCAAGCCAGGACCCCTCAGAAGCCACGAGGGGCCCGGGCACGGTTTCTCAGGGGCACTGGCAGGGCTTCCGGCCCTTGTGTCTTCTCAAGCCAGCGTCCCAGGAAAGGAGTTTATACAGCCACGGCAAACCAGAGCTCATCGACTCCACTCAGGTCAAACGCTTCAACCGAACTATGTGATGCTGCGCTACTACGGCTTCCCACCGCCATCTGACAAGCCAGCAACAGTGTTCTTAAGAAAGCATTTTCTGTACAGCAAGGGATGAAACAGTGCTCTACAGCGACCTGCATTCAAGAGAATTAGGGACATGGATAAATGCTGCAGACATCAGTAGTTTATTGGTATGTTTAGTCAAAACACATTCAGAATGGAAACTTAAAAGTAAAAATACTTTCCACCTGCAACAATTAAACTAGAATCTACTAGCATATAATGCTTGACACGTTACAGCAATAAAGATGGTAATCCACTGTCTTGTATACCTACTAAAGCCAAGATGGTCAGCCAAGTTTGTTGAAATAGAACCGTAATGACAAAATACTCCCACCATCCACAAATCAGCAACTAACAGTAATGGTCAGTGAATCCCTTCCTTTGCTCTAAGAGGTACATTTACTATAGAGAGGGTTGAGAACACGTAAGAGTCCACAGTACAGCAGGTGAGCTATCACCATGTAAACTTCTCTGGATGATGCTCCAATGGTTGTTCATGTCACTTAAACAAGAAGCAAGCCAGAAAGCAGAATGGCTCAGTAGCTCTTTTTAATACTCCGGTTTTTGTTGCTGAGATTATTCCCAGTGCCATCTGCCATATAACTGAATTAGGTGGCAGCAAAACAGCACAGTACTACAAAAGGAAAAAAAAAAAAAAAAAAAAAAAGGCTACACAAAACACACTGGTGGCAAACTGCTAACCCATGACAGCAATTTGTCTGAAGGCTTCAAACCTAAAGTAGCGGTGTTGTGTGGCCAGCAGTTCAAGTACAACAGATTTCCAGGTAACAGCTGAAAATGCAAGACCTTCAACAAAAAACTGAAATATGAAAATGGAAACTGGTAGAAATGTGCCCCAGAAAAAAAAAATGTATGAAAATAGTGCAAGACTTACCATCAAACACAGAAGACCTCGAGTCTGGGAGAAAACAGACAGATGCCACTTCACTTTGCCTAACGTATCAGAAAAATATGTGCAAAATCTTCCAACTTACTCAAAAACAGCAAATGATTGCATAATCCAGAGACAGATTGCTATGATGCCCTATCTGCTTTTGCTTGAAATTGCCAGTATTTTATTTGAGGTCTTCCATGCTTAGAAGCAGCTTTAAGTGGTCACACTTTTGCACAGACGCACACGCAAACACCCCCCCCCACACACACTTTTACTCCTGACGCCTCAGAGCCGGGCGCTTGCTGCACACCCCGGCATCGAGCCGAACTGTACTGTCTGCTGCAGCTGCAGTTTATGGGAATGCGCTCCAGAACGTCATCCAGAAACAGACCTCTCCACTGGAAAAACCCACCAGTCAAACTGAAGAAGAGGATGTCTCCTTTCTATCTTTCAGTCCGGAGCCACGTAAGTGTCAACTTCAGCTGAGAGTTATGTGCAAAATGAGTAAGAGTTTTTTAAAAAGTGCAACTGGAAAATGCAATTACTTAAGAGCTGCTGTTTTGTTCTCAGAAAATTGCAGTATCCTCGTTTGATAAGCTCACCCTCACAAAGGATGCTCAGTTCTACCGATTACGAGCTGGCCAAAAGCGTTCACTGTTCTTGACTGACTTCCGAAATTCACATCCAAGAGAGATTTCAACTCTGTTTTCTTTAGCTTTGACATTGATAAAAGAGAAGAGACAACCTGGAGACTACTTGGATGCCTTCTTCCTCCCTTCCCCCCCTCTGCAAAAAAACAGGCGAACTTGTTAATTGAAGAGCAAGGTGGATGATAATTTTAGCAACGTTTACTGATTGAAAGATACTGCAATTTTTTTTAATACAATTTTTCAATGACTTCCTTTAAATGCTTTGCAGCCGATTGGCTTTGCAGCACAGTAATTCATACACTATACTGTACAAAATCACCAGCAAGACTGGAATGATGTATTCATAGAAGGCACCATCATGCTTATTACATTACCAGAGAACTCAAATACAGTCAAGACAAATTTCACTGTACAATGCTTATCGAAGGGGAAAGGGGAAGGAGGAGTGTGTTGAGCAGCCATCCCTGTACTGAAGAGGGGCAGATAGAAAACCTGACGTGAGCTATCAAACTTGTTGCGTACTCAGGGCTACAACTTTGAAACTCTGGGTTCTGTTTAGTTTACAGCTAAATGGATTTCTTCTGGAATAAACTTGTAGTCTTATTAAGGTTTGTGTGTGTACATATGTTGGTCACAGCAAGCAGATCAGATGCCCGCATCGTTTCACAAGCTATTCTGTCTGAATAAGAGGATGAAAGTTTTTTCCTCCGATGCCTCCTGCAGGTGTCAATATAAATGAGTTCAGAGTACCCATTAGTGCATTTTGATGAGCGCGTAAACACGAGTTTGTTTGGAGCCGAGTGTTCTAAGAAGGAAAAAAAAAGGCAAGCTTCTCCAATTGCACAAATTGCACTATTTGTGTTTCCAACAGTAATAGGCAGAAACAGTAACACTTACACAAAATGTGCAGCAGAGGGTTTTTGACTGAAAGGACCTGAATTCTATTGGGCATGTCCTTTAGTTCACTTTTGTTGCAGATAGTTAACCGGTCTTTTTTTTTTTTTTTTTCCTTTTTTTTTTTTTTTTTTTTTTTTTTCCAGTCCTCAATTCTCCAAGTCTACATTTATAAATTAACAGTGTGACTCCTGTTGTGAAACTGGGGAAAGAACGTCCACCTCAATTTAAACTGGAAACCAAAGGATGCTTTCACATCAAAGAAATTATCAGAAGGGCTGTGTCACATTCCAAAGCCAAAAAAAATTAACAAGAATGCAAACACGATGGATAATGTACCACTGCCAAGACTGTCTGCCCACAGTGGAGATTTTCAGCGACGCTGTCCAGTGAAACGGCCTTCCATTTGCCCGGTTCCTCGTCCAGAGCCAAGTTTCTGTGCCATGCCACCTCTCGGAGGGGGTCCTCTTCCGTCACGGTCTCGCATCATGCCACCACCCACTATTCCACGGGGACCCCCAGGGCCTCTATCATTGCGACGAATATCCCTACGATCATCGCCTCCACCTCGGGTCTCTCTTTCACGAGCGGCTCTTGTTTTTTTCTCTTCTACGTTCAAGCGCACCTCACCCCGGAACATAATAGGCTTATAGGGAAAAGTGTTCAAGGCACACGTTAGTCACCATTTCACAAAGTCCATTTATAAAAGGCACACGAAAACACTGCATTCGCTGCATGCCTCAGCCTACCTTCACTTACAAGCGGAAGACAAAAATTAACTGTTAACGGCTCCCTGCAGCACACAACCTTAGCCCTAGAGGTCTACAGTAAATGGAAGAGCACTTCTAAGTTCATTTGGCATGCAAGGAATTAAAATGTCTTTCTCAAGTAAGGGCAGGGTTGTCTTTGGCCTCTTCACTGCTGGCTTTAGCCTTTTCACTTCAGGGCTAAAGTTCCTGAAGAACTGCTCTGCCAGGTCTCACTCCCACATACTAGAAATGAAAACCGCTGCTTTCTCCTCTCCAATTCCTCAAGTCACAACCACAAATAACCTCACTCCTTTTTCTCACCCCCAGGACGCAGAATTCAGAGACCCACGTGATGCCCTTGAAAAGGTTACGTACTCGACTTTCAGCTTAAAAGGATCTCTGAAAGTAAGCGTCGATACTTACTTTTGCAACTAAAATTCGCTGGACCGGCTCAGAATCGTCAAATACCACGAAACCAAAGTTAGGCAGTTTTCCTCCCACTCCTTTAGTATTTATACGAAGTTCTACCACATTTCCGAAGCCTGGGGAAACACAAGGGAAAAGCAATGTTAATCAAAAAACACAGTGCCAGCTCTACCACCCCTCGGCTTGTTCCAGACAACACCTGTAGTGTCACATCATGTAAAAGTTCCCCTGTGTGGCCCTAAGTGAATGTTATGTAACTTTTCAACACAATTTTTCTTCTTAGTCTCTGCAGCTGAAATTGCTACTTACTCATGAAGAACTCTTTCAGTTCACTCTCATCGATATCATGTGGCAAGTTCCCAACAAAGAGCTGGTGGCTGTCTGGATAGCGAATTATTCGACGATTATCCGACTCATTCTGTTCCATGTCCCCCCTCCCTGTCGTCAACAGAAAGAAGGCAGAGCCACTGAGGTTAGAAGATGTGTGTAGATTCAGATGAACACATCTACAAACAGCACCAAGCACGTTCGCTCAAAAAATTCTATACCTTCCGCTCTTGAGCTGATGTTTACCATAGGTGACACAGCAGGGAGGATACTATCTCCCTCTTTACATAGTCCTGACAATTTTGTAATAATACCACAAAGTATTTTTTTTTCTTTTCGTGTGGTTTCCCTGGTTAGGTTAAATAAATCCACGTTAACTAAAACATCTAGCATACTGGGGAAGTTTGTTCAAGAGGTTCTTGTTATATCTTCAATCATCATACTGAAGAGGAGCTCACTACCTATTAAATCGTACTTTTAAAAAGATTTGGATTTAAGTCAACTCTTCATCAATTCTGTAGCACAATAACAGTATCCTTACTTTGGCACTCATATTAAAAACAATGTTTGCCAGTCAACTCTTCTGGCTTTCATCTTCCACCATTTTGCCCCAGATACAAGTGAGAGTTCCTTATGTTCTCTCCAGCTCAGCCAAAGTATTAGTACGCTTAGCAGCGTGCAAGATAAAATCTTTCCCAGTATCAACTTTACTAAATCATTACCTGCCTTGCAGGATGACAGTAGCGCAATGTTAGCCCTTTTGTACCTGAGGTATTACTCTGTAGATACGTACCCCTTTCTCTCCTCTGCTTCCCCTACAAGCCCGTTTACAGCAACCTTGCTAGCTCGTTTGAAAGATTTCCTTAAACAGATAAAACAGTTCACTGACTTCCTTTGACAATAAGACCATAGGGCTGAAGTTCTACCATTTGGTCCACTGAGATTTCAGCTTTTTCTGCCCTGCCTCTGCTACGCCCCCAGCCTAAGATCAGAAATAAAAAGACTGGGGCTTTGTTACATGTTTTCTGCATGACCTCTATTACATCCAAGAGTAGTAGAAATGCAGATTCGCAGCTTGATTTAGCCACAAGTTGCAGCTTTTGCTCCCTGCTGCAGATGACATGTTAAAAAAACCAAGAAATGTTAACCTGTAACAGATGTCACAGTTCTTTCTCAGTGCCTTAAATCCTTTCAGTTTCAGCATTGACCCTGGGTGAAAACATACTTGCACCGATCAAAGCCAAAAGCACTTTTAATCCCAATCCGTACCACCGTTTGGTATGCACTTACTGAAAACCTTCCTTAGAACCAATTTTAGCTAGAGTTGGTGGTGGCGCTGACAGTCGCTGAGACCTAACCATTTCTGCAGGCAGCGCTCTGCCAGCTCCTGCCAGCTTTACACTACCACTTCAGGATCACCGCAAATACCACCCCTCCCCTTAGAACTCGTGACTTATTTTCACACTTAGGGAAGATGATGAACTGATCAACAACCCATAACTCTGGGCCTTTGACTAGATAGCTTTTGCCCAGTGCTGCGCAGAAGTTTGCCAAGCGACCAGGCTGGACTAATGAATGCAACTCAGAAGGCTTTCACCTCTCAACACCACTTCTGACGACTGTTAAGTAACGTGCACGTTTTCTAGCCAGACCATCCTACAGTTTTAGATACTCTGCAGGAGTAAGAAAATGCAGAGAGCTGGCTGCTCATCCACTAAGACAAACATGAGGCAGCCAAACTGAAAACAGTATTTTAGACAATTACACAAGGTGGAAAAACATGTATAAGATTATTAACTGACTGAGGTTGACACAGTGGGAAGGTTTTCTTCCAAAACAAAGCAGCCACAGGCACTTAAGAGCTCTCATTTCCAAGGTTCAGCAAAATTAAAGGACATGGGGGGAAAAAAAAAAACCCAAACCATCAGATTTCCATAGCAGCTTTTCAGAACTGCATCAAGCCACAGGAAAAGTACTCAAGCATATAAGTGAGTGGCCTATTAAAAAACATTTCAACAACACAGAAGCTTGGAAATAATGCCTGATCTTTGCAACAACTCATCACAAGCTTGGCCTCCAAATCATATTCCCCATTTCTAGCTGAAGGCAGTAGGAACAGACAGTTCATTACCAGCCCAATATAATACAGGTATAGACAAGACCCATTGCGGAGGCACCTCTCATTAACTAGTCCCAAGCAGACACGCAAGCTGTTCCACATTACCTGGTCGAGGTCCTCGGGGTGGAAAACCCGGTCTTTCCCTGGGACGCTGTTCACGTACACGAGGAGGTTGAGACTGAGCTTCAGGTTTAGTTTCAACTCTTGGCTAAAACAGGAGGAGAACATGCATTATTAAACACCTGCTCAGTAAAAATACCCAAACCCCCAAAACTCACCAAAACAAAAAAACCCCCACAACAAAAGACACAGGTAAGTGGCATGCACAAAACGAACTCCAGAAGATATACAACCATGTCAATGTGTTTGGGAATACATTTTTTTCACCTCTATAAATTCCTCTGTACCAATCCAGGACTGCAGTGTTCAGTTACCTCTGCTAAACGGTGCAAAGCAAACATCTCTCAATCAGAGCGTCTCCCCAAAACATGGCTAAGGTGAATTTTCCATGTTTGACCAGGCATTGAGACCCCAACGCTCCGTTATTCAAGAATCCCTCAACCTGACTAAAAACCCCGCATAGATGAAATAAAGCTCCCTCAGGCCAAGCTCAAACTTCATGGATTCAGGGGCAGTCCGAGATGAACAGGAACAGATGGGCAAATCACATTTTCCGTCCGAGTCCCTGAGGGATTCTTTTCCTTAAGTGCAGAGCAACTATAAGGGAAGTACCAAAAAGAACGAGGAGAACAAAACAAAAGCCCTCAGAAGTGGAATAAGTATTTCCGATACAGTAAAGCCGCCTGAAATGACAATTTCTACAGGACTACCTGCTGAGGATATTCTGCAACTTTCCTGTTGTCAAGACTGTGATGCTCAAAGTACACCCTTTGTATTCTCAGGAACTAGAACACCTATTCCATGTTTTGCAAGCAAAAAATGCTTTTAAGGATAATTTGAGAAAAAGAGACAGAACAATTAAAAATATTTCTACGTGGCCTGTTGGTTACTGAAGCGATTTCCAACATTTTTTAAATTCCATTTTCTGTACAACAGTCCAGCAGCTGCTGCTGTGCTGAGTTCTTATCTTAGAAAAACAAAATTATCCTTAGGAGCATAAAGAAGAACACTATGCTCCAAGGAAGATTAAACACAAGGACAACGGCTATAAGCCCAGACTGCTGCAGAGAAGTAGTTTATGTTAAACATCTCCCTTATTTTCCTTTAAGGTCTCAAGACAGCTGACAGTTCCAGCCAGAGAGCACCTCACAGGGTAAGATGACTGTATTTTACAGGACACATGCAGGTATTAGGCACCAAATAAATGTTTCAGCCCCCCGATCACTCGTGCTCTACCCAGCTAGGCATTACCTTGCCCTTCCAACATTTCTAGGATCATTTTTTCAATTCCAAGAATAAGCTAGAAAAATCAGCCTTCCTGTTAAATGTTTTTTCATTACACCTCCTCGTGGGTCACTGGAGCTCCCCTGCCATCTTTTACTCACAAATCTTTTACTGCATTTTAAATTGTACCTCGAAAGCAAAACTCAATAGATGCAGACCCCCATTTCTTAGATACTTATGGCTATCAGGCTTAAACACTCGAGTCCTTCCATCAACCATAGCAAAGACTTGCTAAATCACTTAAGTCCTTCTGTTAAATCCCAAAGAACAGTTAACTTACACCCGCTTGCTTTGCATTTTGCTGAACTTCTCATCTATCACACAAACAACAAACAGCTAATCTCATTAGCTGCTTTCTAATCAGTACCATCCCTTTTGACCGAGTAAGACTGCCTCAGTGCTCTCTGGCACTGGCTAAAGAGGAAAGCACTTGCGCAAAACCGCGCTCCCCCAAAACCCCGCAGTTAATAGCAGCATCACGAGATGCCTATTAAGGGCTGCCATTTACAACCCAAGCAGCAGCTAACTGCAACTCTCATTTCACAGAGAGCACTCAAAGTGGACTGAAAGGCACAGAATACGGATTTCAACACACAACGACTAAAGGAGCACTCAGCCCAGGAGCCGAGTGTGCCACAAACCTCAGCCTAATGGAGCTTTGAGAACAATTAAGGAAAAGGTGACGTTGTCCCTTCTTTTCAGGGACTCACATGGGGAGGGAAAGGGACCTCCTTCTGCTACGGCAATGCTACTGGCAAATGACAGCAAAACCAGCCACAAGCCGGCCTTTATTCACCAACTTTGGAACTGAATACCCCCCTGAAACAGAGACGGATGGGACAGAAAGTGCAAGAGAAGAGGCGGCTCCAAACGCTGGTACAATTCTATTTTTTAAATCTTAAAAGGCTTAAAAATTACTCTAGAGTGCGATGACTGCCATAATCAAAATGCACACATCCAAAGAACCAACTAGCCAAGCAAACAAACGAGAAACCACGCTTCACGTGAAACAAAAGAAAAAAAAACCCTCGTCATCTCACCAGAATTCCAGCAGCTAGGTTAGATGCATACCTCAGATAGCTACCACACTGCCTCTGAGGTAAATGTGGACCACACAACTTACTAAAGGCACTCATCAATCACTTCCACAAAGGCGCTATAGATTACAGAAGAGACTATCCAGAGTCCGAACAGATTCAAGGTGGTGAGGGAATGCAGCGTCTATAAACAGACCTCTCCCTGAACTCGCCACTCCTGAGCCAGAAGACAGGAGTCAGGGAGCACCCTGCCTGCCTCCGCCTGTCCGGCACGCCTGTGACAGCTGATGTGTTAACGCAAATGGGAGATCAGAATATCTGAAAATGCTATAAAAAGAAGGCCCAGTTCATCAGTGTAGGCAGGTTGATTTCTAATTGCCCACAAGAAGAAAAAGAGCAAGAAACGCTGACTTGTTTAACTCCACAGCTGTAAGTAAACAGGAGCTGAACTGGTGTATATCCAAAACAGTACATGTACAGTCCTTGGAGGGTTTCTGAGTTCATACTACAGAAGCTGTATTTTTAACTTGATAAAAGATGGGGGAAAAACTGGAGTGACGCACAGAAAGGAATGAGAAGGACAGTTAACAGCTGCTTTGTAACATCACTGATGCTGGCTACAACAACTTCCCAAAGGAGCTACCCACCCACTAGTGCAATCTACTGTCCCCGTTTACATGCACGGTATCTGGCATCAGTGGATCCAAGAGAACAGGAAAGAGCTGCTACTGATCTGTAATCCCTTGTACAAACTGTTCAGGTGCCTTTTCTACCACCTTTCTGTATACCATGTCTGAAAAGCATGCAGGAAAAGGAGCTAAGAACTGACTAATTCTGTCTCCAGAAGAGCTGAGTTGAAATTCTTGCCACTTCAGTATTGTTCAGAGACTTCCACACAGAACTACTTAAACATGAAGTCACAGGAAAAGTAATCTAAAAGGCAGAAAGCATGACAAGCTGCAGAGGCAACACGAAAGAGTTCAAGGGGACATCTATAAGCTATATTTGGCTCTCTTGTACGGATAATTTTAAATCATTTTTGCAGTCATATTACAAAAATCCGTGCTCTCTACTGCAAATAAACCAAAACCAATTTTGGTTTTGCATAAGGAGTATTTATGCTGTACTAGAAAAAACACAGTTTTTACGGCTCAAATAACAGCTAAATGCTCAAAAGCCCTGTTGAAGCTGATGAAGACAGGCTTCCCGTTACATAGCCACTACCTGATTTCCATGACAGCCCTCTCAGACCAAAAGCAACACCATACAAGGTGTTGGTTTTGGGTTTTTTTCTTGTTGTTTTTGTTTGTTTGTTTGTTTGTTTTTCTTTTTTAA
Source organism: Aquila chrysaetos chrysaetos (assembly GCF_900496995.4). NCBI lineage: Eukaryota > Metazoa > Chordata > Aves > Accipitriformes > Accipitridae > Aquila > Aquila chrysaetos. The sequence goes on along the minus strand of NC_044004.1, from coordinate 84,483,170 downwards.
TATGCATTTGGCTGAAGGGCAATCCTAGACAGGTTCCTCTCTGTCAGTAAAAAATGGAGAAGAAATCAGTGCAAAAACAACAGCTGCAATAACCCAGCCACCCTACTGAAAATTGCAGTCTTTTAAAAATGTTGGACAGGAGTTACCACAACATACAGTGCTTTGGTACACAGCGTCAGTAGAAGAGGTTAAAGCACACATTTTCTATTTTGAGGATTTTTATATAGATGAAGGCAGCTGAATTGAGAGTCTCAGACCGTCTCACACCAGCTTGGCAGGTGCAGGACACAAGCTATCACCCGGTCAAACTTTCTTTCCCCTCCTCACCCAGTCAACCTAGGAATGGGAAGATAGCATTGTCCTGGCAAGGAAATGTGAATCTTCCATTCCTCCCACAGTCATAAGTTGGTACAGGGTTCTGTGACAAATTCATTATAAATGGATAATGAAATCCAGCGTACTTCTGTAGACATTAGCCTTAGAAGGCCATCTTGCACCTTCTCAGAAATGGTGCTATCCCTTTTTACTGCTGGGGCACTTCTGCCAATGAAATACCCCTTTCAAACACACTATAGAAAACTACCATTTTGTGGGGAGGTTTTTTGTTTTGTTTTGTTTTGTTTTTTATTTTCCCTTGTAAACCAAACCATACCCCATTAAGAAAGGTCAAAAAAATTTCAGTAGTGATTTCCTGTTTCCATATGAACAGATTTTAACATCACCATCACCCAAAGTTCCACCTGTTACGTGTACGTGCCTTCGCTTGCGACAAGAAGGTGAGTGCATTAACATTTAAGACACAATTAATTTGTGCAATTTAAGTCAAACAAATTGATCTGTTAATTTAAAAACTGAAGCAATTTGCAGAAGTAATGAGACAATCCGAGGTGTTCACAGATGGGTTACCTGTGAGACTGGTGCTTTAACATGGGGTGGAATTCCAGAGGAAGAAACAGTACCACTAGGAGGCAGGTTTTTACTGGTCACTGAAGCCCAAGAGAAAGCCTGCAGGAAATGCAACAAACCTAGGCTACTAATCATGGCAAACCACTGACATTCCTACAGGGAAACTCGTCTGCTGAAAATACACTTTTGGTTCATATCTGACTATTAAATAACTGTTGTGCAAGCATTACAACGAAGATACAGAAGGATTTGCAGTTCTAGCCATCTGTGGCCTCCAATGGTGTGGAGCAAGTGTGTACCGTGCCCACTACCGCTACCTGAGTGAGCCCAGTTCCCTCAGCATCCCCGGATCACTGCTTTCCATGATGTAACCAAACCTAGGACTGAAAACCCTGTAGTGTTAAGTGTCTTCGCACAAAGAAAGAAAGAGGATGCCAGAAGTTCGAAGTAAAAACGGAAAGAGAAAAAGGATTGGAAAAAAAAAAAAAAAAACGGGAGACACGCTGGAGCTAGAAAATGACCTCTCTCCAGCTTTCACCAGTTCCTCCCATCTCTTTCAAACTACCTCAGTGTAACCATACCAGATGACGCACGGTGTGCCCGGTGGTTTTTTAAGATTAGGCATCCTGCCTCTAAAGGAGACAGTCAATGCCCCCATAGTGATTTTGAACCTATATGGCCAGCAATTTTGCAAGCGTCAAGGCATTATGGTTTTTTCAAGGAAGAGCAGTGGTTCCCATTGTATGAGGTTTTTGTTGGTGGTAGCCTGAGGTGTTTTCTTAGCATATGTTAACTCTACATTTAAAAAGGTTTACACATGCATAAAACCACACACACACACTTTACAAGCAGAGCATTAAATTTACGATAGGTGACTTGAGCAGCGCTTAAAAATAACATTATTTCCTTTTTTAGTGAAACTTCGCATTTTTACAAGTTCAAGGTTCAAGTCTAGCTGTTCATACAGCATGACACTGAGAACAGGTACCAGTCTGGCCACTCAAAAAGGCTAAGTTCAAAACCAAATCCTCCGGTTTACTATCTGCACCTAGAAGCACAGATATGACTTTTAACTAACCTTTGGTGGTTCTTGTGGTAGTGAAACAGGTTCTACAGGAGGCGGAGATGGAGACTTCTCTTCCAGCTCCTCAAGGGTCTTTTCTTCTACTTCAGCTTTCAGCTCCTCGGTTTTTGTTTCAGATTCCAGTTCCGGCTCAGGTTCATGAGACGATTCTTCTAGCGCCTCCTCTATCCCATTGCTACAATAATCAAATGCATTTTATGCAGCTTATCAATTGCTTTGTATTTTATGACTTTTTATAAGCTATGCTATGGTAAAGGCTGGTGTTAAAAAGATCATTCTGTTTCCAGTTGCTACCATATGGTACCTATATATCCAGTACTGTGAGAAGTTAAGCTATACCCCTGTAGTTGTCTACAAAGCCAGATTTTACTCCTGCTGAAGCAAAGACATATTTTACTATTCTCTGCAGAGAATGTGAAAATCACACAGACATATAAACCTTTTAAGGAATAGGTGCTAAACTCAAGAACTGCTGCTCCTAACAGAATAGAAGCACAGTGAGAGACCAATGGAAGACTAAGCTATACACATAAATCAAGCCAATTTTGGAATGAAACCCGCAGCTTATTTACAAAAATCCCATACAAGTCCTTACGAAAGGAGCTGTGAGTCTTGTTTACTGAAAATCGCAGGCAACTTCTTCTCTACTCTGTGTGTTCCAAATGTAAGGGCCCTGAGGTTCTTCACTTTTCTCTTCAGCCATCTCAAAAGCTTACTGATAGCAAATACTTCTGCCTATACAGCTCCTGCCACAGGTTAGCATATGCCTAAGTGACTATCTGGTGAATGTTGCCTTTGCAACTTCTTTCCAATTGGCACAGTAACCCAAAACCAAGACCTGACTTAATGCTTTTAGGCATCAAAAACTTCCTGCAATATCTTGAGCAAGTCACCGCCAGAATTCCAGCAGACTCCCCTCTTACGTAAGATTTCTCATGAAAAGCATTATGTGACCAGCGTTTAGTGTCATCACTGATGCACTTAACAGACGTCATCTAGTGATGTCATATATGTTTTTTTTTTTTAAACAAGAAAACCATGAAGTCAGTTCTGGCCCTTTAAAAAGCATTCCTATGTTTCAAAAAAGCAAAGGGTTTTGGTGGTGTTTGTTTCTTTGTGTTGGGGGGTGTGTGTGTGTGCCGGTTTTTTTTTAATTAAAATGTATTTTTCTTACGAAACATGAAGAAACTTTTTTCTTTCATCTTGTTTAGATGTTAAGACACTCAGGACAGAGATCTATTCTTCCAATAGAGCTGTACAGCAACTTGTCAAAAAGCAGACCTTCCTCTCAGCTTCAAGTGCTACCCAAATTTGAGGAGTAATGTATCATTAACCACCCTTTTGTTAACCCATCTGTTCACATAAATTACATCATATCAACTCACTGTTATAAATTTACATAACAAAGACTCCATTAAGTGTGTACATAAACATAGTTGCTACCTTTTCACCTCATATTTGAAACCAGAAGAGAAAATAACTAACAAACAACAACATCCCCCACTTCCTCTCTCCATTCAAGAAACAATGTTTCAAAATAATATAACTTTAACATAACACAGATCCATATCAAGCTAAGTGTAGTTTCCTAAACTACCTGTTAAATCACATCCAGAATCCGAAGCCAAAGCAATTCTGTCATTTTCATTAAAAAAGCAACTTCATATAACAGAATGGACTTCTTACGTTACAGGATGGTTTTCATAGTAAGTACTGCTTGCATTCTCTTGCACAGGTTCAGGTGATGGTTGTCTTTCCTCCTGCTCCTCTTCCACCTCTTCCTCAGACTCTGACACAAAGAGAAAAACTTCCTTAAACATCTCTGCAAGCGTATACAAGCCAGACTTAAAATAAAAGCACATTAAACTAGTAGTAATCAAAATAAAGCTTCATCAACAAAATAAGGCAAACTCAGCTGCAAGATAAGATAGAAGACCCTTCCACTTGTTCAAGAGGCTTTGTCTCTTACCATTTTCACAAAAGGAGAAACTAGAGACATATTGCTGCTAGAAATTTCTGGCAAGACGGTTTAAGGGTCTTTTAAAGCAGCAGATGCTTTTCATACAGTGGCCGTAAAGGAGAATGATTGCACTATTAGCTCAAAAATCCCAATACCTAAAACTAAAAAGATGAACCTCAAATACAAGGATTGCCTAAGATGCTTTGTTCCACAGAACCGAGGTGAAAAAATTCCAGAAATTATCCAGTGAACCCATGTACATGCATTCTGGTTGTAGTCTGATTTGCTTTGCCTCAGCAAACAGAGGGGGGAAAAAAACACCCAGGTCAAGTTCAGCCCCTGAATAGAGATGAGTTACTGAATGTGACAACGACACGAAAGTGAATTACATGTCATATTTGAAAAGCCAATTAGATTTTTTTCTTCAAATCACTTTTAGGTAAAGTTCAACTGATCAGAGAAATCAAGTCTACCTGATGAAACTAGTGCCAGCAGAAGTACTATTGCTCATGATTTCCATTCTCTGCCAAGCCTCATCCACCCCAAGCCAGTCCAGCCCTTCAAGGAATAAGGTACTACTATGGGACCTTCATTTTACAGAACGTTTTGGACCAGCAGATAGTTCCAGCAACAAAACTTATACTCCCCGCCTCAGCCCCCTCCCAAATTACTATGCTCCATGAGAATGCAATACAGTTCGTCTCTTTCCATGTCCTCTAGACACTTCAGAAAGCTCTCCATAATACATGCTAGAGGAACAACAAAAAGGCAAACTCTACCTGTACAGTTCTTCTCACCTTCATCAAGTTCTCCTTCTGAATCCCCAAATACTTCATCTTCATATCTGAAGATATCATTATGGACATAGAACTTGTTTGGAACAGAACCCTGTAAAAGAGCAACATGCATTTTTTTGCATATATGGTATATTAGTAGCGAACAAGAAGGATGGATTAGAGATATAAGCTTTGGGTACACGCCAACAGCTTGGAATAGGACTATTTCACTAAAACCATTTTCCAAGCGGTACCTCTTCTCTAAGCAAAATTTGAACGGTAACTTCCGCCTAACTGAAAAAGGATGTTTCAAGCAGAAGAAAAACAATTTTGCCAAGTCACAGCAATCACAGATTCTAACTAAAGATTAAGTCCCTCAGTTTCATTGGGGAATTTGAGTTTTCCCTATTACAAAAACTTTACAATAAAAAAACAGAATGAACTTTCACGGGGTGACTGTATGCTTATAGCATTGCATAGGGAAACAGGGAAGAAATTCAACAAGACTCTAAAGCATTAACCACTAACCACACAATAGTTTGTGATGAAGTGGGGGAAAGAAATAGAAAGAACACAGGACACCCTTTACCCTGACACAGCTCTGCCCTCACTAAGAGCTAATTTTGACCAGTAACTTGCACAGCATCAACCCATACTCACATTTGCCAGCAAACTTGAAGAAAGGACAGAACTACACTAGAGACTTGGTCTGCAGAGCTGAACATTATGCTTTTTATTTATTTGTGCCAATGGCAGCTCCTAAATGCAAGCTCTAATTTCCTTTGTATTACTGCTCCAATACTTCAAGTCTAAGAAAATAAAACAGCTCAGGATGGGTCCAATATACTCATTTCTCTGCACTCCCATACTGTGACACATTTAATGATAGCCCCTGGGCCAAGCTCTAAAAGCCAGATCATATCTTTTGCCCCAATATGACAAATTGTAGCTACAGGTCAGGTTTCTATCATCCTTATTTGAAGTTAAAAGACAATCTTACATATACTTACTTCTGGAGCAAGCACAAAAGTCTGCATGAACTTCCTCATTGGTTGCCCATTATTTGACAGCTCTCCCATTACTTGCACAACCACCCCATCGCTCAGAGTAGCATGAGCATCCACATGACGAATCTTGGTGTGGCATTCGCTGAACTGTAATGACATCACTTTCTTGTGTATCTCCTAGAAACAGAAAGTTACATTTTACCTACACTTAGTTTTGCACAGAGCTTTACACCTTTTAAATACCTGAGTCTGAGCTAACAAAAAAAAAACCACCCCACGGAAGCTCAAAAGGTAAATACAGGAACCAAGAAGTGTCTTTCACTGAGGACAGTCTGCCTGAGCTCATCTAACTTTTATTCTGAAGTTTCCACCAGGATTCAAGTACTTCTCATGGTGGTCAAATAGCATACAACTTGCTATCCAATTCTTCCAGCTGTATTACAACATATAACCTATTTTAAGAATTCACTTGTTTAAAAGGCTTGTGAGAGGGACAGGATTTACCTTGTGTTTTGGAAAAAACCAAACCACCACCCCCCCCCAAAACAGAAAAACCCAACCCTCTATGCATCCACAAAGTACCCGAACGTCACAGGAAGGGGTAACATCTGCACTGCCGCCAAGACTTTTGTGCCGCCAAATCAGGTTCTGCCGGTGAAAGGAGAAGAAACCAAACCTGCCCTGGGCTAGAAGCTACATTGCTCAAAGATGTGGCTACCACATGAACATGCCCCGAGGTGACAGACATTATTCTGGAAACTCCACTCACAGAGGAATTTGGTAACATACACTATTCCATGCACCTGGCAATGATCAAAGTCCCCTTCCTAAGGAACCACTTCTTCCTGAAATATGATACATCAATAGCACAAGTCTAACAGGTCCTCTTGATTTTGTTTCCCATCCTAAATATATTTTCTGCAGTCCAGATGCAAAGCCGATGAACCAAACACAACCCACAATAAAAGCAGCAACAATCAAACAAAAAAATTCAATCCAACAAATTCCTAACTGTCTCTGAACAGGAGGCAGTATCACAATACGTTATTTACCAGATAAGAAAATCAAAGTAATTGGCAAACAAAAAAGACTGATTTACACAACTAAGTTCTGAACATTAATGAGGACTACAGGACTGATTTGGATACGCACAGCTTGACCATACACTGCTTCCTGCGGTTTCCCACTGGCATCCAGTCCTCCATGGACGTAAGAAGAATTCCTGCCATAAAACCTGCAAGTGAAGAGACATAAAGGTCATAGCAGCGAAAGCATAGGAACCGAATCCAACAAATATTTTAGGCATAAGTTGTGGAGCTAAATGTATCAGGAATTTCAGCACAAAGAGCAATTCAAGACATTTTCCAGTTGCGAGGCTCCAAGAATACAGGAACAAACATTATTGTTGTCATAGTTGGTATTCCAGTTTGCCCAAGATATGTAGCAAGCTCCTAAATCAACCTCAACCTTTCACTTGCTTCCTTTAAACAAGATGGCCATTTTGTCTTGACGGTTCCCCAACGTCAAAATCATCCGCCCACGTTAAAGCTGCGCTACCCAGCCAAGGCATTAGCCTAGGGAGGAACAACCCGCCTGCCTCTCTTCTGAATCCCCGTTCTCTTCAAAGCTTCGGGCAGCAGCTAGGGGTTCTGCCTCGGATTCAGACTTGTCTGACCAGCCAACCCACCTCCCCATCTATCCCGTCTCTCTGCTCTACGTGACTGTTATTTCGCACTTCAGCTTTCTTGGAAGCAATGGCCAAAGAGCTCATTACAAAATTCTGAAGTTATTAGAAAAGACTACATTCCTTTCAAGCACCACAGCTGAACACAAAGCCCCCAGAATAAATGCTGTCTGAAATCAAGTGTAAAACACCAGCAAATGAAAGAAGGCCAAACAAAACTGCATCTTATTGCTGCCACACCGAGGGATAAATTCAGTACTAGATGTAGCCCAAAAGCAGCACTCTCTCTATGCTTCTTACAGTTAAACAGTGAACAGTATTTTATTTGCATTAATTGCATCATTGTGTATAATAATTGTATCACTACTTATAGCAGCCTCCACTGTATAACTCGACACAAAACTAATATTCCATATTTATGCTACCCAACAAGTAGTAGTTGTGGTTTTGGTCTTCCAAGCAGCACAAACCTCTGCACCACTCCAAGAAAAACAAACCCTGATACCCTTTCTTGACCTAGCTTCTGGACTGGATTTCAAAAGGCCATATTTTCTATATGTAATAATCGTACACTGGCTTCCAATATTTTTCTTACATTTCGGAGATCCTTTTGTACTTTCATTTCACTTCCAAATTTTGACCCTAAAATATTCTAAGTTTTGTTTTGGATATTTACTGCCAGCTTATAAAGTATGTGACAAATGCTTAGTATTTTCCATACGTTTAAATTAATAGAACAGACAAAACCATCATATCACACCTACCATGGGGTATGAATGCTAACATTTGTCCTACCTCTACAAGATACCATTATTATCCACTCTTGTACTGTATATATGAAATAAAATTCTCATTAAGTACTTCTGTAAACTCGCTGTCACACAGATTAGCAGGGATACAGAACATTTCCCTCTGGTTAAACAAGCCAATGCAGAGGGTCAGCGTTAAGATTCAGAATTAAACACTAGAACTTCCACAGTTGCCATTTCTTGGTTTATCCTACTAAACCTAGAAACTCTTTCCAGTTCTACTTTCCCGAAAACACCAGCCCAAGATTTTAACTCCCTTGACTATGTCCAGAAAAAAGTCTGGGAAATATTAGATAGTTTTCTTTGCTACCAACTGCATAACGATGTTTTTGAGGGTGATCCAGCACTTCCTAACAGCAAGGAAAAACATAAGTTCTGCTGAAGCAGTGCACAAGCAGATAGAAAAACATCTTTTCACTCTCTAAATTCCAAAGTAAGCCCTCTGAGAGTCAGAATATCTTACTAAGTGCTTTCACGGGGGACCAAGAGTTTGAGCTTGCCTTTAAGGAACTGTTCGAACTCTTCAGTAGGCAGAAAACCTAACAAGTGGGAACTGAAGATCAGGAAAGGATCAAATGTTAAGTGCGCAGTTACATGTAATTACAGATTTTCAGTTAAGGGGCCAGTAAAGCCATATAAATTCACCTAAAGTACAACAGGCATGCAAACTGCACGGACTAACATCCATTTAGAGGGAAACTGATCTCTGCTTACCCGTAACCTCTGGATAAGCTTTGGATAATGACTAGCAATGGGATACTCGCCGCTCTTTCTCAAGCTTTTAGTAGGATAAACAAGTAACTTTAACACTTGATGTTCCGACTCCCTTATCGCTGCAAGAAGGAGCACACCGAGTATCAGGAAGCCCTGAAAATCAAAATCCTTCTGTGGCAGTGAGCCAGCTATTGTTCAGACTAACAGCAAGAGAAAGAGGGAAGATAAGATGCCCTCTCGGAAGAGCATCACTCATAAACAAGGTGGGGCCAAAGAACAGAGAGGCAAATGTCCTCCATATCTGAGCCTGACTAGAAAAAAGCAGCTACCTCTGCAGCCCAAAAAAAGGGACAGCAGTGGCAGAGATTAAAACTGCCTAGAAGACATTTCACGCAAGCAGCTCAAGAATCAGCTATGATTCAACCAAACCATATCAAAACCTCCAGGACACTTCTGTGCAGAGGTATTTAAGAGAAATTTCACAGATGCTATTGTTAGTGATGCATGTGCCACCTTTCAAGTGGACAGAGAATATTCGTGAGCACAGAGTATCACCTGCACTAGGCGAGCTTGCCTCGTGAGTGTCTACCCAGCTCAGCAGGGCCATTCCAGGAGACAGTTAACCAACCGGTCATCGACAGCCCCTCCACTTCATAGACAAAGAGAAATTCTGTGAAGTTTTTGGACTAGAACTTTTGATGAAAACACAGTTCCTGCAAGAAGGTTAACTCTACGGAAAACTCCCCATTCCCACTCAACATACCACGCATACAGCATAATTTGGAAAGCTGCATTTCAGAGTTCTTTGAGTAAAGCTTGAGATTTAAAGGTGTGGGAATAATATCTAGTACCTCCTATAAAGCACCAAAGTTGTCTTCAACAGGCTAAATGTCTCCGCAGACACCATTTTTGGCAGTAGTGTACGTCTGAGGAATTTCATATCACCCCAATCTGGAAACATAAGTCTACATCGCATATATCCCAGGAACACCAGCTTCATAATGCTCCCATAGAATGTGTTAATACTGATGCAACAGAAGTAATGTTGCCATACTAAGGGAAAGCAGGAGGGACGGCTGGCTGCTTTTCCTTGACTGAAGCAGTTCGGGAAGAAAAACATTCCGGCAGTATTCCTGCTTAAACACACACCCCATAGCCCCCCGCCAAATTCTGCCAAAGGTACAGTCACTATCATTACAGGTAAACGCTCTTATGAGCAGAATCAAAGACTATTTTCAACACCGAGTTTGAGGCATGGGTGATTTACCCCCACATACAGTTTAACTGCCATTGAAAATAAATGTTGCAGAAGGAAAAGGCAATCTCACTGTTGAACCAATACAGTTCTCCCTCTGCCTTTGGTATTAAGCTGTGAAGCGTGGCCTAATCATCCCTTATATCTGTCTCTTTGTTTATGCAAACAATTTCTGGGTTTCAGAGCAAAATGACAGCACACTGGACAAGAAACTTGTCTTACTAACTTGGGCTCTTCTGTCATTCAAAAATGACCCTGCTGTTCCGATATCAGGATTTCCACTGCATCATTTGCTCACAACGTAATTGTTGCCTTGAAAAACTGGTACAGTCACACCCTTTCTAAGTCTCTTAAAAGAATTTCAACTGCCTGACCTTTACAGGCAATCAATAGTTATAGATATTGACAAGATGCTAACTGCTGACAGACTTGCCTAAGAGGTGCCTCCAAAGCTATGTCCAAATCAAGAGGTCCTTTCCCAGGCCTCCTGGGGAAAACACCCAGGTGTGATACGCACCTAAAGAACACAGTTCTGGGGTCAGAGAACGCTGTCTCTACATCAGGTATCGATGTGTTACATGGACACACTCGTCCAGTTGTTGATCTGACTCATTTGTTGAAGTTTTGAGGGTGAGGAAAAATTCTGCAATTGCTATAACTCCTGCTTTTAATTTCTGTTAGATTACTAAACATAGATTAGGAAAGCCTGGAATACACTGCTCAGACACCTTAAAAATAGATTTAAACACAGAAAACAACATGGCTCCACTACAGTTCAGTAATTTAAGTAAAAATACCATTCATTTTCCCTACCTCAAAGCTATAGTTGAAAAGAGGCATTATTCAAAAGACTGAATTCTTAAGTAAGCCACCCGAGAGCTCTAACTTGTGCTCAAACAGTCCAATTTTTCAGCGTCAACCTTATGTCAAGTTCTGAGACAAGACCAACCCAAGCAGTGTCTGCTTTTTTTCTTTTTATAGTCTGGCAAAGCTACATTCACCTTTATTTATTACAAGTCCATGCTGCTCTAAGTCCAAATGTGGAAATGCGAAATCTTAAGCGACAAGCTCTATGTAGCCAATCAAAACCAGAAAAAGAAGGAAGAAAAAACAAAAAAAAGGGAAGAAACACAGTCAGAGTACCACTTAAATAGTGGACACAAGTAAAAAAAAAACCTACTGTATTTCCCACCTATCTTGTCCAGGCTATGACATTTATATTTAAATCTCCAATCATAATCTGGATAAACTTCTCAGAAGCAATGCAAAATATAGTAACCTGAAATAATTAGCACGCTTGTCTTGAGTACTAAATTCAAGGGCTTCCTCTGCCATTTTATTTCCTTTTCTTTTCTATCTTTTTAGAAAAGTATTTCCGGAATAAGTACACATTGCCATTTTATCAGCTGAGAAGCAGCTCATTTTTCTGCACAGGAAATACCGTGATAACATGCCATACATCCATATGATCAGACTTGGTTCTAGTGCCTAAGGAGTCTTCAGTAAGATGAAATAGTTTTCCAAGAGCCCAAAAGTTAGCCAGGTCCATTTCCTCCTGTACTCAGAAATTAATGTTTATCTGATTTATTATGAACAGGACACACTTTTGTTCAAAAACATTAGTGACTTTGTGCGTGAAAGCGTTACCTGTGCAAGAAGTCAGGAGCTTTATTTAGCAGAGTGTAGTACTGTCTCACGAACTCCCGCCCTACGAGCAGGGGACTTGGCTTCTCCATCACCATTTCTTTGGTACACAGTGTCAAATGCTGTAATTAAAAATATTCACGTTAGTTTGAAGACAGCCCTATATATCACAACTTCCCCATAAAAGGGATAAGCATAATGATATTAGAATTGAAACAATGATGTGAACAGGAACTTAATTCACACAGAACTAATCCACTAATTCAGGACACCCTCCCCCACCTCCTTTGAGTAAATAAAAAGATTTCAGTCAATTCATGTGTAGAAACAAAGTCCCTTACAGAACAGGTGCTTTAAAAAACAAAACAACAAAAAACCCCAACCAACCAACCAAAAACCCTGTTAAAAACGTGTAGCCCCGTTTATTTAACCCATTAGCAATAAACTGACGAACAATTAAAAATCCAAGTTAAACAGCACTGCAAAACAAAAAGGAATACACTTTCTTAAGTCAGCCGGTAAAATTCATTTATCTCAAAGCACATCCGCTTCAAAAGGCTACTGTCACACCTGTAACACAAAGACGGTAGCACCAATATTCTGAAGTAATTACGTGGCTGGATTCACATTCCCTGAAGGCTGGGAAGGGAAACCTTTATGCCTCAGAGATGACCAAAGCCTTAGGTACTACTTATCCAACCTAACTGCATTTCAAATTTGTTATAGAATAATTTAGGTTGGAAAGGACTTCTGGGGGTCACCTGGTTCAACCCCGGGTGCAAACTATGACCAGTTTCTAACACATTGCTCGTTAAAACAAGTTCTGAATAAGGTTATTCGCTAACATGTAAACAGAACTGCCATTTGCAATTTGTGCCTGTCAGCTGTCAATTCAATGTGGTGCATCTTGGAGAAATACGATCCACACCCTCCCACCCGATAGTTGAAGGTAGCAGTAACAGTTCATCCCTCGACTTGGGTCCTCTGTTCTCCAGGCTGAACAAGCCCAGCCTTCTCAAAGTCTCCTTTCTCTAGGCACTCCAATCCTCTAACGATCCTGGTGACCCTACACCAGACTGTCCTAGTTTCAGCTGGGATAGAGTTAACTGTCTTCCTAGTAGCTGGTGCAGTGCTATGTTTTGAGTTCAGTATGAGAAGAATGTTGATAACACACTGATGTTTTCAGTTGCTGCTAGTAGTGTTTAGACTAATGTCAAGGATTTTTCAGCTTCTCATGCCCAGCCAGCGAGAAAGCTGGAGGGGCACAAGAAGTTGGCACAGGACACAGCCAAGGCACCTGACCCAAACTGACCAACAGGGTATTCCATACCATATGACGTCCCATCTAGTATAGGAACTGGGAAGTGGGGGCGGGGAATCGCCGCTCGGGGACTAGCTGGGTGCCGGTCGGCGGGTGGTGAGCAATTGCACTGCGCATCATTTGTACATTCCAATCCTTTCATTATTGCTGTTGTCATTTTATTAGTGTTATCATTATCATTATCCGTTTCTTCTTTTCTGTTCTATTAAACTGTTCTTATCTCAACCCGTGGGTTTTGCTTCTTTTTTTTCCCCGATTTTCTCCCCCATCCCACTGGGTGAGAGGGGAGTGAGTGAGCGGCTGCGTGGTGCTTAGTTGCTGGCTGGGGTTAAACCACGACACAGACCCATTCCAGCATGTTGGTTTCTTTCCTGTCCTGAGGAGTTAAAACTGGGAGCAATACTCTGGGTCTGGGTGTCACAAGAGTCCAAATGGAAAGGAAGCATCACTTCTGCTCACTACACTCCTGCTTACGCAGCCCAGAACGCAACCGCCCTTCATCACCGCAAAGGTACGCTGCTGACTCAAGTTCAACTTTTCGGCCAGGACGCTAAGGTCCGTTTGTGCAAAGCTGCTTTGTATCCAGGTGTTTCCCAGCCTTTACTTTTGCATGCAGTTTTTCCACGCACATGCAGAACTTGGTAATTTGCCTTTATTGAACTCTGTGATGTTCCTGTCGGCCCATTTCTCCAGCCTATCCCTCCGGAAACTTGCTGCAGAACACTTTAGCCCATCAATCAGGTCAGGGGAAAGGTGTTAAACAGCATCATCAGCCCCAGCACTGCCCCTAGAGAAACTTCGCAAGCAGCCAGCTACCAGTTGGACTTAGAATTGCTCACCACAACCTTCTGATGCTGGCTGTCCAGACAGTTTCCCACCCACCTCATACGCTACCTGTCCAGTTTGTCTCCAAGAATAGTACAGAAAACCAAGGCCTTACTGAAATCAAGGCAAACCACATCTATTGCACTTTGCTCACCCACTGACCCATTCGTGTCATCGCCAAAGGCAAGCTAGTTGGTCAGTTATAACCTGCCCTTGGTAAATCCACGCCTGCTGTTCCAAACGTCTTCTTGTCCTTCATGGATCTGAACACAGCTCCCACGAGGAGTGGCTTTACAAGTCTTCCCAGGGATCAAGGAGAAGGCGGCCAACCTATAATGCCCCCACTTCCCCCCCGCCTCGAATGGTTCTCAAGTTTTACTTGCCATGCTCCTACCCATCCATACCATCTCACAGATCATCTGCATCATAAAATGATCTTCAGCACTCTGGAAGTCTTTTTGATGGCTTGCCAGCACCCGACGTTGCTTTTTCCAGCTCATGTCAGGAAGGCTGAACTTGCTCATGAATACCAGCATCTGCAATCACGAGATACCCTCCAGTTCCCTAAAGAAAGCTTGATCTACTTACTCTCTCAAAAAACGAATGTGTAGGCAAGGCAGCAGGCAAAGACGACCAACTCAAAACCCCAAGTTGCCAACTTGGGAGACAGTCCTAGAATAAGACGTTTGTTTTCTTACCAACCTAACCTCAACCCATTAATCCAAGCCAGGAGCCAATGTGAAGGGCTATTCACAATTACATCAAAGGCTTAGGCCCTGGGCATGTTCAAAGTGGGAACCTCCAAAGAAACAAAATCTGAGCAATTTGGGAGTCTTCCTAACATGACTCATACTACAGAAACGGCACACGTGTGGGAATTTTACTTAGAAACCAACCTTAAAAGAACAAGGACCTCAGTTTCTACAGGTGAGACTAATTTTTTTTGCTCCCCTGCCTCACAAGCAGATGATGAACACAAAATTGGTGATACAATCTTCACCATGAGCACTTGGGAGAATACACAAGGATGGAGCTTCATCGCACTTTTTTTTTTTTTTCCCCCGAAGAACCTATTAAAAAGCAGATCACAGCCTGCACACATTCTTATGAATACAGCAATAAACAAAGTACACATGTTAACAAATTGCTGGCATACCACAAGGAAAACTGAAAATGCCTCTGGGTACAAAACATAATAATCTGTGACAAGTCATTACACTACATCAGATCTGTATCACACTAGATACTTTCGTCACTGGAAGCTGTGCTCTTTCAGGAAAGGCCACCGAAACCTTTCAGAAAATCTGAGAAAGGCAAGTATGCAATGATTGCACGCAGCCAATTCTTCCCTAATGACTTGAAACGGAAGTTGGTTTACATGCTCAAAGAGATGAGTACCATCCACCTCTGTCCATATTTCAAGTGACAGCACTATTGATTTATATCACAGAATCACAGTATTTTACAGGATGTCTCAGTACAATTCGTCACCTGTCTCAGTATTATTTCCTTTCATTATCTCTTCAGAGATCTCTACAGTGGCAGCAGAGGCTCAGTGAACTGTTCAGGTTTCCAAGTCATTAAAAGGCAGTAAAATAAAAATGCAGCTACCTCTTGCTATCAACATGGGTGCCATGAAACCAAGTTTTAAAAAGATTAAAATCTTCATGTGTCCCAATTAGTATAGCACTTCCTTAAAGTCAAGGACCCAAGTCTTAGCAGGCCTGAGGGGTTTGGAGGTAAAGGCACCAGTGAAATTTAAGCCAAAACCCAAGGCATTGGCATCAACAATTTAAATAGTCCAAGCTTACAAAGAACAGTATCTCCATGTTTTACCAGGCACTAATGGAAGCCTCGTAGATACATATCCTCTGTAAAAGCTACTTTTCCAGTTTTCATCGGCACATACTCAAGAGCCAAGGAATAACACCTAAGGAAGAAGAATCTGAGTGCTCTTCTCCCTTGAATAAAATGAGCCACATTCTTAGATCAGCCTGAGCAGCCATTGGAAAAGCGTCTTAATGAGAACTTACTGCTCGAGGCACTCGCGTACATACTAGCCAGAAACTAAATACTGAAACTGAGATGGCAAACACCAGAAATCAAGTAAGTTTCTTTACGGTGCAACCGTACTGTTAAAGAACCCCCCCCCTCCATCACACACACTGAAAAAAGCCGTAAGCTACACAGACAGCGTAATGCGAACGCCCATGCAACTGCTGCGCATCCACAGGTAATCCTGCCTACGTCAAGCTGACATAACTATTTAGCGACAAGATTTAATTTCTACCCTATTCAGTACTTCCGTTTCCTGTGCTACCAGGAAGGCACGCTGGATTTGCAGTGCTTTCTTGAACCAAGGAAAACCGGCAGCCACGCGATATATTTCGTAACAGACTCGCAAGCTAGAGGACTAAATGAAACATTCTTTTCCAGACAAAGCTCAGAGGTAAGGGACCCGGAGCCACTCACCTGAGGGACCGGACTCCAGAACTGGAAGAACATGCACACGCACCAATGCAATACTTCTTGTTGCAGCTTCAACTGGCATGACTCAAGTTCCTAACAACAACTTACACCTACAAGTGGGCCTGAATAAGCTTGTCACCATGACCTCAAACAACCGAGTTCCTATCTTGAGTTATTTCCGTGTTCACTTCTTTCAAGAAAAGAAAAACAATGAGAGAGTTAGCACAGAAAGGAATTATTTGTTATTTGCATGCAAAGATAAGCAAATGAACAAAAGTAGAAAGGATATTTTCCTTGGAAGAGCAACACCAAGTGCAACTGCACAGTAGTGCTGAAATAAACAGTAACATTCATTTAACTTCGCGACAAGATCCCAGCTCCATTCTGTTAGATTCAGGTACAGGGTTATTAGACTTTCCTCAGCTCTGCAAAAACCACCCTTCCATGGCCCGGGACAACAAACACCAGACGTGACAAATAAATTAAGAAGTTAGCCTTTGCAAGGAGATGAAACTGTGAAGGGCTAAAAGGATGAGATGTAGCTCACGTTAGGGCAATCGTACTGAAGTTCTTGGGAACCAACTGCTACAATAATTTCTCAAGTCCACACTGCATTAATAGCGTGCAGATTCATTCAGCCTGTAATCATATTTATACGTAAAATTTTATTTATAAAACTGTGTTTGTCACTTCTTCAACTGCGTAACAAAAAAAAAGCCACCCAAACTATCACCCATCAGTTCGCAGAGAAGGGCGGCAGCAATTTGTTTCTGAAGAAGTACTGAGGGCCACTATGCACTGAGTAGTCAAAACGTTTACTGGCATGCATCTTGCTCAATAAGCAGCTCTTACACTAGAAAAGCCTTTGTTTTCTAAAATATAGGTAAGCCATCTCATTATTATCACCCTTATCCTGTAGAAAAAAAGAAGTGTGACTAGTCACCTGTGGCAAGGCATTAAGTTACCTGAGGTGATGACCGCGCTACAGAATGGTGGCAGACATGCCCAAATTGAGGTATCCGGCAAATAAACTTTGGCACAAAGTCTTTGGTTGTGCCAAAAGAGGTAGTTCAAAGCCACCTCTGTCCTGTTTCAAGACAGACCAATGACAGTGACACTGTGTGGATGCTTCGCCAATTCTACTTCAAAAAACAAAAAACCCAACAAAAACCTGATCTGAGTTGTGACAAGAGCTCAACAAAGCATCATCTGAAATTGAAGGTAACCTCCACTAAGACAAACTTGTAAGCTGTGGGAGAGAGATGCAGGCCTCACCATTTGTTTTATGAAAAAAGCTATGAGCAAGTAAAATATTTTGGTTTATTGACAAGCAAATTTCATTCCCTGAACAGTTCTTCCATAGAAGAATTCGTCCATGACTAAAGGCACACAGACATCGAGCTACAGTTTTACAGAAATCTGCAACAGCGTGGCTTGTTCTTAAATCCGTAAGTCTGTAACTTGTGTCCAAGTCGCTGATCAGATTTGAATATACCACTTAAACTGAAAATAAAATTGGGCAAAACGTTCTTGCAAATCAGAAAGATGCTCCCCACAAAGCAAGCAGATAAAACAAAGCCATGAGGGACATCGTTCCGCTTCCCACACCACAGGAGCTGAAGGAAAACAGAAGGGAAGGGGACAGCAGCTTTCACATTCTTGGACGAGTTTCTCCTAAATCCAGATTACCACTTTTAAACTGCGTTTACTACTGCAGACAAGCAGATAATGCCTGAAAGAGTGTGCCTGCTACCGTGAACCATAAGCGTGATTCTGAGATCCCACTACTGCAACACATTGTGTGAGCAGCCACACCTTGAATAAAGCTAAAAACAACTGGCCACTGACAGTCCAGCTGGCACAAGCGAGGGCATCTGTAATACAGCCCTGCAAAGGCTCGTGGTTACTCCATGGTAAAGTAAAATAAGCATCAGCTGAAATGAAAAACTACTGAAAGTGCAATCAAAAGTCCCAAACAACCCAGTTCAGTACCGAAACCACCTTCTCTCTTTCATGCCCTGCGAGGTAAGTGCTCAGATCATCCTCCCTCTGCAGTAAGGGCCAGCAAACCTGTATAATCTAACAAAATCCCTTTACTTTATGATCTCCTTTACCTAATCCGCTACAATCTAAATTGGCTGAGCCCCAAGGCACAGCATGCAGTTCTTTCAAATCAAGCTGGCCTGCAGGGCTGTTTTGTGTGGTGGGTTTTTTTTTTTTTGGGGGGGGGGGGGGGGGGGGGGGGGCGGGGCGGGGGGTGGTGGTGAGATTTGTTTTGTTTTGTTTTGTTTTTTTTTTTTTTTGAGAGGAGCTTAATAGCGCCCTGTAATTTAGGCACATAACTGCTATAGGGGACCATCTTCTGGGCAGTTAAGCTGCACTATCCTAAAGAGCTAACAACCCCCCCAATAGCAATAACAACAGCAACCGTAGCCAATGGCACCACCCTTTCTGGGGAAGCCACTGCATCTCTCTCGGTGCATGTGTCATCATCCAATGCCAGGTTCAGTGCCTTTCTTCTGTTATCCCATCAGATATACCTATTAGTCTGACATATTAATCTTTTCACATGTTCCTTGAGTTGCAACGCAGTTCTTCATTTGTCAAATACTCTCAAAAGAAATGACATCCAGTGTCACAACTGCTACAGCAAGAAGGAAGACTGAAATTCACCACTGTGCGTTAAGATACTGTGTTTCCTCAGCCTATTTTCAGCACTGTAAAATATTCTTTAAGTGTGACAGTAGATGTATAAATTGAAATCTCAGTTCCATAAAGGAAAACATTTTATTCATAAGGATACCGGTGGATAAGTAGACTGGATGGTCAGCTCATTCTGTTTTCTCTTCAGTTTAAGCTAGCTATCACAGAGAAGACTTGATTCTGCTAATGAAAAAATCATATGATACCGATCATAATTCCACAGGGCAAGCCCACATCTGCCAATTAGAACATTGCAAGGACATTTCAAATGGTAAACCAAGATCATGTCTTTTGCACCCAACCTACCAGAGTCCACAAGAAGGAATCCTTAAGAATGGAAAAGCTTTCCTAGGGCAGGTATGGCCCTGTAGGCATACTTACAATCACGATGAACACAGAACGTGTCGTTAATGATAAATTAACTCCAGAAGCTAAGGCAATACCGGTTTGTCAGTAACAAAACCCTCTTGGCTCAGAATGCAAGTTGACAAAGCCTATACCCACTCACAGCGCTACGGTAATACAGCTATAGTACCTTCAGGAACTTGGGTACACATTGCAGTTCTTGCTCCACATTACTTCATGTGAAGTCTGCCACATAGCACGGAGTAGGTCAGCATAACCTATGCTGCAGAGCGGCCATTTCTATTAAGCTGGTCACTGATCTTCATTCTGCTACCACTCCCTAGTTAAAAGCGTCCATAAGAGAAATGAAAAAAAAAGAAAAAAAACAGCACCACTCTGAAATACCTGAGACAGCAGAGAGTGCTTTACACAGAAGATGAACGCCTACTAAGAGAGGGTATCTTTCCCCTCATGCTCCACCAACCCGTTACAGACCAAAGGATAGCGTGCTGGCTTTAAACACACAGGTTGCGTACAAGTAGTCTACCTGCACAAGAACCGAGCAAGGAACAAAATAAAACTTACCCTATTTCTCAACAGTTGAAAATACCATGGGTATCTTTACGCTTCTTTCTGTAGCAAAGCAGAACACTTGCATGCTGAACTTGAAATGCCTAGAACATAGAGAGCTCGGGAACTGCCAAACCAACATGGAAGGCCACAATAAAAAAACCCTACATGACTGACTAAGTCATTATGGTTGAAATCAAGCAATAATCTCGTATTCCCTCACTCGCTACTGTGTTAGCTCTTTCGTGCAGTGGTGCTTGGCACCAGGCTCAAGATCCAGGGTCAGCCAACTAACCGAGGGATTTAAAAAGCTTTGCCGTGGGGATGCTCCTGCACACCAACCCCAGAACTGCAATGACCTCTACTTTAGCCCTCCGAGGTTAAGGGGAGCAAAAGCTGGAGAACACACCGAGCCCAGCTCAGAAGGCAAACGAGAGAAGCTCGGAGAAGATCTACCCAAGGCATCCAGATCTGCAGAATAAAAGGTGCTCGCAACAACTTCAGCCATATTACGTGTGAAAAACCGAGAAGCTCGCATTGTGATTGGGGAAACAGGAAGCAGAGAAAGGCGAGGACTGCAGAACCGGGAGAGATCTTGCAGCCGGCGATACCATGGCAGTACCGATTCGTAAGAGAAAAGGAGTGCTCGCTGAGTCGAGGGTGGGAAGCTAAGCTTGCTCCCGCAGTACAGACGGGGCCGAGGAACCGCCATCCCGCACACGCCGAAGCCCAGACACCTCCGGAGGCCCCTGGAAGGCAACGCGTCAGGCGAGCCGGGAAGGCGAGCGCGGGGCCGAACGCCGCAGCACCCAGTCACGCAGGGCCCGGGGCGGTACGCCCGCAGGCGGCGGGCGAGGGGCCGCTTCTCCCCCCGCCGCCCGGGGCGAGGCGGAAGAGCGATCGCCGGCAGGCCACACGCCGCCAAGGTGACGGCGAACAAAAGCCACCTCCCGCCCCCCGCTCCGGCCGCCCCCTCGCTACACCGGGCGAGGAGCCGGGCCTGCAGCCAGCACCGGGGCCCGGCCGAGTGCGAGGCGGGACGAGGCGAAGCGGGCGGCGAAGGGCAAAGCCGGGCCCCGGGGGGGCGCTGCCGTTTGGCGCGCGCCGCTCCCCCCCCCCGCCCCAGCCCCCGGCCTCACAGCCCGGCGCGCGCGCGCCGCGACCGTTAAACGGCCAACCTCCCCACAGCCACCGCGGCGGGGCCTACCCCCGATCCCCCCCCCCCCCGCCATCGCTCACCTAAGGAAAAAGTCTCCGTGCGCGGAGCCGGGACAATCCCACCCCCCCACACACACCCCCCCAGGACCTGCTCGGTGTTCGGGCGCGGCGAAGGTGTCCCGCAGCGGGGTGCAGGACGGAGACGAGCGGGGCGGAACGGGGCGGCGGCGGCGATGTCACGGCCGGGCGGGGGAGGGAGGGAGGGAGGGAGGAGCAGCCGAGGCTCGCGTGCGCGCGTGCCTGTGCGTGCGTGCGTGCGCGCCTGCGCGGAGGAAGGGGGCGGGCGGGGCCGCGCGGGGAGGCGAAGGGGCGTGGGGAGGGGGGGGCCGCGCCTGCGCCGCCCGTATTGCCTGCGCTCTGCCCGCGAGGGGCGGGGCGGGGGCGGAGCTTCCTGTCGGGCGCTCTCCGCCAATCCCCGCCGCCTTTCCGCTCGGGGACGCTCCGTGCGGGCGGCCGTTTCCCGCCGCCGGTGGGGCTCCGCGGTCCTGCTTTACCGCAGTCTCGTTCCGCTTTCAGCACCGCGCAAGGCGGGTTCGAGCGGCCGGTTCTCACCCCGCCGCCAGCCGGTGACAGGCCGGCGCCTCTCCAGCTCGGCTTCTGCTGGGCGGGAGCAAGGCCAGCGGCCTTAAAAGTAACGGGGCGTGATCCGCCGTGGTTTAAAACGAGCTTTTCCACCCCTCGCAAAAGTTCGGAGCTCGTTTCTGCAACAGAAATATTGTTAGAGCTAGGCCGAGATAAGAAATAATCCATAAGCGTAGGTCAAATACCAAATGATGACATCCCGGCGCCTGGTGTGTGCTACGCCTGCAGGCTCCCCGTCCCCGAGGGCTCTGGCTTGTCCCCTTGACTTGCAAAGAACTGGCCGAGGCGTCGGGACACATCAAATGTCCTCCTTGGAAGCAAATTGCTTTCTTTCCCTGAGGTTGTATATGTAAGGATGGAAAACTTTGAAATAAAGAACTCTCGTGTTTTGCGGGAGAACCTGGGTTTGGTTGGGTTTTTTTTCTTGGCGAGGGCCAGAATCTCCTTACGCGCAAGGCACAGGTTTCTGGCAGGTTCTGGTGCTTGGTGCGTGTCTGCTGCAACGCACCTGGTTACTTGGTGACTAAAACCCCGGGGAAGGTTTCCTTGCTGCCCGGCAAGGCAGAAATCCTCCGCTCCTCATGCCAGGTGGTGTCTGTGTGGGGAAACAACAGGGTCGGCGGAAAAGGAAAACCGTGGTCAGCCCGGAGGTCTGGGCAATTTCAGAGAAAGTTTGGGTTTTCTTGCCCATTATGGAAGATGACGCTGAGGAAAAGGCAGTTGCTTAGAAAAGGTGATTACCTCCAAGCGGGAGAATGCAGGGCAGGTGAGAGGTGAATGTCAGGTCTGTGTCAAGTATTGCAGAAATGAGGGGCGATTGTGCTGCATCTTCTTTTTACTAGGCTGAGGGGTTTGCTGCACCCCAAAGCCTATGGGGCTTCTCAAGGGCTGGAGGTGCTCAGGGCTTCGTTTCTGATGTTAGTGGAAGTGCAGTTACACATCAACAAAACTGCTTGGCAAAAGCCTGTTTTGTAATGAGTGCTGTGGCATCTCACCTTTTTAGACAAACGCATTGGTTTTTGGTGTCTGTCTTTAGATGGGGGAGGAAGCTATTCGTTTTAGAATTCGGAAAGAGTAAATGTTTAGTTTCAATTATGTTTTTTAAAATGTTGATTTTGTACTTCAGTTGATGGGGAAAATAAACTCCCCAAAGCTCTTAATTTAAATTGCGATGTGACAGGGGCTCTCTCCCTGGAATGAAATGAACTAGTTTTAGTCCCAAGTAAGATGATGGGTTCCTTTCTGTGTTAATTCGCTGTTGTTGCTATAGAATTGCTGTACCTTGATACACAGAAAAACCCAGATACTGCCAAGCCAAAAGTCCTATTGGTAACCCTCGGGAGCGCTGTGTCAGGCTGATGTGCAGATCCAGTGCCTGAAGGGTTTGGAGCCCTGGTTCTTGGCTGCTGTTCCTCAGCAGGAATATGGAAAGTGCTGCAGTAGCATCCAAAGAGGGGAAGTTCAGCATCTGAAAGAAAATTAACTACCTAGCGCTCTTCTCTTAAACCGAACCGCCACTGGTATCCGGCCACGCTTCTGTTTCTCACCGGGCTGGTTCCATTCCAGAAATGTAACAGTCATTTTCTTCCTGTAGTTAGGAGTTGGCATCATGTTTTCCTCTCCCGCTATGAACAACCGCAATTTCTGAATTGCAGGCCGAAGGGTTTGCCTCGGGGTTCTCCCGGACGCGCGGACAGACCCCGGGAACGCCGGAGGGGAACTGGGTTACTGGGGTGTCCCGGGTTGAGTTTTCAGGCCGGTTAATGCCCGCAGCCCCCGCGGGTCGGTTTTTCCTTCTGAGCAACAAGTCCTCCTGCTGACTGACGTGGTGTCCAGCTCTTTTCTCGCTTCTTGGTGTTTTTTTTTCCGGGTGAAAAACGTGAAAAATGCAGGCGGTGAAGGAGGGGGGGTACCGCCCAGCCGGATCCCGCCGCGCTGCCGGCCCGCGTTACCCGCGCCGGACCGGCCGAGCTCCGCCCCCGACCGGCCGAGCTCCGCCCCCGCCGTGACGAGGCGGTGGCCGCCGGCTCCGCCCCCCCGGTGGGCGCGGCCGCGGGACTCCCGCCCCTCCCGCCCCGGCCACGTCGGTGCCACGTCGCGGCGCAGGCGCGGTGTGCGCTTCCGTCCCGGGGGCGGCGGACGCGGTAGAGCGGCGGCGGGGGCGCGGGGCGAGCTCCGCTGTCCGCGCGGAGTCGAGCCGCCATGAACTTCTTGCGGGGCGTCATGGGCGGCCCTAGCGCCGGGCCACAGCCCTCCGGCGCCGAGACGGTGAGCGGGGCTGCGCCGCGGCCCGGCCGGGCCTAGCCGCCGCCGGCTGGGCTGGGCTGGGGTGGCGGGGCCGGGCCGGGAGCTGGGCGGGCAGCGGGGCGCCGCCCGGGCCGCTCTGCCGCAGGGCAGCGTGCGGGGCCGGCGGTGGGGCGTCGCCGGGGGTCGGACGACGGCTCCTCTCCGCCGGGCCCGGGCTGCGGAGAGCGCGGCCGGCCGGCCGGCTCTTGGCCGGGGCGGCTCCGGGACTCGGTGCGCCTTCCGCGGCCGCAGGCTGGCGTTTGTCGGGGTCGGTCCGTTGCCTCGTTGTGCGGGGAGAGATGGAAGCCGTCGTCTGCGTGTGGGGAGGTAGCAGCTCTCCCGTGCAGTGGCTGAGATGAGGGTGTCTTTCGCGGAGCGCTTCGGAGTCTGTCGCGCGGCCGTGGCACGTTGTCTTTTATCCCGCGTGTCCTGTGCGTTTCCAGATTCAGAAGCTGTGTGACCGAGTAGCTTCCTCCACGTTGTTGGATGACCGGAGGGATGCTGTACGTGCTCTTAAATCACTCTCCAAGGTAAGCAGCTAGCTTCCTCAGGAGCCACGTGGGTTTTCAATAGTTTTGCGATGTATTGCTTAAAATGTTTTGCTTGGACTTTGGGTTAGACCGTTAACTACTGTTCCATGTGTCTCCAAACAGAAATACCGCCTGGAGGTAGGCATACAGGCTATGGAACATCTCATCCACGTTCTTCAGACAGACCGGTAAGCGTGTTGCTGACTTTGGGCAGCCATCTCCAGCTGATAACCCGGCCCTTCCCTGCTGCTGAAATGCACACGTACAGGGTCAGTTCTCTGTACCGGTAAAGCTAGGAGGGGAGCTGGGTTTCTAACAGCTCTTCTGCCACAGTGGCTTTTTATGATGGCTAACTTAATCGGAGCGTGGTCAGAGGTGAAAAGAAAAGAATTCCAGGAACTTGGCTGAGGGACAGAAAGACCAGTTCTAGAGTAAAGGTGGCACCAAAGTGCATCTTAATGCTTCTCGGTGGTCAGTTTCCACTACTGTGGAAAGGTAAATCCTAACTTATAATGTTAATTAAATGCGGTATTGGAAATAACCCAAATCAACCTGTTATTGGGCAAAAGGTGAACAAGACACTATTAAAAGGAAATTAATGAAGTCAGCAAATGTGTGTCTTCTTAGGTGTGTGTCATCATGTGAATTGGTGGAATAATTCTGTCATGGGGAATAATGCAGGCTTTTCTTCTGAAGGGTTGAAATAAATAGGAGAGCTGGACTCCATGGCTGCTGTTAAGACACATGACACTAGTCTAAATACTTTATGGGGACTAGAATGTAATATTTTTGCAGTCCAGCATTTAAGATGTCTTTGCTATCCATCTCTTCCTGCAACTGACGGTATTGCTGTACTTGGTAGTACCCACCTGTTGTAACTTGGAACCTGTTTGCAGTGGTCTGATTTAAGCTTCAAATACTGCACAGTCCTGGTGCTTACGTAGGCAAGCGTGTTGTGACAGCCTTTCAGTCTGGATTTGAACATAAAGCTGGTAAACATGTAAAAAAAACCCCCACAGTCATAAGGGCATATATGGACTGCTTGCATGTGTGTACGTGGGAAGCATCTTTTAATGCCAAGCCAAAGGAGAATGGGGAAAGCAGCAGTTCAGTGTCTAGAAGGAGGCATTACTGCCATTCTGTTGGCTGGGTAGTTAAAAATGAATGTCTGGCCTGCATGCAACTTGTACGATGCAGACAGTAAAAGGGAAGGTTATGGGAGTAAGTGTCACTGATGCAAAGGGGAAGCCCTTCACAAAATTAGGTCAAGGACCCTGCTTTCATCCACTTATCTGCTCATGAGGCCAGATTTGAACTTTGAGAAGGGAGGCGGGGCTCTGCTGGTCTTGCCTTTCAGATGCTAACCCGAACCCTTCAGGGCTGGAACTTCAGAGCTTTTCTGTGCTTTTTGGGCTCCAGTTGTCCCTTTGGAGTTTTTGTGTGCTGGGGCTCTGTGCAGATGTCTTGTGTGACAAGTTTTGAGTTCAAAAACCAGCAAATATGTAGTTGTGGATTTGGGGTTTTTAGCTGAGAAAATGCTGATAGGCAGATTACCTACTGCATGTTTTATGGTGGACCAGTGCATCAGCTGGCCTACATGTTGTATGCTGTGCTTCATTTGAGAGAGGTCTAGTTGTAGCACCTGTGTCTGATAAGTTCAGGTATGTGTTACAGGTGGTGTGACTGCACTGTTTGGTGTCTGTGATTGCAGAGGTGAGGTGTTGGGGACTCTTTCACTTGTAGGAATACAAAGCAAAGCCAGCTCATCTGAATAATTGGTTGATAAATGAGTCGCAGGCTCAGCTGTTCCTGGTGTCCAGTGTGACTGGCATATCAAACTGAGAGGATGGTGGTGTGACAGAGGACAGTGCTGTTGTGCTGTCATTGCTGTTTCAGTGTATGCCCGTAGGTGTGATCTTTAGACCTTCGCAGTGTCCACCTGAGGTGCCCTGAAGCTTTCTGCAGAAGTGGAAAATACTCCCCTATTTTTTTTTTTGTCTTGCAGCTGCATAAGATTATTTTTAAGCAGCAGCAGCAACAGTGCAACTTCAGAGAAAACAGAAGTCAATGATTGACTCAATTTGTCTTCTCACATGTCACCGTATTCATGTGAGTGACTCACGTGTGCTGGTCCTGTACACGGACTGTGTGGCTGTGAAGTTTAAGATTATAGAAGGTCTAATTTGATTAGAAATGTGAAAGGATGAGGAGAACAGTATGCTGAAGTCAAAATCGTGACTTTTGCTTTCCTCTGTAGCTTAGCTTTAAGGAAATATGGTTCTTTAGTGATTATTAGGTTGGCCTGAAGATGGGTGACTGAGCTCCTGAGGTGAAGCTTTTTGGCCCCGAAGCTGCTGATAGTTGTTATGTTACTGACTGGAGATTTTGCACACCTATCTGCTTGTTGTGTGGGATGTACGCCTGTAGTTGCTGTGTTTTGCATGCTTCAGAATGTGAATGTAATCCCTGGGATTCCTGTCTTAGTTCCCAGTTGAGTAAAAGCAGGGCTTGCCTGGACTGTATCAGATGAGGCTTAATCTGCTCTCCAGCCTTTTTTTCAGGAATGGGGTCTTTGGGTGGAAAGAATTACAGGGGAGGAGCCAGCAGCAGGCATGGGTCTCTGAATTTGCAGAGCCAGGATGTGTGTGTGGAATGGATAGCTGGTGTACAGAGTACTGTAATGTGAGAACAGTGACAACTGCAAACACGCCTTCCTATTACGTATTTACCAAAAATTAATGCAGCAGTTCAAGATGCACAACTGTTCGATCTTCAGCAGCATTTGTGTTGCTGGAATGCATAATAGCAATATGAAAAATTGAAGCAACTTTGCTGGTAAGAGAGGACTATTTCCTAATGCAAATAACCTCCCTGTGAAATCAGTATCTAATCGAAAAGTCATTTGGCTTTAAGACCTCAACCAAGTACAATAGCACAGCTCTTTTCTGAGAATTATGTTAACTACTGTTCATGTGCTCTTGAGTAAAAAACTATGTGTCTTCCATCTCTGGTGTCTCTCCTGATTTTGGTGAATCAATTGTTCCTTCTTTTGGAATGTGAAGTGATAACCACAAGTACGTTATCAGCTCTGTAGTAGCAGTACTAGTTCTTTCCTTCCTTCCATTTGCACCCTTGTTGCTGTGTTAATCATTTACATTTCTTGCAGTGAATCGTGCTTTTCTTCAGCTTTTTGTGTTATAAGGCATGCTGGTATTTCCTTAATTCTGAAGTTGTTAGTACGAGGTGAGAAGCATTTATAGCTTTATCTCCTAACTCTAGTAGGGAAGAGGCCTGGTTTGCATGGCTGCACTGAAATGCTGAGCGCTTCTTGTGTCTTGTTCTCGTTTTTGTCCTCAGATCTTATACTGTTGCTTCAAATTATGTACAGCCTTTAACCTGGAACAGAAATACACTGCTTCTGTTTCTGAAATGAACACGTTGTTCCACTTGTTATACAGTTTACTTATAGATTGCCTTAAGCTCTGTCTCCTGCCTGAGTACTTAAAACCGGTTCTATAGAAAACTGAGTTCTTTCACTAGTTTTTCAGCTATGCACATCAGCCATCCTGGAGCCTGCTAACACTCCTGAGTCAGCTTTTAAATGTTCCAGACTCTTACACACACCACTGTTTTTATGTCATATGTTTATTTTGTAATATGAAGTAGGAACAGTGATCTAATAGAGGACTTTGCCTGACTTGCTGTCTAGATGTTGCCACATCCCATGAGGGATTATTTTGGAAAGAAATTTGGCATTGACTTCAGAACAGGCCACTACCACTCAACTGTTGGTGTGGGAAAAGGCACCAGAGCGAGAACTCAACTTGATCTTTAACTGCTTTTGTTCTATTTATACAACGAGGTTTTTAAATTTCACCGTGACAATTCAAATAGTTTGAAACCTAACATGAACCTAAGACAAAGAGTTTTCTTATTTTTGAATTGTAATATGCTTCTCATTAAAACTTTTGGAAGAGGTTGTATAAATGCCATTATCCCTTTGATAGTTTATCCATGACATGGGTTTTTATGGGGAACAAAATGCCCTCCTTTCCAGGCATGCTGTGATTGATGACGTGATGGAAACACCCTGCTTTTCCATGCTTTTCTTGACAGTATAGATGATGCTTGTTTCTATTCTGACAGTGCAATGCTGTAATTCTAGAAGAATAGGTAAAAAAGCATTTTTGAGGCACCTACCTGGGCAGGACAATACATGGGTGCCTTCACTTCCATATGGTTCTTCTCTGCTATTGTTTGTGGACTCAGAGCACTGCACTGACATCTTGGTCGAGTGCCACATAAAAGCACAACTAGCAGAGGGAAGATAGCTGAGGTGGCTTGTGTTGGATTGTTGCATTGCATAAAGGCCGCATCTTTTATGGATGCGTGACAGACTGGAAGTCTATTTCTTCACTGATTTTCACTGCAGAGCAAAAGCTGCACAGCTTCAGTCTGAACAGAATAATCGATAAAACGTTGTATGTGGCGAACAGCAGATGGTAGCGAGGCAGTGAACAACAAAGATAGGATGCTGCTCCTCATTTTGTGATGTGTTCCTCTTTAGAGGAGAAACAAGACCTGCTTTTACCACATCTACATCAAATTTGCTTATTCTTTTGTAGCTGCTGTGATTTCATTAACAAGGGAAAGGAAAAGCAAGGCTGCAGCTAGTTTTTTTTTTTTAAGTCTCCAGGAAATAATTTCTATAAGTTTTTCACATGTGGAATTGTCTCAGTTACATGAAAAGGAAACCATAGGCTTTGTAGTGTTGTGTTGAAGAACTAAAATTACAATAAAGGGAAAACATAAGCAGGCTGGAAATCTGAGCATACCTGCTGGATGAGACCATTTACATGGACTAAAAGCTTCCTTTATGTGCCCTGACTAACAGTTTGGCAGAGGAGGAGATAATTTTCTTCCCCTTTGGTTTTTACGACAGCCCAGCTTAAAAGCAGGTGGTACGAGTTGAGTGACACACTGAGGAAAAATGCATGTGTCTTGGGAGGACATAAGCATGACCAGGATTCAATTCAAAACCCATGTGAAAGAACAAACTACAGTGACACCTGATTATTTCTACCTTTTGATTTAGTGTGAGTGCTGTAAAAAGGGAGGTGAGGTGTCACTTTGACAGCCTGCTAAAGCCCTTGCTGTAGTGATAAAAGAAATGTAGCTACAGATTGCTCCATCTGTCTTCTCAAAGCTAGTGGATCACCTTGAAGCATCTCTACTTTTCTTGGTTGCAACAACTGCGGTAGGTGTGTTGTCTTTAATTTGTGGTCTAGCAGAGATAGCTGGCCTCAGTTAAGGCGTGGCTTTTAAGATTGCTAGTTAGGTTGATTTTTTTTAGCCCTCTGCTCTGAACTGGCCTAGTAGTTTCTTAAAATGCAAATTTATATTTGGTATGGAGGCCTTGCTTTGTATGCCTTGGACATCAGTGAAAGCAAATAGTGAAAAGGTTGAATGAGAGGTCTTGTTTTGACAGCATGCTCTTCTGGTGCTTGGGCAAGACATGAAAATAGCTGTGAGGTGTGTCCTCCTGCACTCTGAGGTGCCTTCCTTTGTGATGTTATGTTTTATTTGCCTTTGTTTTTTGACCAGCTGTGCTTTCCTACTTTTGTGGTTTATAAGCAACAAAGTAAGTAGCACAAATGGTTACATTCCCCCCAAAAACTCTTGGACTGGGTCTTTTTTGTAGCATAGGGTTTACGGATTGTTTAGCCGTTGTAACGCAGAAGAAATAGGTCTGTTGTAAAGCAGGACTTTTTAAGAGAAGAGTCTTGGTGTGAGCAGGTGAACTAATGCTTTGGGGTTAGACTGGCTGCCTAGCAGCTTCCTGGGGATGCTTGGAGATCAAAAACCCTTAATAACTGGGTGTAGTCCTAGTTGGTGACACGGAGGCTGGCCTGTTAGGGAGAATCTGCAGCTGTTGTCATTGCATTCACGTGGAGCACAAGCTTTTGGCCCCTGGTTCTTGCTGATGGGGTAGCGGGAAGGGTCTTTCCTGGGATGGTGCTGAAGCTTGTCTGCAGCTTCCTTGGGTGACTTTCTGGGAGGGGGTCTGAATCCTTCCCAGAGATTTCTCCTGGTATGCTTGAGAAGCAGGTTGGAAGGAGTGATTCAGGAAATGGAAGAGACGCTTACAGTGAAGCTTTCTGTGGTCATCTTGTGTCACCAGACTTTCTGGATGTGACCACCTGAGGGAATGGAACTGGGAAAAGGAGTTAGACTCTATTTGGGGACCGGACAGCTCATGGTTACATGGTATTACAAAATGTCTGTCAACATTAGTCCTTCTCACTTGATATAATGCTGCAAAGGGAAATGCTTGTGCAGAGAAGCTATGTTGTGAGAGTAGCTGGAAATACGTCATTAAAGAAAAGTGGTTCTTTCATTTGCAGTTCAGATTCTGAAATAATTGGCTATGCCTTGGACACACTCTACAATGTAATATCGAATGACCTAGAAGAGGAGGAGCAAGGTAAGCACTTGGTAGTAATAGCTGTATTAACTGTGGGGGTGCTCTCCTTGGTGGTTTTGTTCAAATTATTAACTGTAATACTCTGATTTACTAATGCGGAGACTTGCTTTATTATTGTGTAGGTATTACAACAATGGTAAAAATCTTGTTGTATGCAGCTTGCATTAAAGTAATATTGGATCTCTTATTAATTTTCAAAACTATGTTCTGTGAACAGCAGCCAGGTAGGAATGGGATAATTTGTTGTTTTTTCTAGTTTGTAAATAAAGAATCGAGTCATTCTTTGCTATTGGGAAAGGACAGTTCTGGCTGTTAATGTCAAATGGGACACTACTATCTGATGATTTAACAAGGATATTGAGAGATTAAAATCTCAGGTACCTATGATAAGGTGGTTCTATGTGAGTGAAAAACCTTCTTTTTCAGCCCTGCTGTGGCCTTTAGAAAGAGACTCTGTCCTTCCCAAGATAGTTAGATGTAGAACTAGGTACTATACAGTGAGGCTGTGAAACTCCCTGCCCCTCCTGCCTTTATTTTATTTTCGAAGACCTTTGTTGATAGGCCATCAAAACTGGTCTCAAAGGCCAGTGAAATGGTCACAGCTCTTAAAAACAACCCCATATTTCACAGAAACATCAGTACACTGAAGAAGATGACAGCAGTAACCCATGTTAGGCTTGGGCTAGAAGAATGTTCTTAAAGCTAAGTACATGAATAGGAGCCATGACTGCCCAGACTCAAGAAGAGCCAGATGCTTCTGACAAGTAAAACAGCTGTGGAGCATAACCATTTCAGGCTCTTGGGTGAATGGTGTGGAAGGCAGAACAACCTGAGTTTCCCTGTTTTTAGCACAAAAGGTGTGCCTAGAGAATGGGGATGGGATCTGCTTGAGGGCTGTGTGAGTGCTAGCTTGGGAGGAGGACTCAATCAGAGAGCGATGCTTGTCAGGTGCTGAGCTTGTGTGCCCTTGCTCTCACCACCATCACTGGGGAGAATGGAGACCAGGCACTAGTTACAGTCACGGAGGTGACTCCTAAGTAGGTGGATCTGCTAGAAAGGTCACTTAGCTGTTAAACTGAAGCAGGTTGTGTAGTAGAGCCCACTGGGGGATTCAGCTGATATTTCTGACATTTCACTTGTGCCTTGTTGCAGGTGTTGCTTGGGAAACCATTTCTGCTTGTATTTGCCAATCAGGTCCTGGCCTGATCCCTGTTTAAACTAGTAATCCAAGCCAAATGGCTGTAGACTTGCTTTCCAAGGCTATGAGAGAAAAACATAGACAACAAATAAAAAGGCTTGTAGGATATCCTTTCTGCTTTTGGTTGAATGAACATGAAAATCCACTATATCAGCTTGTCCAAAAATAAAATAACAGAGGCCTTGGGCAAGCATGAATACAGTGTGAGCGGAAGGCTACGTTTAAGGTGGCTGAATATCTGTGGGTTCATTATGTCCTGCATTTGCCACGGACCTCAAGAGTCTTTCTAGTCCTCACAGTACTTGTATCTCATTTTTTAGTTTCCATTACATGTGGTGGAGTGCGAAGGCTCCTTTGAATGGGCAAGATATGAGGTGATACTGCCGTTAGAGTTTAAGTCTCTTGTCTGCAGTATTTACCCCAAGATACTTCTTCAAAGTCTCTTTAAGTGATAAATAACCTTATGTAAAGTAGGTGAGATATCTCCAATATGAGTAAATTTTGCCAGTATGTTGGCATTACGTTGTGCAGTATGTCCTTTCACAGTGTCTTCTGCAACGAACTGTCTCGTCTTGCATAGATGCAAGTGAGTTGCAAGCAGAAATCCTTCTGTGATATGTTATTCTTAACCATCTCTCAAATTGTTGCTTTGCTTACTTGCCCTTCTTTTCCCTGTTCATCCAGTTGCCTGATCTTGATGAAAGAGGTTTTGAACAAGATCAGAGTTTTACAGTGCTGGTGAATCCATGTTCATGGTAGTGGCCTTGATTACGGACTTGACAAGAATGTTATTAGCTGTCTCCTATGAAGAGCAAAGAATTGACAAACTTGAGTTACGTATGTGCGATCACCAGTGTTCTAAGAGTATGGGGTTGTTTAGTTTGGCCACTTCCATAAGAACTACCTGAAGGAGTAATTGCTGCCATAGAAAGCTAGGATGGCTGCTTTGAAAACCTGAGCTTATGCTGCTATTGGTTGTGCTGTTTGGAAATCTATTCAACTTGTAAACCCTTCTCTTGTTTCTTTTTCTTTTATCTGCATTGACAGATGATTCTGAAGGTAAAAGAACCTTTACTTATATGAATATGGCACTTTGTATTAGGACTAGTTGCTACTTACACCCATAATGCTTGCTGCCGTTTAAAAAGGACACTGTAAAGACTTGCACCGGAGCTTAGTGAAAGCTTTTTGCGTTCTGCTTTATACATGTTCTTTGGAGCTGAAGTGTCTTCCCAATTTTATTTCTCATGTGATTTGGGCATGATGAATGCCAGCAGATCTCCAAAGATTGTAATAATGATAAATTCTTGTTTAGGATGTCATGAAAGTGTGCAGCTTCAGAACTGGTAGGATTTTAATGGGCAAAAGTTTGTGAACAGAATTTCTGTTTTCAAGAAGCCCTGAAGTTTGACACAAATGCATGCGCTGCACGTAAGCATCCTTCACAGTGTCTCTTTTAAGCAATGCATGTTCAAATACAGTGTTCGCTTCTCCTGTAAGTTACCACTAACACTATGCATGTTCTCTGTTTTTAAACTGGTTTTATCAAAATGCACTTCATCTGTTTATTTTAAGATTAAATTCCGGTTTGCGGTGCTGCTTGTTAGTGAATTGCTAGGAGCTAATCTTAATAGATGGAAGTCATTCTCTTTATTTGAGCCCTGTGAATGTGTGGATTTAAAGAGTGATTATGGGTAGAAGTCTGATTCCAAGATAGGTGGTGTATCCATGCAAGTAGAAGATGCAGTTTCACTTTGCTTGTTTCTTTCTGTCTGGCTCCTCTCTCCCTTTTAAAAAAAATTTTAGTAGAAGAAATACTGATAAGAAAAAGCCAGAGTTGGGAGGGAGACAACTTTTATTTGTCCCTTTTATAGAAGAATCCAAAACACCCTGAACTGGAGTCATGCTTTTGGAATAAATAAAAACTACAGCGAACTTACAAGAAGCTTTTTAAGTTGTGTATACTGCTCAGGTTTGGCCGAAGCACCTAGAAGTTGCGCAAGGACAAGAGTTGGAATTAGGAGGAATCCATAGTTCAAACGCGCTATTTGTAGCTGAGTTTGGGTAAAGCACAAGAAGTTTGCTCATAGCTCGTGGAAAATTCCAAGTGGAATATTTTGACTTAAGCATCTATTTAAAAGAAAATTTTAGGTCTATGGGCTTTCCTTGGTTTGCAGCAAGCTACAGCGCATGCAATCTGTGTATGATTCTCAGCTGAGTTGCCTCTTATTCTACAGTAGCAAGTGCAGCAACTGAACTTGTGTGGAGTTGGCTTACCTGGTTTATTTTCATTTATATAGACCATGAGTGACCCAGATTTGATAAGACCCTCGGCTTCAGAGGGGCTCACTATCTGACTTGTATTCTGCTAGATGCTACGAGCCTGGGCTAGACTTACTTTTGCATGCAGTCCATCCTCCCTTTTGTCATCTTTTGTTAGTATTTCCTAGTTTCTGCAGCCAAAAATTTCGAGCAGACTGGTGCTGCTTCTCTCTCCCTCTTGTAAGCTACCTACCGATAAACCTGCTTCAAGGGAGAAATACTGCTATAAGGCATTAGAGAAATGGTCAGCTACTCCCTGATGTCTGAAAGGCCAAACAAAAACCTCTTTCCTGTACTGAAAATCCTTAAAAATTAGATCTTATAAACTGATACCTTGCAGCAAATCACCATAGCCATCAGTTTGAATTGGGTTGGTTGCATTAAAATTGTTTTCTTGGCACCATATTTTTATGGTAGAGTCCTCTGATTTCTCCATTTTGCCATACCCCTAACAAGTTACAGCATTTGAAGATTGTCTGGTCTTTGGCCCTTTTTATAGCTGCTCAGTTGTTAATGGTTTGTTAGTGACTCCTTGATAAGGCTATAGATCCTGCAGTTTCAGCAGGAGGAAAAATACTTGTTTTGCCTTCATTTAACCAAATCGGACTTTTGGATTTGGTCAGAAATTCTGTGGTTTTACCATGTTTTTTTTGTGTTTTATGCTTCAAGCTGTTCCTGTGCCTGTGCTTTCATCAGGTAGCCTATCAGGGACGGTGTCGCAGTGCTGAACGTACATCTGCGTGATTTGTAGGGCAGCCTGATTTAGAAGATGAGCAGCAGTTCCTTTGCTGTGCCTCGTCAATGAAGCGTTGGACTGCCTGAACTGTGTAAAACAAAGAATAGAGCCCAGGCAGGTGGCAGCATGTTCTGTGGCATGGGAGGAGCTTGGAGGTTATGGAGAGAGAAAGCAGAAAAGCAGCAAGCTGTTAGGGGATGTGTGGGGAGAAGTTTTATAGGGAGAAGGGTGTTTGGCTGGAGCTGCTATGAGTGGATGTGTCCTGTGTATTGCTCCCCTAACAGTTAATTTGTGTTCACTGGCTTTCTGCGCTGTTGTGAGAAGCCTTGTGTAAACACAACCAAGCAGAGAACCAACCTATTTTTTTAACTCGGTGAGCCTCTTTTCATATGGGGTGGCCACTGCTGTCATGTGCAACTGAATTCCTACCCCGATTGAGTGGGACTGGATTTGAACTACTGCTAAGCAGCTGAAAAGCTGAGGTCTCAGAAATCATACTGGACTCGAATGAAATGTCTTCTCTTCGTGTCCAAAATGAAAGTATAATAAAAAACTCCCTTTGAATTAGAATTGTGCCTCCTCAATTTTGCAACTGAAATTGCTTAACTATGCCAACGAGTAGCACCTTCATATGATTGTTTTGTGAAATAGCTTTGTAAATTGTCACTCAGCCTATAAAAATAGCAGCAGTGCCGAGATGCAGTTAGCATGTTTTCTGTTTTGTGGGATACTTCTGCATTTGAGTTTTGTTTGTGCAACAATGATGCATGAAATAATTGTGTAAGATGAAATTCATATGCTACCCCAATTCTACACAGGTGAAGAGTAAATAACAGAATGGTACTTGATTTCCCTTGCGAAATCAATTCGGATTCCAAGACTTGAGAGGTTTTGATGCTCGTGTTTCAAACTTACTCTCCTGATGTTTAGGTGTTTTCTATTGCTAAACCAAAATAAATAAAGGAGGTGTTTGAACCATTTAGCTTTAGATAGTTGATATTCCCCACCGCTTGCTTCATGCCTGTTGGTATGAAATGTGCTTTGCTTTTGCACATTAGTGAATGGTCCTTATGAGCAACTGCTCTACCGGATCAGTTCAGCTGCATGTGAACATAGCCACTTGGAGGCTTTCTGCTCCTCCTCTGCTGGGAGGGTTCTCTTCTCTCTGAATTCTCTGCTGACTTAAGCGTGTGGTTGGTTATATTTGTAACGGGCAACTGTGTGGGTGAGAACTGTGAATCTTGTTGGATATGATACATTGAAATAGGATTTTTTTTTCTTTTAATGCTGAAATGAGTTTTAGTAGATTTTTTTTGTTCCCTACTGTTTTTAAAACAAAACACCTCTCAAGAAAAGTTCTGTTTAGAATAATGTAGCTTTTGTATTTTGTGCAAAGCTTGTGTTAGTGGTTTTTTTTGGTGATAATTAACAGTATAGTAGTGACTCTAAAACTTCTTGTCACCCATGGCCCTATTTTAGTAAGAATCAAAATCACAACTACCTGAAGTTCTTCCAATCATGTGTTCTAATAAATTTTTTTTTACTATTACAGAAGAAAACTTACCAAAACAAGTTGATGATTTGGGAAGTCAGTTCACAGAGATTTTCATTAAACAGCAAGAAAATGTCACACTCTTGTTGACTCTTGTGGAGGTGAGTAGCAGTATCGTACTTGGAATACTGAGGGATATGTAGTGCTGCACAGGGAGGTTATCTTAATGGGTAGAGCTATGCTTTTGTCTTTGTAGTGCGGCCTATGCCGAATGTGAGGTGTTCTTAGACATAGTGAATGTGGGGTTGGAGGTGAGTGAATACTATGAACTGGAGGAATGCCGTTAGTGCAGCTTTTAAAGCAGAGTAGCATCAAAAGGGTTTTAGATATTTGATTAGAAACAGTAAACAGTGTTGCTCTATGAACAGCAACTCTAGTCACTTGTGCAAGGATAATTTTCCAGATGATAATTAAATGATAATGAGATAGTAATGTCTGTTGAGATGTAGTTCAACTAGAAAGGGTGACTGCTTTCCATCAGCATGATGCGTTTAACTCATTTTCCAATGGTTTTATCCTCAAGAAATGCCTTTTTATTTGTGTTTCCAAACCAAGAATATGATTGTGCTTGAGAGAAGAAGAGCAACATGAATCTCTTTTTTTCTTTTTCTTTGTAGTCCATTTTCAGTAAAAACATGATTTTCTACTCTTCCCTTATGGAACTTAAGTCATTGCTTTCAGCAGCATGAAACATTTGTTAGTGCATCTGAGGCTTAATCCCCGAGTGCTGAGTTTCGGCCTCAGTAGATAGAAGTGCAAATTGGGAGCACAGTTTTGTAGACTATGGTTAGTGAGTTACTAAAATTATCTTTCTAAAACTTCTGTTTGTGCCTGACAGTCCTATAGAACTACCTAGTGAGTGTGAAAGGTTGGCTTATAAATATAATCCTGAGATGCATAAATGCATTGGATATTTTAGGAAAATCCAGAATATACTTGATTGATCTATCTGTTATGTGTTAGACTAGGGCCTTACTCTGCAGCAGAGTTCTGTTGATTTTATTGATCCTAATCTGAGATCTGCAAGTTCAAAACAGCAAGCACCTGTCCTAAAGTTAGGTGAAACCCATAGGTGGAGCTGTGTGACTGTTGAAACTAGCTTGGTGTGCAATTGCCCACAGAAGTGTCATTTGATAAAAACGTACATAGCATTGTGCAGAGCTGGAAGCTTGCAATGTCTAAGTTATCTGTTCTTTTTCTCTGCAGATGCCTTAGTTCAGCATCCTTTTTGCTAGCAATATCTTGCCATTCAAGGTTTGTCCTGTACAAGAGTCAGTTTTAGAAAAAGCTTTATAAACCACCTAGCTTGCTTGGTGAGATGCTTAGGAAATGGATTAGCTATCACCTCTTTTATGCAGCAAGTAGAGTGGAGATGTTTATCTTGGCCAGTGTCTGGGAGAGGCAGTGTGCTGAGGGAAGGATGACACACACTCAGTTTTCACTTGTAACTAGGAACAGGGTTAAAATAAGACTGCTTGGCCAAATTAGTGGCCTACTGGCTTACTTCAAGGTGATGCTTTAAAACCAGCAGGATTAGAAGTAGAGAAGGCTCTGTAAGGTGACTCAGTTGAGATGTGGGTCCAGGCGTCAGCTGTTGAATGAGTTTGAGCTGACCTGGGGGGCCCAAAGGTTTGTTGTGGTTGGTCAAGTCTGTCCATGGACTCATTAGTTCTTGAGCTTTCTCTTGCTGACAAGACCCAATTTTAACAGAGAAGCTGCTGTTACTGTTTGAGAATAGGAAGAAGATACAGAATGCCTTGCTTTTCTTTCCCTTTTGGATTTCTGGGTAATATGGGCTGACCTTTGGAGGATCGGACTGACTGCTTTTTAGAAAGAAGAAATAGCTAGGAAAGCTGCCCCAGAGGAGAGGGAGGAAAGGAAGCTGCTGGGAGTTCACATTGTTGATAATAAAACAGAAAGAAGCACGGAATAGGATAGATTTTGCCTTGCTGGCCACCTGCTGTAATAAGATGGATGAAGAAAGAAATAGACAGGAGATGAAATTCCTTATCCGTTTGGTGTCTATTCATAACTGGTGTCTGGAACAGAAAGTTGAATACTGAGGAATTTATTACTTATTGTAATCCTCTCCATCTTTGCAGGAATTTGATTTCCATGTTCGTTGGCCTGGAGTGAAACTACTTACATCTCTTTTAAAGCAGCAAGGACCTCAAGTGCAGCAGATAATTCTTGTCAGCCCTATGGGTAAGTGGCTGAGTTATTGCTGATAAACTTGAAGCTGGAAGCTCAGCAAACATCAGTGCAGAGGGGTATGGGAGTGCGGATCAAGGTGTTTTAAAGGCCTCCAGCACCAAAAAACTCCACCTTTTTTTATGGTCTTTAATTTAATGTTTTTCTTGCAGGTGTTTCCAGACTCATGGATTTACTAGCAGACTCTAGGGAGGTTATACGAAATGATGTAAGTATAGAAGAAAGGCAGTTCATCCTCTTAATAAATAGTAACTGTCAATTGAATTGCTGTTCTTTCTCTTGGCCTTTGGTCAGGTTCACTTCCACTCTTTACTCATCAGATGCCAAAATGCTCTAATTACTTACTACAGAAGAGATGAGGTGCTTTACAAGTTCCCTCTTTATTCTGTATAGCCACTTAGCATTTTTTTTAATGGTACTGTGCTTCTATTTTGAAGTGCGGTGAGGCGTGAGGGAACTATTGCATGGTGTTTATGGTGCGTTTTGTTAGATGTGCTGAGTTGCAGGGCGTGTAGTTCTGTCCTGTGATTCTGGCCAAGGATTATGCTGCTGATGCAGCATCCTTCCAAGAGCTGTGACTTGTGAAAAGCAATGTAGTTCTAGTAAAACTAAGTTTAATTTCTTCTCTCCTCTGCAAGGGAGTCTTGTTGTTACAGCAATTGACAAAAAGTAATGCAGCCATACAAAAGATTGTTGCCTTTGAAAATGCCTTTGAGAGACTTCTGGATATCATAACGGAAGAAGGAAACAGCGATGGAGGTACAG
This sequence comes from Aquila chrysaetos chrysaetos, assembly GCF_900496995.4. Classification (NCBI taxonomy): domain Eukaryota; kingdom Metazoa; phylum Chordata; class Aves; order Accipitriformes; family Accipitridae; genus Aquila; species Aquila chrysaetos. The sequence continues at coordinate 84,443,214 of NC_044004.1, read as the reverse complement.
TTAAGTCTAAGACTTACTCATCATCTTGTGCTTCTGCACAAGCTCTTAGGTGACAGTGTTTACGGTCTGATGTTAGTATGTACATGGAAGCTACGTCAGTGGGTAGAAGGATCAAAACATGCTGCCTGGTTGTAACAAAACAAGCAAAAAAAGACTGAGCAAGTGGGCGGGGTTTCAGCATCTTTTGAAAACTAGTCTTGAGGTACTTAGTTAAAATATCAGTTAATTTCTCTGAGCATGTGTACATGAGTTTCTGTGTTCCTGTTTGGCTTAGGTCTGTGAATGCATATACTTAAAATGGCAGTGTCAGATATGCATATGCTGCATTTGTCACTTACGGAATTAAGTGTCTGCATTCCTCCTGCAAGATCCTTGGATGCTTGGAGTGGCTGGAAGTAACAGCTTGCTGAGTTTCTTCAGCCTCACTAGTAACTTCAGTTTTCTGGTCAGCTCCTTGCCAAATCATTTACCTGTTGTGGGGGGGAAAAAAGAGATTAAAAAAATGAGCAAAAATGATGCAGCATGTAGGTGCTCGCTCTTTTTTTTTTTTTTTTATTTTAAATTAGCAACACATTAGGAGTTTACCACCAGTTGTAATTTGCTACAGGATCTATTTCAGTAACAAGACAGGTTGCTGTTCCATGACCTTTCTGTGGGCTGCAGGAGCAGTTAATGCTTCTCTCCCATCTGTATTATTCCAGGTATGTTGGCATGGAAGGATTAAGCAAACCTTTGATTCAAAGCTGCTATTTTTAGGCAGTTAATAATTTTAGGAGACTTGGTATGTAAATTCCTAAGTGCAAAGAGTTCTCTGCCTCCCCCGTCCTATGTGTCCATTCCTCCTGTCTTGCAGCCCTGCCAAGGGCTGGATTACCAGCTGTGGCTCTGCAGCAGGAGTGGGAAGCGGGAAATGTGACAGCTGGTCTCTCTTTGTTCTCCCACTCCCAAGTCTGGCACTGCCTGTGTGTTTTCCCAAGTGCAAGGAGTAAGTCTTTATCCTTTCTGTCAAGTCCAGATTTGGAGGCATCCCAGCAGTACCAGAAGCAGGATGCCTTTATTCGTGTTGTCTCATTTTCTCTTCACAGAGTACATAGTTGATTAGCATCTATAGTACTTTTTCAGTACAGGTAAAACCTGGGGCGGGAAGCTGCTGCAACTCTAAGGAGTTGAGTTTGAATTGGCTCATTGTAAGGGCTATTTCAAAGAACTGCTTCTCCACCAAAATAACCCCCAAAGTTCCTTTGAAACGAGCTGAAGATGTAGCCAGCGATTAAAGAGAATGAATGTGTAATCCAGTAAGAATTGCTGCTTTTGCCTCGTGATGCAGTTCAAGAGGAACTTCATTTTAGTGCTTACAATACAAAGAGACAGTACTGTAGCCTGACTCTGAAGTAGGTATATGTCAAGACAGAAAGTGGTTGTGAGGCTTCGTTTGAAGTTCTTCCCATTCCTACCCAATTAACTCATACAGACTGTATATTCTTTGGAAATAATGTTTTTGTTTCAGACTTGTGGAATGAACACAATTATGGTTTCCTTGGAAATATGCTGGTCATCAACATCGATGACCTTAATTTAGAGTGATCTTTGATTATTTTTTTTCATGCATGAAGTTCACAGTTCTGGATCCAAATCTAATCTTTAAGAAAGAAGAGTTCAGAAGTGTGAGCTCTGTTCCATCTAGAACATACTTAGTGCATGGAGAAGCTAGTTAGTTTTCTCTGTGTTGTCTTTTGATTAATCTTTTGGGGTTCTGTCTCACCAGGAATAGTAGTGGAAGACTGTCTCCTCTTATTACAAAACTTGTTGAAGAATAATAATTCCAATCAGAATTTCTTCAAAGAAGGTTCATATATTCAGCGTATGAAGCCTTGGTTTGAAGTTGGAGATGACAATTGCGGGTGGTCTGCACAGAAAGTAACTAATCTTCATCTAATGCTGCAGGTAAAACACTTCATCTAACTCCTAAGTACCGATGTCAACGCTTTTTCAGCAGTCTTGCAATGCAGAGTAAGTGTAATGTAACAGTTAACTGCAAAATCCCTGTGTTGTCTTTAGGTCAGAATTGGCTACCAACCTTCATGAGATGTACTGCTTTGAGCACAAATACTGTTGCCAAATTGTGACTTTGTAATGGCTGGCATATTGTTTAACTTCATGTCGTGTAACTTAAGATGCAACAATGATTTGGGCCAAAATATGTTATTGGGGTGTTCTATTTAAAGATCCTCCTGTATGAATTCATGTATGGCTGTGGTGCATTAACCGAGTTCCAAGAGCTGCCTTCGCTATGGATTTATAATTATCAATTGTTGGGCATCTTCCTTTCTGCTCACCCCTCCAAAAAATGTATTAAGGTTTTCCTGTTCAGTGGCACTTTGTGTGGAATCTGAACAATAATGATAAAGGTAGTTTCTCACTTTGTGAAATGGCGTTCTGACAAATGGCGAGTCAAATAACAGCATAGGTACAGCTTGACTTCTCATCACGTAGTTGCAAAATTTGCAATGGAGTAAGATATTTCAAGATTGTAGAGGGTTTCACCTAACTCAAAATCAAATGGTCATATGTAGTAATGAGATGAACATGCTGTTTAAGTATTCCCTTTTATCTCCATTTTTAGCAGCAATTCTTTTTCATGGGTAAACTTCAAATGGGTAAATTCATTTCGTTTTGCATTTGAGAAAGTCTCGGGCTCTTTTCACATAGAAACGTTTCTTTTTTTTCTAGCTTGTGCGGGTACTCGTGTCTCCCACAAATCCTCCTGGTGCTACCAGCAGTTGTCAGAAGGCAATGTTTCACTGTGGGTTGTTACAGCAGCTCTGCACAATCCTGATGGCAACTGGAGTTCCTGCTGATATCCTGACAGAAGTAAGAGGGAGCTCATAGATGTAGGAATGAGGGCAACTAAATGGGTGAAAGCAGGCGTCTACAGGGATAACGGTTGCTGCAGAGACAACCTGAAATTATAGTATTTGCTACGAAAGTATTTCAGATGTCAGAGATGTGAGGTTCCTGTATGGGCAGCATAAATGTAAGGTAGACTTTTACATAATATTCTGCAACCAGAAAGTATTCAGATTGGCTTTTTTTTTCCTGTTGGATTTCAGCATATCCCAGAGTGGCTTAATTGATTCTTCTTTTTCCCCTGTTTTGGGGGTGGGTTCTTTTGTTGTTTTTTTTTCTTTTGAGAGAGTGTAGAAGTATTCTGACTCGGCGTATTTCCAATGATGAGGGATTACTAGCTTCTTAGAAAGCCCTGTCAGCAGTGTAGGAGGAGGTGTTTTTTCCCTTGATAAAATGATGTGCTTTAAGTGTAGACTTGTTCCTTTGGCGTGGCCTCCATTCCAGTTTTTTTATCTCTTAAAAGGTTCACCTTTTAACTTCTGTAAAATGTCCATTTTAACTGGCTGCCATAGCAAAACCCATCTGACATAGAAAATGAAGTTGGAGGTAACTGGGTACGATAGAGCTGTCTGAGCTTTCTGTCCCTTAACTTTTGCTCAATATGCTTCGCAGCTGTTTGTTGTTTGTGTTTTATTTGAAATGGTTTTACTGAATAAATCTCTGTGCTGAGACTTGGTATGTGTTTTTTTGATACAGAGCTGTCAGGGTTATCTTGACTAATTTTGAGTAATCTAGGTAGGAAATTATGGCTCACATTTAATTATCCATTTAATTTTTTTCTCTGCCTTTTCTCTAGACCATTAATACTGTATCAGAAGTCATTCGAGGATGCCAGATGAATCAAGACTACTTTGCCTCTGTAAATGCACCTTCTAATCCACCAAGGTAGAGGAAGAAAAGTGTTTAACTGTGTTAGGTAATGATGTATTGGTATGGGCAATGGCAGTCTAATCCAAAGGATTGTTTAAATTCAGAGTTTGTAGTTATGATACAGAGGAACAGCTTCAAGTTCACATTGGGTCTGTTAGATACAGCATGAAGGTGTTGGGTGTGTTTCCACAGAGATGAGGCCTAGAACTGATTTTATTTATGGTACCTGAAAAGTGAATGAGCAATAGCTGTGAAAGTCCTAGATGGGGACAAGCTGCCACTGTCAGCCAGAGGACAGTCTACAAAACAATTTAGAGGCTAGGAAAATAGGCAATTGATATTTACTCAGACTGGGGAACAGCAAGTATTAGCTTAATGAGATCTTAATCTTGAGTATGAGGGTGTGGGTAGAAAAAGCATTCTGTATTACAAGTTGTTAGCGGCCTTAAGAGGCATCTTTTCCAGTATTACTGAAGCTAGCAGGGAGCAGCAGGGGACTCAATGTGAAATAAAAATATTGCAGAGGAATGCTAGCTCATTGCAGTCATGTATAATGAACCTACTGTTTTGTGTTTTAACTAACTGAAAAACTTTGGTATTAAAATGAAAGGTTTTACTCCAATGTTTGAAATGGTAATAGATGGAGTAGGCAACAGTCTCTTTCCTCACCTGGAGAACACGCTCCACATTGTGTATTTGCGGCTGTCTTCATTCACAACTTAGTCCTAATGGTTTTTCTTTTTCCTTTTCAAACAGGCCTGCAATTGTAGTACTCCTCATGTCCATGGTAAATGAAAGGCAGCCTTTTGTGCTACGTTGTGCTGTTCTCTATTGTTTCCAGTGCTTTTTATACAAAAACCAAAAAGGACAAGGAGAAATCGTTTCAACGCTTCTGCCATCTACTATTGACGGTATGCAAAGCTAAAGTCTGCAGTGAGTTGTGAGTTAGCACAAATGTTTAATGCATCAGCTGATGTCTTTTGCAAAATCGTTTACCTGCCACTATGTCTGATACAAGCAAGATGATTTGGCTTACGATTTCTCTGAAATGTCACTAGTTTCCCTTTTCCGGGTTTTAACTGTATTTTGAGGTCTTAAATATTTTGCCAGTTTTGTGGCGTGTTTTAATCTCACTTGTACCTCTTGGCCATTCTGGTAGCTACAGGTAACTCTGTGTCAGCTGGTCAGCTGCTCTGTGGGGGCCTCTTTTCCACGGACTCTCTCTCAAACTGGTGTGCCGCTGTGGCCCTGGCCCACGCATTACAGGAAAATGCCACTCTGAAAGAACAGCTCCTGAGAGTTCAGCTAGCGACGAGCATCGGCAACCCACCAGTGTCGCTGCTGCAACAGTGCACCAACATCCTCTCGCAGGTATGGTACTGACTGCCCCCCGCTTTGGGTTAAAACTCTGGGTATCCAGTAAGAATGCTGTTCTTGCGCAGGTGCATCGCAGGAAGACGTAAGTGTTAACTTAATGAGAAGGAGCATTATCTCTCTCTTGCAGACGGTTTTTAAGCTTTGCTGAAAGCACTCCATGCTTCAGGGGGAGGAGAAAAGCAGCAAATCTTGCTTTTTCATCAGCGATTGCTGCTTGATGTTGCCTACTCTCAGTAGGCAGAGGGTCCTAAAGCATCTAGACCTTAAACTTGGTTTAAAAGACAAGGCAAATGGGCAGGATCCCCAGTCATGTTTTGCTGCTGAAGCAGCGCCTAGTTAGTATTTAACCTGTATTTAACTGCTACCTTGAAATGTCTTGGAAATACCAGGCTCTTGTGTATTTATTATTTTTCTTTTTGCTATTCAAAGCTAAAAGCTTTTTAGAATATGCTCAATGTGTTAACATCTGGTTCTGCAAATGACGAGTGAACTTCACTTCCTAGCCCACACTTCCTTGTGACGTTCACTTCTGTTACGCATACTTTTTTCCCAAATGGCCGTAGTAATAAGGAGCTAGTTAGCTCTGGCAGCATTTAGACTTTCCTGCAATTGAGAATAATGGCAGAATGCTGGAATTTCAAACTTGTTCATGTGACTTTCTTTACCTGCTTTACCTGAAAATGGATGGTTCTCTTTTTTTATCCTTTTCCTGGCATTTTTGTCTAAGGTAAATTTGAGTCAGTAGAACTGCTTGTGGCTATTTAGCCTTAAATGATACAAGGGACTCAAACTTTGGGGAGATGTTTCTGAAATGTGTTCCACTTCAAGGTTCTCAAGTAATATGTGTGTAACTTGCAGGGCGATAAGATCGACAGACGGGTATGTATGTTTTGGCACAGCTTCGGCATTTCCTTGCCAAAAGCAGGCCTTTTCCTTTTGTCTTGGGTCTTGCTGGGGAGGTTTTCTTTAACTGCTTTTTGACGTGTTTCCACTTACAGCTTTGTGATGCAGTTGGGTTTGGGATTTTCCTAGCATAATAAGCTCTTTCTGTGTCTCCAGGGGATTCTCTGGGGGTGCTCCACAAAACTATGGGATAAAGATCTTGGGTAGCATGGGTGCTTTCTTTCCAGTGGGGCAGACTCATTCGCCATCTGCTCACCTAACAGATGCGCTTTCTTGTAAGAAAAGTTAAAACTGTTAGAAATGCTGTTTTCTCGGACTGGCCTGTAGCAAACAGCTGGTACAATGTGAAGTGGGAACATACTGCTGATTTCCTGACTGCTAAAAGAAAAACTGTTTAATTTGCCTTCTGGCCACTTTGTACGTTCTACTTTCTAGCAGAAGTTTTAACCTTGGAGCTACTGGTTGTGAAAAGCAGGGATCTCATTACTAGCATATGACCCCTGATGTGAGTTGTTTGACTTTCAGGCTGTGTTACTTTAAAGCACTGCTAAGTTGCTTATCAGTGGCAGAAAAAACAATTCTGAAATATTGTTGCTGTGGAATTGTCTGTTTTATTTACCACATTTATCACAGTTGTCTTGAGGGGTGGGGTTGTATTGTTACCAGCCCTGAATTGTGGAACAGCAGCCATGGAGAGCTGTCATCTATTCCAGTAGGTGTTATCATGGTGTGTCTAGAAAATAGTGGTGTGGGGTTTTTTTGTTAGAGAGGGTGTTCTGGACTGTGTGGAAACCCTTAGGCAGAACATGTTAATTTGGCTTCGGAATAGCATGCAGCACTTCAGAATAAGCATGGTTTGCCACTGCTTCCAGCAGATAAGGTGTGCTGTAAATGCCGGGTCGCACAAGCAAAAGCAACTTCGGGTTTCTAGCAAGATAAGTGACACTTATACCAGTGTTCTTTTAAGAAGCATGAGGTGTTCCAATGTGCTTGTAGGGCAAGGCTGCCAGTTACAGCTGTTATTCCCAGTGCGTATGAACTGGCTAATAGTGTTGGGACAGTAAGAGCCAGTATTTGTAAATGTAAGTGAGGGGAAAAGGGTTTCCAGTGTTGCTTGTTTGTTCTGTTTGAAGCAGGCTTTTTTTTTTTTTTTTTTTTTGTTCAGCTAGGGGACAACTGATCTTTTGACAAGGAGTAACTTGGCATGACTGCTGTCTTTGTGCAGATAATGGGTGCCATAGCAGTTTTGTCAGTAATTACTGAGTCTGAACTTTTAACTTGGACTGATACTGGTTGCTCCAAGTAACTTTTGTCTATCCCAGAAGGGTAAAAGCAGTGTTGCATGGGTGGTTACTGGGGGATTAAATGTAGACCGTCAGCAATTAAACTGGTTAAGTGTAGCAAAGTCAGGCATTTGTAGAAATTGGAGCTTGGTGGAGTTGGTCAAGCCAAGTGGCCTGTTCCTAGAGACTAAGGGTGAGCATAGGGAGGGTCATAGATTATTTTCTATATGATGTTTTAAGACCTACGATTTGTCACCTTGTGTCTTAATTCATGCTTCACTTGAAGACTGGAGTGTGAACACAGTTCTTAGCCTTACCAAGTAGGTAATAAAAAGTGGTGAGACAGCTTTTTGGGCATCCTGTCTTGCCTCTGTGGGTAAACCTGCTATATGCTAGTGAGTATCTCTTAAACATGTCTTGTCATCAGACTGTTTTGGAAATAAATGTCACCTCAGGAGCAGAAATTTGCAAGTGTTGTGCTGCATGGAAGTCATTAACTAATTACCAAGTACAAGGTAGGTAGGGGAAATGCACAATGGTGATGGGGAAAGGTAGATGAGCCAGTCCAGAGTAAAGGAGAGGGCAAGGGGACAATAGAGTTTGGTGGGGACTAGGCAACTGGCAGCGAGGCCTAGGTCAGTGGAAACCAGTTGTGGCATTCAGCTAGAAGGGTAGCAGCAAGGAAGATGTGTGTTAATACAACAGCATGACAGGGTGACAAAAAAGCTACATACCAACCTACAGCAAAGAGTAAACAATGATTGCTAGTAGGGCATGTAGTACTCACTGGGTCTCTGGAAGTGGTGACAATGATAATGATGAAAAAGGGCCAGATGCTTCCTTTCCCATGTGTGCAGCATTAGGGATGGGTGCCACAGTCTTGGTATCTGTAATCTGTGTTCTCCTTCTTTAAGAAGATGGTTTTATCTTAGTGATGGTGATACACTGGAGCAAATCACAGCACCTCAGAAGGAAGTTCTTGAAGGCAGTCACTTCAGAGCTTGGTATTTTCTTCCAGAGTTGCTGGACTTAGTTCCTGCCTGTCTTGTGGTCTGCAGTGGCAGTTGGGTAGCTCGGAGCCTGCTACAGAAGAGCTTCTTGCCAGACTGCTGCTCACTGGCTGTTTTGATGGGCAAACTGGCTTATTCAAAGACCTTGCGGGGGAGGGGGGGGGGGGAGGCTCCTTTTTTTTTTTTTTTTTTTTCAAATGCTTAGCTAAAGTTAAAAACAACACTGCCTTCAGCTCTAAAGCATAGGGATTATCAGAGACAAGGATGGAAGTTCAGTGTCTCAGGTGCAGATAACTCTCAGGCACAGACTCTTTCCTTGTTGTTGATGAATACTTCTCTCTTGCCACTGTCTTGATCTCTGTGACCACTTGTTCCAGTGTATTTTCTTGCCCCCTTTTGAAGATATCCCAGCAACTCTATACGTCTCACCTTGCCTTTGAGACTGAACTTTATCTTCCAGTTACTTTACCCACTTTATTAGGTGCTTGTGTGTGAAGCTTAGTTGTCCATGCAGGGAACATTTTTCTTGTTTGCCTTCTGAATGTTGATTACTGGAAGAGAGGTATGCTTGTTGTAACGCTGGTGTGCCCACGATATCTGCAGCAAAGGCAAGGGGGACAGAATTGAGAAGACAGTCAATTTGCAGATAAAAATGAATTTTTCCTAGTTAACAAAACCAAATACTGCAGTTAGCATTCCTCTGGCTGGCGTAATATACATATTGTCTGAACCAAAAGCCACTCCAGTATTATGCTTCTTTGCTTAGAAAATAATACTAGGAACACATGGCAATTTTTAGTCAGCAGGGGAAGTCTTAGTGATGCATCTCTTCCTATAGGGAATCCTTACCTGACTTCTTTTACACCTTGTTCCTTCTTTACAGGGGCTGTGTGTATGTTCCTTCGTTTTACCCTAGTATTAATTTTAAATGCAGAACTAATTTGTTATGATTTTACATTGATGCTAATTTGCATTGAGTCCTATTTCACATCTGTGTTGCTTGTTGTTTTGCTCTGAAAACAGTTAAATATGAATGGTTTAATGCTTATTTCATCAAAGCACTAAAGCTTTGTTCAGTATAACTAACTAATGGGTATTTTGAAAGACATTGACTTGTTTTTAAAATGATGAGGTGAAAGCAGGTGAGTTCTGAGTCAGTACAGCTTTTTCTGGTGTTTTAGTCCTTTGCTGTGGAACGATAACGATGGGAGGTTTTATTCTTTCAGGGCAGCAAAGTACAGACCAGGGTTGGACTACTGATGTTGCTTTGCACTTGGCTAAGCAACTGCTCGATTGCTGTCACCCACTTCCTTCACAATCCAGCCAATGTACCTTTTGTATCCTTGACCTGCTTGCAGAGTAGAACTGCTTGTCTAGCAATTACTTGGATTATTCATGTTCAAGTTGCAAGTTTATCTAGATCAGTTTCCAGGGATAGTGCATGACATAAAATAAAATGCACTGGGGCAAGAGATATAACCAGCCTTTTGTTGACAGTGCTCTGTGTATGCTGACCTGTCTATCAGGTGTGCATGTAAATTAAAGTACAGTAGAAAGCTATGTCATTCTGCCAGCAAAGTGTATTTTTTTTATCGCAACAAGCCCATTGATATTTTTAGTGTGACTCACGCTTATACCAAAGAGGTAGGAAGAATGCTTCCTACTTGAAGCTTATTTCGATGCTTGCTTTTCATGAAAACAATCTGACTAAAGTACATATGGCTAAACTGTCACCTTATGTAAACGGACAGTCTGTTTTGGAACAACTAAATCTCTTTGGTTAAGCAGACAGTTAGTGAGAAAAGAAATTTCAGGGAAACCACCGACTACCCAAGTCCTTCAAAACAGGAGCTAGCTTTGCGAGGGTTTCATCAGCTATTTTGCCTACTTCATAATGAAGCTCGGTTTTACATGTGAAAATAATGCTAACTGGAATTTATCCAGGGAGAAGTATGTTACATGTTTTGTGCTTATGAAATGCCTCAAATACCCTTAACAAGAGCTCTAGCTCACAGGGCAGATAGCTGAAAACCTTGGAGAAGAGGAGCAGCTCGTCCAAGGCCTGTGTGCACTCTTGCTTGGCATTTCCATCTACTACAATGACAATTCCCTGGAAAACTATAGGAAGTAAGTATGATGTACAAATAAGAGGACTGTAGGGAAAGGTTCTGTGACTGGCAGATGGTGGTTTAAGAGGCTTTTAACTGAGGCGGTGTGGTCGAGAATATTTGGTTGAATGTTTTCTATGCATATTCTTTATGGGATGCAAAGTAACTGACCCACCTCTCACTAGGCAAAGCAGATAGTTGTTTTGCATAGGTCCTCCTAACCTGTGTGTTCCTAGGTTGAGAACAGATGTCAGTGGCAACTGAAAAATTGCATCTTGAATGTGAAGCATCTAGTGCGGTTAAGACCTGACACAGATAATCAAGAGTTGTAACTGCAAAAATGACCTTGAGGGAAGGATGGGTTCTTCTCTTTTCCAGTGTTGCTCTGTGATTGATTTGTCTCTTCGCTTTAGAGAGAAGCTGAAACAGCTGATTGAGAAGAGGATTGGCAGGGAGAACTTCATTGAGAAGCTTGGCTTCATTAGCAAACATGAACTTTATTCTAGAGCTGCTCAGAAACCACAACCTAGTTTTTCTAGCCCAGACCACATGATGTTTGATCATGAATTTACCAAGCTTGTAAAGGAATTGGAAGGTGAGATGTTATGCTTATTTCTGTAGTTTTTGTGAAAAACTGATGACTGAACTACCAAATGTGCTGAATGTAACCCTCTTAAAAGTAGTGTGATGACACTACTAAAATGGAGTACTCTGAAAAACATGTTACAGTGATAGCTGTAAGTAATTATATACCCAAGCTTGCAGTTCAAGTATTTAGTAAAAATACTCCCAGTAGAAGCCCATAATCAGGGCTTGTACTAACTGGATAACTGGTTATTCTTAGGTGAAATGATTCTTAAAACATGCTGCGAGTTGCCACAATGTGGCCAAGAGGTGTATTTGCCTGTGCTCACATAGAGACTAAAGTATTGAGTGTGTACGATAGTCATAGAAGGTTGATTCATGGAAGTACGCTATCTAGGTATTTGCTGCTTCAAACTGATTCATTGAGAAAAATTATGAATGCTGAATTTCCTGGCTTGTTAGAAAATGACAGGAACTTTATTCAGTGTTTTCTGTTAATCACAAAAGAGACAAATTGTCACCATCCTTACCATCTAAGGTCCTGTTTATTAATATTGCCCAACTTAAACCACTTTAGAGAAGGAAAAAACCTTGAAGCAGCTATGGTAAAGATGGTTTGTTTTGCCCAATCACATTCAATCTGCATGTTGCCCTTGTAGTTCTGAGTCCTTCACTTATTTGCACAACCACTTGGGCAATACCTGTAGTGGAGCCATAGTGCAAGTAAAACACACCTTTTCTGATAGGAAGGACTCAAAACACCCACTTGCTGTTCTGAAAGTATGTAAAGCAGTAAGTGTGCAAACCCTGCTGTAAAAAATTTGCTATTTCCTATTTTCTTAAACCTGTTTGTGACAATTGTTTTTCCTAAAGTGCATGTTTAATTTCTAAATGCCATTAACTTAAACTGGGCGAGGCTGTGAGACTGTTGTGAGGGCAAAAAAGATATGGGAAATGGGCTTAAGTTGACAGAAACTGTTTTTGACAGGTGTCATAAGTAAAGCTATTTACAAGTCTAGTGAGGAAGATAAAAAGGAGGAGGAGGTCAAGAAGACATTGGAACAGCATGACAACATTGTGACTCACTACAAAAAAGTCATTAGAGAGCAGGTAAGAGGGAGTTACGCTGTACATCTGTTTCCGGAAGGTGTTTGTTCAGGCTTTCAGAGGCACTGCAGTGCAGTTCAATACCCGATGTTCCAAAAGAAGTAACAAGGAATCTAGCAATGCAGAAACACTTCTAAAAACACTTAAGCCAAGTTCTGGTTCAACTGAAATGTCAGTGTTTAGAATACTGATGTAAGTTTAGTTCTTTTCCTGCGGTACATCTGCTCTTTCGTGTGTTTAAGTGTTTCTTTTCAAATGAGTAACTGGAGAACTTGCAGCCCTTGGCAAAGGGATGTAATTCTTAGTTCTGTGCTCTTACCTTTGAAAAGATGACAGATGAAATGTGGCTGAATGAAGAAATGAAGTTTGTCAGTGAAGTTTTGGTATACCTGCTGTGGCTGGACTCTCAAAATTTTTTTTCTAATGGTAGTTCACTTGTTTTGTTGCCACAGCTTAGACTGAGAAGTAGAAGAGCAAAGCTAATTAAATAGCTACTGGGGAACTGAAGCAGGTGTTTTTAGTTTAGGGATCTGGAATGGACACAGAGTATAGTGGTACATATGGAATTAAGGGGTACTTTGGAACTGCCAGTGAGGCTTTATTGAACATGTGATGACTGCAATTACCACAACTTCTTTAAAGACTATTGAAGTGGACCAAATGCATGCAGGCTTCAGTGTGATGGAGAAAAACTAGCGTCATCAGCTTCCATATATTTCCTTTTTCTCTCTTCTGCTGTCCCTGGTGTGGGGATGCTGGAGGTTTCCAAAAGATTCAGAAGGCATTGGTCTGGTGTGACAGGCCTCTTACGTATTCCCCAGGCTTTTTTTGTAGGAATAGCTATCTAGGTTTGCATGAGGCTTTTCTGCTAACCTGTCACAGGTAGCACTGACAGTATCACAAACCAGTAACATGTAATGATGGAGTTAAGGTTTTTTTTGTCTTTATTTGCCTTCCTGACAGTATTGTGTTCAAAAGTGTTATTACTCTTAAGTGTTGTGGTTTTTTTTTTTCCTTCCCCTGTCACAGGACCAGGAGCTTGAAGAATTGAAACAACGTATTAACACTTTAACATCTCAAAATGAACAGCTCCAAGCAACAGTTACACAGCAAGTGTCACAGATACAACAGCATAAGGACCAATATAATCTCCTGAAAGTACAGCTAGGTAGGCTTCAGAAAGAATAATAAAAAATAATCTTGCTAGTGCAGAGATCTTTTGTGATCTATGGCAAGCTATGGAAAAAGTCCAGCAGACAACCTTCTATCGCTTCAGGCATGCTGTTTTATGTTCTGCAGCTTATGAAAACTTCCCATAGAGATAAAATACACTTTTTTCAAGTTGGTATTGAGCATTGCAGACAATTTGGTTGAAGCATCAGATTTGCTCCATTACTAAAAATACTAGGTTTTGCTTTAAGTGCCTTTAAAGTTACAGAATAAAGCACAGTGAGAACCAAGAGGACATCTTGAAAATGTGAATGAGGTATAATTTGTTCTTGCTTTGTGCTTAACTCTTGAATCTCTTGAAATAACATTGGTGTTTTCTGCAAGATCTGTTTGACAACTCGAGCTAGGGCCTATCTGCCATGTAGGTCTGCTCATGGGGAAAACAAGCACTAGAAGAAGACCGCTGTAGACCAGACAGTTCACTTACATGGACACATAGAAATACTGGTATTAGCAATAGCTTCTGACCTGATCTGGTATCACTTTGGTTGCCTGTGATGGAAAACAAAGCCCTTCCTTGCCACCCTAGCTGCTTTCCTGCAGGTGTGCCTGCTGAGGGGTGAGAGCTGAAGCTTGCTGTACAAACTGTTGGCTACTAGAGAGCTGCTGGTAGAGGCTTTCTACACCTTTGTTTTCTGAAGTTAGTCCAAAAGAGTTGTTGCCTGTTCATAGTTAGAACATGAAAGGATGGGCCATGGTATGTGCTGAAGTTTGGGTCTGTGAATGAAGAAACGATTTAGGGAAGAACTGCAGTATGGCAGATGTGCAAGATGGGGCCTGTTACTGCCACTAGAGAGATTGCTAACTGAATGCTTACATCGGGACAGTATATTCAAGATATTCCAAGGTCAGGATGCCTGATAAGCTGGGTATGACATGATTTCAAAAAGTACTTCTGCCTTCAGGATTTTTTAGGATTAAAAATACAGAAGGAAACAATTGTCCTTCAGAATGATTTGTCGCTGAACTTAATTTGGATGAACTGAATGACTGGAGCAGCATGCAGGTGCAGCTACAAATATGTACTTGAAGGAATGGCAATTTAGAGCTCTTTATTTAGCTTTTTGATAGAGAGTTCTTAATACTTTGCTGTGGTTCTCAATTTAGAATGGCTTGTATTGCCCTGCGGAGTGGGAGAAGGATGGGCAGTAATACTTTAACTGATCTGTTTGAAGCTAACTTCAAAATAATGTTGGTGTTTGTGACCTTAGTTATAAAATCTGTCTTTCAGGAAAGGACACTCAGCATCACAATTCCCACGGTGATACGTTTCACATGAATGGCATTCAGACGGAAGAAGTGAGCAAATTGAAAGAGGAGTTGGAAGAATGGAAAAACAAGCATGAACTGTTGCAAGGGCAGTTACGGGAAAAGGATTCTGTGATTGAAAAATTGGTAAGCGCTGTCTCAGCAGAGCTTGATGCAGCTTACAATTCCTGTTTTCAAATGTAGTCTGCCTTAAGCTGTGAAGTCCTCATGATGGCAGGCAAGCAATCCTATCTGATTGCATGCTAGTAATAGGAAATATGGTGGGAGGTGGCTTGAGCAGAGCCTTTTCTGCTTCATGGTGTTCCCAAGAGTAATTTGTGCAGCTCACTTGTTGTAATGTAGAATCAGTGGGTTTTAGCATGTTTTGGGTGGGAAAAAATGGTAGGTGTCTCCTAGGAGCTTAGTGGCGGTGATGCCTAAGATATTTATGGTGGCCTGCTTGTCAAAATGCAGGATGACACATGCTGCTTTTATTTTGTGCATGTCTTCTGCATTTCAATTAGTGAAAGATGCTTTTGTATTCGCCTTAGAGGAGACCATCCAGCTGCTCTTGTGTAATTGAAGAGCTTCATGATGTGCCATTTCTTAGCCTGTTTGCACCTTCTCTGCTGGGAACTTCAATCATGCAAGCACATGGTTTGCTTTGTGTTCTGACAGCATGACTATATTTAGTCTGTCTGGTTCTATGGCTGATTTTCCTGTTGCTATTACAGAAGTCTTCACAGTTGGAAATAGGAACAACAGAGCAGTCTTCACAGACCAGCAAATCTGGTAGCTTGGAGCACAATAATGAACTACAAAAGGTGAACTTGTGGTATTTCAGCAAAGCTGCAGTGAACAGTGGTAGCTCGGGATGGGAAGGGAGCTTTGCCCAACTTGAGGGAGGAGCATGGATTCCCGAGCATGTTGATGTTTTTAATGGTATACCTTTATGTGATGATGGTAGTAATCTTGGAGCATCAGGATTATGCATCCAAAAATTAATCAGTTTTTTTCGCTAAGCAAGTTTGAGCCAGCAGAAGACACTGCAGCTGACTCTTCAGACTTGCAAAATCTATCTGTTTATTCATGGCAAAACATACCTTCAAATGTTGATAGGACAGCTTCCAGGTATTAGATGTACAGCATAGAGTAAGTGTTTAAATATGTGCAGATTCAGTAAAGTAAGGTAGCTCTTGCTCAAAAAATACCTACCAGAGTTGCTCTGATTAGACAACTAATAATGCCTAGATTGGTTAAGTCAAAATGGGTTTCTGCACCAAGAATGGTAATGTATAGAGGATGCTAATGGGAGTGCTGGTGGTGTGAAACACCTTTATAAACACAACTGTGGCTCAGACAGGTGCCTTGGTTGGGCATTCCAGAGAAAAGAGTTTTTAAGAGCAGGGTGGAAAATGGTGCATGTTGCTGAACTAGTTTTGTTGTCTTGAGAAATGGTTGCTGTGCTCTCATTGAGACAGAGATGCGGTTTTCCTCTCGTGTATGCTAGTATGAAGCAGTTAGTCTGGTAGCATTTAACTTATGAAGAATTTAACATGAATAACTACCTTGCTTTATCAAATTAACTTATAAGTATGTTTTGTCTCTGTTTCCCAAAGGAATTAGAAATGCTCAGGAGTCAGATACAACTACAGTCTGCAGAAATCTCTAAGCTTCAGATGGAGAATCAAAAGCTACAAGTAATGGTACCAGTGAAAAAGTTCCTTATTTTCTCTTCGGCAACTAAATCTTGAAGACTTGCTTTCCTGCTTACGCTGGGCAGAACATCAAGTGTTAAATTCAATGTACAGATCATTTGAGAGAGGAAGGCTTTTTTTTTTTTTAACACTTCTGCTGTCAAAGTCTTAGGTGCTCTGATACAAGGTGCCATTGCATGTGTGTTGGCCCTGTGTGGCCATGAGGCAGAGGCACATTTAAGTGCTCCGTGCTGCCACCAGTTGTCAAGACAACCTCATTGCCACCCTACAGACTGCCTACCTTTCCTAGAGCTTTGGCTTAAATGTAGTACAACTGGAGAAGAAATTGTCTTGAATGTGTGCCATGTTGCAGTTTCAGCTGTAAGACAGTTGCTGTGTTTTGAAAATAGTAACTTTGGGTAGGGCTGGCTGCGACTAAACTATTGCTGTTTTTAGTAGTTGCATATGAAGATTCAGATATTTAGCCTAATAAAAAAAAAAAAAAATCTTTGGCACTTAAGAAGCATCTGAATGAAGGCTGGTGGTCTGTAATAAACAGGGTCTGCCTAGACAAAAAAACCTAACAGTCTCTATTTAGAGTGCAACTTCTATGAAATAAGGGTTGCACCTTGTGTTCTCCTTTCTGTGTGCATGTGCGTTATGTGTTTATTGAGACCGCAGGAATCACAGATCTGTCTCCTAATGCCTTGCAGTGCAGGATGTATGTAACTACCACACCTTGGCTATGCTGTAAGAAGAAAATATGCTTTTAAATTCTACAGCTGATTGTATAATGTTTTAGCTTGTTGTCTTTATATGTGAGACATTCGGTGCTCTGATACTGAATTTCTTGTCCACAGAACATAACTGCAGATCCTCTGTTAGGAGACAGCAGTGCAAGAGCAGCAAACAACTCTGAATTGGAGGGACGCCTTGAGCAAGAAATAAAAGAACTGAAGGTTGGTAGTGGGTGAACACCAAACCAAGGCACTTGATACTCAGCCATTGGGTACGGGGACTTATACAATAGGAAAAGCTCTGGGTGGAAGTGGTTTGTTTCCTCTGCATCTGAAGTTTTTCAGGCTATGTAGGGGAAGTTGGGTGTGTCTCCTTCATTTTTCACTTGGGAAACGTAGGCCTTGTCTGCTTTAAATGAGTTGGTAAGGACAGTGTAGGAAATAGCTTTACTGTGACATGGGCAGTCCAGTTGGGCTGAGAGAGAGGTAGTCACTGTTAAGACATCTACCTACCTTATTCCTGGTTGTTAGTAAGGGGAGTTTGGGTAAGGAAGTGCGTGGGAGCAAGGCCACAGGGCACTTTGTGGGGTTGGAGCTGTTACAGGTAATGTATGGAATGTGTTTGTAGGAAACAAGGCTTCAGCTGTTCCTATGCTTATGGTCTAACTTGGTGGGGGATTTTTCCTGTTGCCAGAGTGAAGTCAAAGCCCTTTCTGAGGAAAAAGAATCACTAAAACAGCACCTGGATTCATCTAGTAGTACGGTTGCTATCTTGCAAGATGAGAAAAGTAAACTTCAGCAAGAAGTTGCAGAATCAAAGAAAGAACAGGATGATCTTCTGGTGCTTTTGGCTGACCAGGATCAGAAGCTATCTGCACTGAAGATCAAATTGAAGGATCTTGGTGTACCGGTAAGCAAAACAAAGGGTTGAATGAGTTCTCGGGTCCAAGGAAGGTCTGAGCAGTCCGGGTATGGTGATACTTGATCCAGTAAGTCTGGTGAGGCATCTTCCTATAAATGGAGGGCTGTTAAATCTACCAGGGTTGCTTTCTCAACTTAATTTGGCAGCCAGCAAAAAAAGATGATGGCTGCCCCTTGAAAGAAGTCTTCAGCTTATGGATGTTGAGGGGTACCTGCCAAACACCTGTAAGGAAAAGAATGTGTCATGTATGTGTCTGGGATGATACCTGACCACGTGCCTGGCCTTGCTATGGTTTATCCTGGCTGCCAACTAGAAAGCAGGTGATGGCCTCGTTACAATCCTAAGGGATTGTTCCACAGATAATACAAGTGATAACTAGAAAGCTTTAGTCTGCTTCTTAAGCAGCACTGTGAAATGTCAAGGCAGTTTCTGGGAGCCTTGTCTTCTGGGGGGTTTCTTGGAAGAATCCTTGTGACTTGCAGCTGGACATGTGACTGGAAGGTGGACAAAAAGCTGTTGTGCTGCAGTTACTGTGGCTGAACACCAGGCTCGGGCCTGGGTTTCCTATTGGGAGACAATTGTTCTGTCCTTTATGCAGTCCTTCTTAAAGGAAGGATTATGTTTTCGTTGTTAACAGTCATCTGGCTTAGCTTCACCTGCAGGAATAGGGTTTTAAAGAGTCCGGTGCACAGAGGCATTATTTGTTTTTGAAAGTATTTGTAGCAAGTGTATATTCTCTAAGTAGCTGAAGAATCTTTTCAGTCTGTTTGACTTTTAAATGACTAAATAGGGAGGAAGTACCCCAGAAGACATTAGCAGCTTCACTCGTGGCATTGCAAAGCACTGGACGGACACGTTTTCCTCCTCAGCCTATCTGGTGAAGAATGCGGGTTTTAGTTGATGCAGTGAAGTGTGTATGAAGTTGCTTATTTGCATATACGGGACAGAACTGATGGTGCTGAATGGAGGCTGTTGTTTCCAGTAGTCAGCCATCCTTAGCATAAAACTTAAACTGTGTGACATTACAAGACGACAATTGCCTTTATTAAGCGGTAACTGATACAGCATGGTAATTTTAGGTTAGCTTAAAGCTTATTTTCACTCCCTCAGTGTTTGTCTTGCCTTCGAAAGGCTGGATTAGAGTAAGGGATGATAACTGATCACAACAGATCTTTCTTCATTTCAGGTTGAGGATGAAGATGATATTGAATCTGGAGATCAAGGGGATGAAGATGAGGATGGGGATGAAGAGGAGCAAGACTAGAATGCTTTTGTGTGTTACCATGAAAACTAGATTGCATTGGGAAAAAGAAGTATTATTGGTATACAAAGCAAAACATCTGCTTATGAGAAGCAGATGGAAAAATGGCAACTGTGGGACTAGTTATAAATTACTGAAGTGTTTGAAAACCCTTCATACTAGGTAAAGCAAAGAAAAATCACTGTTTAAGTTCTACATGAGTATCCCAAATTGTACTTGTTTAGAAGTTGCTTTAGACACTGTTTAAAGCATGGGGATGACAATGTTGCTGCCTCAGTTCATTGTCATGGACGGAAGTTCTGTGCATTTGTCTATGGTTTTAACCTTCTTGAACTCTTAACATAATTAAATACAAAAGTATTTGGTTTAACATCTGTCAAATGGAGTCATTGCCCCTGCCTTCAACATGGAGCTTTACTGTAATTCGTGGCTTCCTTCAAAAGAGCAGGGGTGAGGTGTAAGGGTTGGGGTGGCGGCAGTGCATGGTGGCCACGCTGCAGGCCTCGTGGGCTGGTTCTCTAGGTGTGAATGGACCTGCACAGCATCGAGTGCCTTGACACCTGATACGGCTGCATTCGGAACCTCCCGGGGGGAACCACAACGCTATGTGAATAACATGGAAGAGGTTTCACAGAAACCTGTGCTAGAAAGGTAGCGTTTTTAAGAAGAATCTCTATGGAAAAACAAAGACCAATACACTCTTTCTAAAGATCTAATGTGCTACCCAGTCAGCATAAAAATAAGTAAGAATCTCGTTGACTACTTCAGTAAGGAAATGAAAACTACTATGATTTATATAACTTATTGGTTCTTGATGAGTGAATAAAAGATAAAATTTTAAAAGAAAAAACTGAATACAGTAAATGCTTTAATTTCTTTTTTTGGTAATAAAAATAGGTATGTCCACTTAGTACTCATTCATTTAATTTTCTTGTCCTGTTTTAATAAAATATATTTTAACACACATGTAAAATTGTCTAAAACCAGTCTAGGGTGGCAGATGAAATTAATAATACACCATGTGCTGGGGCTCTTATACGAGCGTAGGGGGATGCTGGTTCAGTTTTTGCATTTTTCAACAATATAGACTCCAGTAGCTGCTTAACTGCCTTAGACTTTTTTTTTTACTTTTTTAAATAAAATCATTCCTTAAGCAGATGATAATTTGATGAAGACCAGTAAAGAAAGACTTTTTTTAAGTGCTTTTAAACACTCAGTGTGTGCTTAACATGAAATGGTTGGAAGGAGTAGTTTAAATAAGCTCCATTCTTGCACACCATCCTTGAGCAGATTTTTGGAATTGGGAGGGAAAAGAGCCAAAGATGAGAAGCAATGGTAGACTAGGAGCTGAAAGATGCTCTGTGTGTGTGTGATTTTACTTCTGTACAACAATGCCTGGTTCTTACCTTCAATCTGACTTGCTTTCTGCTGAACACTGCACATAAACAAAGAGCTGGGAGCAAACAGCTCACAGGTGTTACCTGTCCACCTTCTCTTTTTCTATGCAAAATCCAAGAATGAGGGCAGAAGTGTGCAGGCCCCAGAAAGCTATTGGAGAGGTCTTTGCCATGTTTATGTACGTAGCAAGCGTGACACATAGATTTATTGATAAAGGTACTTTGATTCTGAGGCAGTACTTGTTCTTTTTTTTCCTAAGGCAGGGGATGCATAAACTAAAACAACTAGAAAAGCCAGCATGGAAGGCCTGAAGTGCTCTTGCTGCTTGTTCAGTCATGTGAACAAGTGCTAAAAGAATTGACAGCTTTCCTGCTTGCAAACCCTTGTCAAAAACGCATGGCATGACTTTAGCCCCATTTAGTGACTTAGGCAAGTTTCTCTTCCTAGTATGACTATAACCTCTTCTTCATACGAAACAGAATAAAGAAGATAACTTGTGGCCATTGTTCAAGTGGAAGGTGGTACAATAGCAGCAGTGACAGCTTAATGCGTTTTTGGGTTTTTTTTAATTTTTCAGTGCTAAGAGGGGAAGTGAAGGTTATTTGCTTTGCTAAGGGGGTGCTGGATCTCTTGTGTCAAACGTGATTGAGTGATATGTGACATTTAAAATTAGCAGTGGAACTGATAATAATTAGCGTAATGTTATGCCCAAGCTTTCGGTGTTGGGACTTGGTACAAAGTTGAAGTGGTATGCTACAATCCTTACAGATATTACAGTCACAAGATGGGATTTTTTACAAATAGCTGAAAAATTTAAGTACCCTGCTCCCTCTGTGTGCATGGATATAGGCTGGTATTTTTTATCTTTTGAAGAGTCTGTTTGTGACTAGGGTTCTCCTTCAGGCACAATGCAATGGGAGTCTTTTAAGCATGGTGCCTGTAATCTGTTAAAAGAAAAAAATTAATTTAAATCTAGACTTTATGGTAGCGGTTTTATAAAATGATCTAGATCATTTTAGTTATCGGGTCCTCTAACACTAACGTTCGGTTAGACTTGCCTAAATTGAATTTTGTCATCACAGTGTCTTCTGCAAGCCTTAACCTAAACTACTTGTGAGTGTTGGAAGCTATGTGTACCTTTCAGTTTTTCCTTTCAGTGCATTTAAGCTTTAGGTAGTTCTGGTCTCATTTACTGTTGTATTTGCTTGCTACCATGTGCTGTCTCACCTGACCAGATTCAAGGCCTGTTAACTAGTCCCACTAGAGCTTATTGCTGTGTGCTTGAAACATACAATTAAATAAGCTGGTAATCAGACTGGGGCTGGAGCTGTCCTGCTAGTTTCAATGTCTCTTACATAAATGGTGTTGGTAAGAATCGCAGTGAGATTTTTTACTCCAACCCAGAGCCTAACATGGGGGTTCCTAGAGGTCAGTGAGAGGTCTTCTAATGTAACCAGGGCTACAGCTGGGCTTGCTAGACATGTAACTATACCCATAGAAAGGAAGGACATGCTCACTTTTTAAGGAGTGTACATTTGCACTTATTCAGTCACTAGTGTTATCACCTGAAGAACTGGGAGCTCCTTTCTGTATGTCTTGGGAAAGTCAGTCTTAAAAATGCCATTTTTTATGAACCTTGTTAGAGGTGACAGGTTCAGTACCCAGGTGTCCTGTGAGCATTGGCATTGCCATTCCCTGCTGTCAGCAGTACCACCCCCAAGGAATTGGTGACAGTTTGTCCTACCTTATTTAGACAAGACAGACCTACTTATTTATATTTGCTTGAACCTCTTCCCCCATCACTGTCAGCTGTCCTGTGAAGCAGTGCTTTTCTTTGGAAGTGTTGGATCCTTCAGTAGAGAACAAAGGTGGCAATGGAGAAGGAGTGGTGTCAGGAAGCCTCATGGCTTTGTCATGTATGGAGAGCCTGGAAAGCTGATGTGGCCTGGAGCGCTGGCCCAGCGGGGAAATCTCCCCATGTCCCGCTAGGTGATCTGTGACCTTGCAGTCTCTTTGTCTATTCTACGCACCTTTTACATTGCCCCAGATGTTTTTACTTTATTGTCTTCTGGGTGCCTTTCTGTGCAGTCTCTAAAAATGCTGTGGGCAGAAATAAACAGATATTTATGTAAGTGGTTCTTCAGTATGTGATCATGCCCTAGGAGGCAAGCGTGCCTCTCTAGAGTAAAGGGAAGGGGAACAGAGAAAGGAAGATAGGGGAAAATAAACGAACCTTTTCCTTACACTGATGAGATGGAATCACCTGAAAAATAAGCATTAACACAGAGTCAGTATGTGAAAGCACAAGGCACGTGATGGATGGTCTGGACGGATCTCGATGAGGAGCTGTTAATCTAGCAACCTTACCTGGACATCAGTGCCACTCCCAAAAGGTGGTATGCCACAGCATTTTTTTCTTGCCGTTCTCTGCAGTGTTACGCTTAGGAAGTTCTTCCTTTTGGATGCAACTTCAAAATGTTTGAAGTCACAAAAAATGAAGGAAGAGATAACTAGGTGGGGTAGGAAGTTCAGGAGACAGACAAACTGGTTACAAACAGGTTTTAAAGAAGCCTGCTCAAAGTGCTTTTCCCAATTAGAAAACCTGTTCTTTTGATTATTTTATTGCACCATCCTAGTAGTATATCTTCCTGCTGGTAGTAGACGGGTCTGGATTATAACTGTATTATTGTCAAATGGGTGGCCTTTGCCCAGAAGGTATTCACTTGACTGTGCATTCTTGGCTGTGTCATGAAAATTAGATTTATTCTTAATTTTTTGGAATCTTTTCTTGTCCCATCATGATTGGAACATCATCAATGCAGGGTGTTTTTCCTCACTCTGCGCACATTTGGATCTTTTCCATGTAGTTTCTTTATAGTCAAAGCAAGCAACTTGGGACAGTGAGAAGGTAAATAACATCATAGATTTCTAGGTTGCTTGTTGCACATACTGACATTGATACAGATAAACAGGCCAAACAGGTACCAGGAGTTAAGAGCAGAAGCAAGTAATTCTGATTACTGTATGCTAACAGTAGAATACCATAACCCACTTAGAGTCCAGAGCTGGTACTTACGTGCCATGTCCCGACCAGGCAGTGTGGATCCCTTCATATACACCCTTTTCAGTGCAAGAGTTTTCAGTAAAGGTCCAGAGCTGCCTGGTCTGAACATGGGAAGTCTTCATAATTTCTTTAAGACGGCTGCTACACCATTTTCTGGATCAGTTGTTTGCAAAGTACGGACTTCAGGGAAGCAAAAGCAGCCTTACCTGTGTTACGCAGCCTCTGCCTGCTGCTGGTCTTCTGCGAGCTCAAAAATTGCCAAACCCTCTTCATTTGTTTGAAGTTCTTCCTAGAAAATAAAATCAAAACAAAGTGTTCAGCAGCGCATACAGGCTTAAGAGATTCCCCAGCCTGTGCCGTGCTCAGGTAAGATGGGTGTGGGTGTCCGTGAAACGCAGCTGCTCACTAAAGCCCTTCTGCCAGCTGTCAGTGCGGTCAGTGTTCGGCGGTGGGAGCGGGACTTAATGCTGGCAAACCTGACACCTTGCGGGGTGGGTCTGGTGCCCCCATACCACCTGCAGCGTCCTTCTCCCTTCCATCAAGAAGATTTTTAACCATTTTGCACTCCCCTGGCCACCTTGCTCATTGAACCGGTCCATCCCATGAGCAAGGTTTGCCATTGTCCCACAGGGTGGTTCCTCCTTCAGCCCCCAAGAGACACTGGAGGAGAACCAGGACCTTTTCTCCTGTTCCTTCCGAGTGCCCAAGTGTTTGCCGAACAGCATCTCCACTTTAAATAAATTGCTGACTGGGTTACCCCAGCCTCGAGCATTCATGAGCAAAGGGACAGCAGTTGCAAATGACAATTGCCATCAAACAAGAGAGAAATCCCTGTGGTTGGCTGAGTTGTGCACTTTTCTTCTCTAGCACAACTCCATTGTGAAAAGAGAAGTGAAAGACATTTTTTTATTTGCTCACTATCCCTCTCAATTGCTATTTAAGGTGGGACTCTGTCGTACTACTTATTTCTCTCTGTTGCACCACTTGGCACATTTCTAAATCACACCTTCTACCTGCATGGCACTGTTGTGTGCGTGCATTTGCAGTCTGTATGAAACAGCCTCGCCAGTGACCCTTTGCAGAAATCGGTGTTGGGAAGTGACATCTACAGCTCGAGTCCCCACCAGGCCACATGTTCTAGCTCACCTGGCATGCCGATCCCACTAAAATGATTTTTGAAAAACCACAGGCTCTCACTGTGGAGGCAAGTGGTGAATCTATGTCACTAGATAGGTAACTGTGGCACGCACTTACAAACTGCTCTCTGCTGATTTTATAGCACTGTTGTGAAGCCTGTACGTTTTTCTATATATATCTGACTCCTTTGCTCCATGAAGCAGGCGAAGAACATGACATATATTTGCAATGACATTTCAGAAACAAGAAATGGGTCTGGACAAGCCTGTGATCACTTCCTACCACTTATATAAGAAACCAATAAACTTATGACACTGTTCTTCATAAAGGACATCCTACTGGGAGCAAACTGTGATGCAATGGACTCGGATCCTGAGGCTGATGTGAAGGTCAGGCCGAGCCTGAAAATACCATTGGTGCATAGTGTTGCGCCTTGAAGCTGAAAAATTCACTGCTGGGCAAAGAGGAGACAGTCAGTGGTCATTAACGGTTGCTTGCAGGCAGCACGTGTTTCACTAGAAGCAGTATAATAAATCACAGGGCAGACAGCCTGCTTGATTGGAGGGAGATACTAGTGCCAGTCAAGAAGAGCCGTTCCTCTTCAGTCTGGTGCATTTACACATGGGAAGATCCTTGAGAAAGCATGTGCTCTGGGTTTACTGTTACAGAGGGGCCTCAGACCAACCCCCGTGACAGCAAGCGACAGATGAGCTCAGCACCAAGGAAAATGAATTACCCCCATCGTCAGTGAGACCTGAGGTGCAGGACAGCTAAGACCCCCCCCCCAGCCACATCAGCAGATGCAGCCGTTGCAGCCAGATCCATATCTCCTTACTGACCCGGGGTGTTGAGGCTACGTGACGGACTGGGTGAGAGAGGTACTTCCCAGCTCACAAGGCTGACACCAAGCACACAGGTCACAAAATCAGACCCACACTACAAGAATGAACCATTTCTGACTCTGCTGTTGCTGCATCTCCATTTAGGCAAGGGAAGAACAGTCTGACTTTTATGCCAGTCCCTGGCTGTGCCTGGAAGTGTCACCAAGAAAATCAACAGGGCAGTATGGAGATGTGCTCTGCCCGCATCTAAAACAGTCAGCGCGGGAGGACTACGCCCCACATCCAGAGAGCGAGAAGGTTCTCATCTAAGTTTTACGACCAACGAGGGGTTCCCAGAGCTTCCCTGACGGCTGCTGAGTTGTCTGGTGCAGCCAGGGCTCTTGGCAGGGCAGGGATTTCTAAACACCCTGTCTTACACCACGGAGCCATGTGGTAAGCCCGAGGAAGGCAAGTTCTGCATCCACAATACAAAACCAGCTTGCTCTTCAGCTTCTTGGCTCTCCAAGTTGGGGCCAAAAACAGCTGGTACCTACGCACCTAGTTGTGCTGGCCCCCGCTTTCCAACAGAGCAGGAGCCAACTTGCGGAAGCACACAAGTCTAAGGAGAAGCTTTGCTGGCACTTGCATGATTCTCAATTTGCTTCTTGAACTCCCAATCACCTGCTCCTCCCCCTGCAGACAGATTTGTTGCCTGTATCTTAACATATTTCCAGGGATGTTACCTGAAAGACCTTTCTTATTCATGCTGTATCATCTGACTTACCCCAAGTTTTAGCCTGTCCCCTCTATTCATACCTACTCTTTCAGAATGAAGTGCAGAGTGGAACAAAAGGTCTGCATAGCTGCTATTCGCAACTTAAGACACGAAATAGGCGTGAAATGGTAGGATCTCTGCCGCCTCGGTGGAGGACGGGCCAGGTTGCCGCATGCTCACAGCTCTAACTCTACAGGCTCCCTCTGTGGTGTGTACTTACACCAGTAAATCCGCCGCGGATGTGGCCATTTCACTGGGTAAAGAGCTTAGCTCCTGGATGCACATACGGTCCTAAGGCAAAAGAGAAATGGGGCGTCCCCACTGACTAGGGGAATCCTGAGGCATGTACTAGTTTAAGCTATCAGTACAAGCCTTCCTGCACCTCATTTGGTGACAGATTCTTGCTGCTGAACACTCACAATGAGATTCAGTCTAAACTGAGACCAAAGTACAGCCAAATGTTGTCTTCATGTCACCTCCCACGACACAAGCAAGTTAGGTGATGACAGCACAAAGTCGCAAGCTGTGTCTCCACCTGCCCTCCCGGGGGACCCCTGACTCTCATGCACATGCTTTCAGCCCCAAATTGATGATGCAAGGGACAGCGGGTTTGCTGCAGGCTGCATTCTACTCCTGGTGGCTCGGGAGGGCGTGTGTGTGGCTGGGAGGGAGAAAGCTGCCGAGGTAATTAGTTAGACCTTGTTTATCCTTAGGCATGTCTCTCTAGCCACCTGGGCCTACCACAGTGCTCCTGGGGAACGCTTTGCTACCAGCCGTCCTGCCGCTCGCCGAGCTCCAGCGTGGCCACCAGAGGTCACGGTGTTCACACGCACGGCATGGAAACCCAGCCAGAGCAGCCCTGAGCTGCCAGCTGGAAATCCAAGCGTGGCATCCCACGGAGGTTACATGAGTGGAAGGGTTGCCAAGTTAGCTAGACGGTTGCTTTGAGTTTTAAACAGAGCTGTAGGGCAAACAGCTATCATGTAACTTACTCTCCTGCTACCTAAAGTCTAGTAATTCTCAACCTAAAATAGTTTTAGCAGCCGGCACAGTTTGAGGATGCAAGTTTATCTGAAACGAGAGCTTGTAATGGAACTTGGGTTTGGGCTTTAGCTGCAGAGAGCGCGTTGCCCTCCTGAGACAGAGCAGCCAGTGGGGCCGTCCCGCACAGCAGCGTGGGCTGGGCTTCCCGTAGCCCGGATCAGGCTCTGCGGCAAGAGCTGTGCCGGCTCTGGGGACGCACGTGGGGAGCCTGCACCTGCAGGAAGGCCTGTAGCCTCTGAAATCCTGGGGTTTCTGTTGTGCACTTGTTAAGCAGCAAACAAGGCTCTTCTATGGAATTCCCCAGTAAAGATGGACAAGCCTGGCGGTTTCGAGGTGGTCGGTCCCCTTGTCCCTGCTCCTTAGGCAGAACAGAAAGAAACCTGTTTATGCTCCAGCTGTCAGGCTGAAGCCAGCGCCATGTCGACTTGGGTTTAACCTTCCAGACTCACATTCAGCATTGTGACATGTGGAAACCCGAAGGCATGTCTTTCGCACTCCTCGATGGAGACGCAACCGTCTAAGAAGGAGAGTGCTGGACCAAGTTAAAAGACCTGTTTTGCCTCTGATCCACTGTGCGACCTCTGTAGATGAGCAGCTTGATTTGCCTCAACCTCCACGCAAGTTCCTTTCCTGGGCTTTTGCAAACTTCAGTGATGCATGTTGTGCTGTATGTGGATATGGAGCCAACATCTCTGGCTGTGGGGCTCCTGGGAAATGCTAGTGAGAAGGCAGGTGCAGCTAGCTCCCAGGCTGAGGACAAGCTCAAGCGTTCTGCTGCCCTCCCATCATCTCCCCTCCCCTCTCACTGGCTCATTTTTGTTAAATTGCTGCTCCTGAGTTCACTGCAAGGTGACTAGAGGGCTGCTTGTTTACTTACGTCTCAGTAAATGAAGTAGTTAGTGAAAAATCACCCTGGTTGAATGAAAAGCTTTATCTGACCGGAAATACCAGCATGCTTGAGATCACACAGGGTGTGAGTGGCAGGCGAAAGTGTTTGAGATACCTTGTTAAAGGTTTCTGAGCTGTTTTAAAGCACAAAATGGCAAAAAAATCTGGAAATAAAACCAATGCTAACTCGTCCACATTTTTCAGTGCAAAATGTGTCAATGTCTGTCTCTGCTCACACAAACACTAGGAACCAGAATGGACTGCCTGAAAGGTTTCAATGCAGAAAGTCGTTTATTTGTTGGGAGGGTTGTTTTTCGGTTTCTTTTCGGGGGAGCTGTTTTCCCAAACATCTATTGGTGGGAAAAACATTCTCCCAGGTGGCTAGAGAAGAGACCATCTGTTAGGATGTCTGGTGAATGAGCAAAGGGCTTCTCCATCCTGTCACGGCCACGAGTGAGTACAGGAATATGGGAGGCTGCCAAGGCTCTGATTTACCAGAGCTGCCCATGGTAGGAGGCAGTCGGTTTTGGCCCAGAGCAGCAAGCAAAGACAGCAGGTATGGCACCCCAAGGCGACAGCAGCAAGATGCTCTCCGTGCAGTTTAGCTCTCCCCTGCTCCCTGCAGTGTAGCCACCCCAGAGGGTGCACAGCGAACCTGCACAGGGGCTGGTGCTGTGGCTGGTGCAGCAGAGGTGAGGACAGAGTAGGCTCTAACATAATACTTGTAAGGGTAACTAACTGCTCCCTTCTCAGTAGAAATGGACGAGGCTGTGTCAGCCCGCCCAGAAGTACAGGCACATGCCAAAGGTAGAGTAGAAACATGCCAGACTCACTCATCACTCCAGGAAATCCGCTTGGATAAGAACAAACTTTCTCTATTATTTTTTCAAAATCTCTCAGACACCTACACTCAACTTTTTGTCATAAGCTGTCTGGAGCTGATTTTATCTTGCACGCTATGCACTTCAATGGGAAGGAAGGGGGTGATGGTTGGGCAACTGATACAAAGCTTCCACTCTGAGCAACCTCAGCTGCAGGTAGCTGATTACTCACTCTTCTTCCTGGCAGGGCCCACTCTACGTCTACCTGCTTTTCAAAGTATTTCTAAACATTTGCGTAGCTGCAGGCCACAGGACCGGCTGCTGTGCCAGAACTAATGGGGCTTGGACTGAGGTCTGAGGGGCTTGAATCGCTGGGAGTTTTGCCACCTTCTGGGCAGCCCGAGCAGGTCTGCCTTCCTCCTGCAACTGCTACGGACCGAGAGCAACTGCTGCTTCTGTCCGCCATTTTTGTGCTCTGTTGTACCAGAAGAATAACAAGTACTTTTCATCTAGAGGCTAGAAGCTTTCAGCAGGGAGATTATACCTTTGTTCCCAACAATCCTTTCAACACCTTATTCTTAATCCAAGACCAGACCTAGAGGCATCTTTTCTCTGGGATTTCCAGCCCATGTGGCTGCCTAGTTCCCACACATGTGAGTGCATGTCCAAAGAGGAATGGGGTAAACGAGGCCACTCAGGACTGTCGTTCCCAGTTCTTGGCAGATCATGCTTTGCCCTGGTCACCTGTGTGTTGTGTTGGTGGTGTTTCCACCACAACCGCTGTAGCTGGATACAGTATAGACATCTGTTTGTTTGGCTTGCTTTTAAAATAAAGCCGGGATGCTGAAGAGTGACATACCACTGATGCTATCATGTGCCACCCCTCAGCCTGACCCTCCTGTGCCGTGCAATGCCGAAGCCAGCATACGTCAGCTACGGCCACATGCCACCACCGCGCTGTTGTGGCGGCGAGGTCCCATTTCCACAGGTTGTCCTGCCTGTGCCGGCCGACCGAGTGGGCTCAAAGATGTGGCTGTGCCACTGCGCGTGTGGCCTTGCTTCTTTTCTCTGTGCAGCCTCGAGGACTCTGCATTACTGCTCCCTGAATGACAGCTGCTACCGAGCGGTCCTGCCAGCCATGCTATGTTCTTCTGGCTACGGCTGAGTCAGCGGCCTTGAAGGGCTGACAAGAAGTGTCACAATTTGCGCTTGTATATTGTGTGCTTTGCAAGTCCACAGAAGCAGCTGGACTTAGAGCAGCTATGTCAGACAAATGACAACTTCAAAAAAATGCCATTTATCCAAAGCCATGCTCCAGATGTGCACTCCTAGGCTGGTTGCATCATCCATACAAATCACTGACTTGGCCGTCTAAAGACGAGTGCTCCTCCTATGCACACAGAGAGCGTGCGAGTGCCTGAGCTAGGCCCAGCGCTGTGGGGGAAGTGCTCTGATGTGATTACTGTGGGACTTGAGACAATTTCCTGGTGAAGTTTCATATATGCTTGAGTCACATCTGCCCTTTGCTCTGGAAATCTCCTGCTTTGACCTCAGCAGGCAGCAGAAAAGACCAAGTGAGAAATTCTCCCACCATTTCTGCTTTTATCCTTGAAGTGTAGCTTTTACGATGGGGCTGGCTATAAGGTATTATTTTTCTTCTGCCTTCAACTCTTGTTTGAATGTTCCTGGTGACGCTCCCAGCTCCTCATCAGAGGTTTGTGCCGACTTCTGATTGAGCAGATAACATGACTGTTATTCTTTCTTCCCTGTTGCTTCACGGTATGCAACAGGACATTAGTCAAAACAGTTGCTTCCAGGTACCTGCTGTTTCAGGAATGACCTATCTACAAATACCTATTACTTGCAGATTTGCTGCTGTATTTACCTGAAGAATCTCCCAAATGAAATGTCAGGGCAACAGGATTGATGATGTAGCACATCCTTCCATCTCTGAGAAGATGACAGGACTGAGAGCAGCTGTAAGTCAACATGAGAACAGGAACTGCACAAAGGATCCCTGCTTTCTGCCAAAGCCACTCCTCACATTGAGTCCTCTCTGCCAGCAGGGGAAAGCAGTACCCCTTTCCTTGGAGGATGCTGGCAAAGATGTGCTTCTAAGTGCTCGTTGTGCCCAGCATTCAGCAACGTGCATGAGCTGACTGAAGCTCTGGGGCCTGTCTCAGCTGTCTGCTGACATATAGTGCCTGTGACCCATAGCTGCCAGAGGCTGTGGTGCTGCCGGGAAGAAGCAAGCTCAGAGGGAAGAGGGCTCTTGCAGCATGAAGCCCATGCTGTTTCTCCCTGCATCTCTGTGGTTTTCCAGGCAGATTTCCAGGCCTGTGTGTATGTCTTGCATCCGCCTAGGCCCCAAAAAAACACCTGAGTCCTAGACTCCTCAGGAAAGAATCAGAGGGAAGGAAATCCCCGTTTCAAACGGCCTCTCTCTTAAAAGGTCTCAAACCATGCATGTGCCACATGTATGCTTTCCACAGCAGCCCCTTATGTCCAGTTCCCTCGGACACAGGTAAGCACAGAGCAAAACAGTTTCAACCCTTCGTCTCTCTGTTCTTTGTCAAAAGAACAAGAGAGAACAAGAGACAGAGGATTGCTGGTGTGATGGAAAAGCCACCCTAATGGGGAGAGAAATGGGGACCACCTTGCAGTTGTGGCCTACAGACAATGTCATTCGCGTGGCCTGTGCATGGCCCCTTACTGCCCAGCCCTTCCAATACCAATACGGACAAGAGGAGAACACGAGAGGTCCTGCCTGCTCAGTGTTTTCTGGATCAAAGCAGAAGGCAAATTAGGGAGGAAGGAGCCCGCCCCATGCAAGCTGGGTTCTTGTTACGTCTCAGAAGACAGTCAGCATGTTGGAGCAACGGGCAGCAGCCAGTGCCTGAGCGTGCCTGGCAGAAGACCAAGAGGGCAAAGACAAGCTCTGTCTACTGAGTAAACGGCGAGCAATCTCCTGTGAGATCTTGGCAGCGGGAGGTATTCTGTAAAATCACAGCTTCCGTTGTGGTGTTTGTTTTGTGTGGAGCTGGGTTTTGTCCCATCGCCATCGGCAGCGGGGAGCTGCTCGGTTTGTGTGAACAAAGGCACTCGGGAACCCCTGGCTGCTCGGACAGATCCCAGCCCTCCCGCTGCCTTTTCACGAGCCGAGCACGTACAGCCACCCAGACATCCTTCACACACCACGCAGACCTCAGTGCCAAGAGCTGGTCTTTGACTCAACTGTGCTCCCACTGCCCCAGCCCTAAAGGGTGGAGGACTTCTTTAGAAACTTCCCGCCACTGCAGAATAAAGACTTAAGAGGTAATACGGCTTCATACTGACATCCTGCACACCCCGTGCTGAAAGAAGAGTATAAATTAAGAGTACAAGAAGCAGTTTTGCCCTCCTATATCATGGCTTTTGTTTTCCTCAAAGCACTAAGACTCCTGGGAGTCGCAGACCTGACAGCTCTAAAGACGTGATGGCATACAGGGCAACTGCAGCTCTGGTGCGCTTCTGGTCTGTGGGGATTTCTGGCGTCATGCTGAGTAGTTTCATTGGATCTGGACTGTGCTCTGCTGTGGGGAGGGCTGTTAACATCGAAATGCCAGAACCTTAGAGTCATACCTGGTATCAGTGAGGAAACTGGAATGAACATGTATTTTCCCAAACCTGACTTCACAGTTTTCCAAAAAGCAACAAAAACAATTACAAAGATATTATAATATACATGCATGTGTGTATACATATATACACAGGCTTGCTCATCCTGCTGAAATGCCACAGGTTAGCCAAAGTGAGGCTGCTCTGGATTTAGCAAAAGCAGATCAGATGTGGCAGCTTTGACTTATGTATCTAGGATGCTGTCGGCTAATGCTTTCCAATTCCTCTCTATGCTACTAGAAAATTCATTACAAGAGGGGCCTCGGAGAAACATTTTGCTATCGTTATTATCACATGAAGTTTCGAATGGGGCTCAAAAAAAGGTGGTGCTTAAAAAGCACCTCATTTGAATTCATGCCAATGGCATATTTATGATACAGGACTGAAATGTGTCCTGGGGATGGATTTATGGCATGTGATGGAAACACTGCATCTCAGAGATGGATTTTGCATGAGTATGGATACACACATCCATGACTGTACCTTTAAACTGCCTGGGACTCTAATTAAAATTTATTGCAATGGCTGCAGGTCACATGAAATACCTCCAAGTGCCTCAAAGATCCTTCCATGCTAAGATCTTAGCTGGCATCAGCAGGGTTGGGGGATACCTCCCTGTTAACTCAGAAACTCTGTACTGATGCGGGGGCTGCTCTTCAGTACCTATCTGGAAAGATACTGCAGCGCTGGGGTTAACTGCACCC
This sequence comes from Aquila chrysaetos chrysaetos, assembly GCF_900496995.4. Lineage (NCBI taxonomy): Eukaryota > Metazoa > Chordata > Aves > Accipitriformes > Accipitridae > Aquila > Aquila chrysaetos. The sequence goes on along the minus strand of NC_044004.1, from coordinate 84,409,660 downwards.
AGGACATCCCCACGGGACCAGTATGTCCGGGCCACAGCAAAACCCACAGCTTCTGATGAAAAGTTCCCATTGACCTGAGAAGTCTGTGGCTTAATATTTGTCAAAATCGTAAAGATCTTTACTGTGGCGTGAAACTTGAAATGAAACTACGGTAAGAATATATTTAAATACTGCCACTGGATGGATTAATATTATTTTAATCTGGTGGATTGTTTATAAACTCAAAGAAATACACTTTCAGGAAACAAGGATTATAGATTAGATTTGGCAAATACATTTGGCTGAGTCAGGTACTAGGAGGGGGTGACATTTTTCATTTTCCTTTCATTTTGTTTTCCTATCATTTCATTTCTTTTTAAGGAAACCCTTTGGATTTTTTCCTTTTTAAATGTGTTCATGTTGAAAATAGCTAGGATTAGATGCTGAAAAAAGGAAATGTTTTGGTCAACACCAACCAAAGTTTTTATGAGTCTTCCTTTCACTTTGTTGAAAACATGCTTTCAGGTTGATGCAAAAGATAGTATTTTCTTTAATTTCTTTTTGGTTCCTCCTTAACAAAAATGCCCCTGAACCTAGCTTTTTAAATGCATCTACTCACAGCAGATATATTTTAAATATATCCATTCACAGCCTGTGAGGTTGTGAAGCAGAAACTGAAAAATAAAAGCAGCACTTCTAAGTTGATGCAGCTCTACCAGACCACAAGGCGCAAAGGCTGCTCAACCCAAAGTGTACCGAGACGAAGTGCCCGTTCTGCTTAGTGAAGCAGATGGTCGCATCTGAAAGCCAGCGAGTTTCTGTGGCGTGCTTGCTCCAGAGAGAAGGCTGCTGTAGCTGATCTTGTTAATCTTGCATGATTTGGAGCTGGGTAAAAAGAGGGTTAAGCTGGCTCCCTATTAATTCAGAATACTCACTGACTACAGGTACTCATAAATACTGGCAGCTCACAGGTGTTTAGGAAAATGGAAGATTTTGGTTCCTCCATTGTGCTCAGGAAAAGCCTTCCTAGTGTGCCACTGATCCAGCCTCATTTGAGGCAGCTTCATGCGTAGGCTAGGAATATTTCATGAGTTTTACTTTCTATTTAGGAGGGTGGAGGGTGCTTTTCAGAGTCCGCAGAAAGAATGCAAGGCTTTGCATAGCCCATTGGCAAATGAACAAAGATAGCTTGGAAGCTATGCTCCTCCACTGCTCCCCTTCTTTCTATCTATTTGGTTTCCGTTTCTATACTATCAAGGTAATTTTCACCGAAACAAAGCTGAGCAAGCCTTCTGAGTCACAGCAGACAGAAGAAGGCACAGACTCAGCTGCCAGGATGAATTCTGCCAGTTGCAGAAGTCAGGACTCACTCCCCGAGTCGTAAAATTAAAAATGAGTTAAACATCCAGCAGGTGTTAATAGAAGGCACGAACCACCTGGCAAACCACAAGCCTTGGAAGAGGTACAAACTAAACGGAGACAGGAAATCCCCCACCCAGCCAGGACCTGGAAGTTGTCTACAACTGAAGGAGAAGTAACTGGGATGGTTTACTTTAGGTCAATTATTTGCAATCGACTGAATATTAGTGACATTCATTCCCTTAGTTCTACAGTAATGTTATCAAATGAGTGAAAGATCAGCCCTTGCTATCTCCCTTGACCAGCTTTCTCTAATGGGTAGGTTCTCTCCTCTCTGAAGACCTGATCCTGATCTCCTTGAGTCAATGGCACTTCATCATGATGCAGGTGTCAAAGGAGCACTTCTGCCAGCCAATATCTCTCTATACAGCTGGGTCACAGTCTCAGGGCATTCAGGGCTGGCTGATGGATAAGGAAAGGGAATCATGTCCATGAGCTGCAAGGAAGGCTAAATTTATATGTAGAACCGGGCTGCGAAGTTTCAAGGATTGCTGCTTAAATAAAATGTCTTTGCTCCCATCTTTACTATTCCTTCACAGAGATCCAAAAGCTGACAAAGATTACAGGGCAACAGACAGAGGTGCATATTTTATGGATAAGGCAAGGATAAGGCAAAACAGTTGTAAACATGGCCAATACTCCCAAGGAGGAAGCTGGCTGGGACAACAGTCCCATACTTTTCTGTCTGGCATCCCATTTCACCTGGCCTGAATCTTCGCCAGAGTAACACGTCTTTTCTGAAATCCACCCACTCTTACTAGTAGAAAGTTTTTCGTTTCCTTATTCACACACCTCCCCTGCCCCAGCATGCCCTTGTTGCTTCAGACTGGCTCCAGCTAACTTTATGCATATTTATCTTGCAGAAACAATCAATCACTTACTTCTTCTGGTTTATGGACGTTCTCCCCATCTGGCACCTGGCTCCATTACGGTTTGTTGTATTGCGTGACCTCCCTGTCCTCCTGGAGACTTTGCTATGGCTCCCAGCTCTGTGCATCAGCGCCAACAGCCACGGGTTAGGCCCTGCAACAGAATGAGGAAGGACTGTGTCTCTACAATGGCCAGTTACTCCTTTTGCTGTCCAGGTACGCTTTTGTCAGGAAATAGGAACTCATTTTAACTGTCTGCTGACAAAGATGGACGGGGCTGGGTGAATTTTGGAGTTCTCTGGCTAGTGCTACAGACGGGACATAAAACTGATCAGAGACACACCAAGCGTACACACTTCCACATGTCATTTTTTCGGCACAGAAACCACTCACTATGAATAAAGGGGCAAGAGTAACTCAAGGCTTCTGGAGACAGAGGCTGAGGTGGTGACGAGCTATGTTCCTACAAAAGGTATGAGCTTGGTCTTGTTATCTAGTTCTCAGTGTACCAAGGCAGCATATTTGCATTGCAAAGTGTTCCTCATATATCAATGGGTCTATGCAAGGCAATTAGTAAGTATTTTAAAGCTTTCCAAATAAACTTCAAAGCAGGAGCACTTCCTGTTGGTGGGGAAGGGCTGGCTAGGAGTGGGAGCTCTGAATGCCACCTGCTAATCACTTCGTTCCTGTCGTCAAACGTAAAGGAATTGCACCTCTTTAGGTGAGATGCCTTGTATCAGTTATAAGATCCAATTTGCCTTCTTTCTGGGACTACGGATATTTAAAATGCTCCGTTATTCTCCCAGTGAAATTCACTCCTGGCTCAGGACACCACCGTGTTTCTCTGCTGCCTCCTGAACACCACCCCCAGAAACTTGGGTGCCTGATGGGCTTTGGAAAATGATCAAGGCACGCAGCAGAGGCAGAAAGCTTGGCTCTTTGGTAGCCTGAGAAAGCTGTGGTGCTTCTCAAGGCAGACCAGCAATTAGATGAAATGAAAGGCAGTCATTATGTGAGGATGCTCATGGGTTACCTGGCCTGCCTTACACATACCTACAGTATCTCCCATAGTCAAGTGTCAGATTGCAGGGCACATCTTAGTTTAACTGTAGACCCAGCACAATTACAGAAACATGTATCTTTTGGAAACATAATTGACCCTTTGGAACTGACACACCATGAAGATGAAATTAAAAAAAGCAACAACGCATTGCAAATATTTGGGCAATTTCCTCTTGGCACATAATTGCTTGTTTTGTGACCTAAAAACCAGTATTCCTTACAGTCCTTCACGAGGGTACAGGTTACTTAAACTATTTATAGATGCTTTGATCCTTTCTGCAATTGAGGCGGTGATACACGGATCAACCAAATGTGACATAATTCTTGATGCTGCCGTCTTGAGCTATGCCTCATATGACCTACCAACTCCTCATAGTTGCTGTGGGCACACTTTATCAGCTCCATCTATTGCAGACTTTGAAGAGGTCCCTCCCTAGCACAGAGGATGCTTGAGAAACGGAGGATACCAGGCATGCTATGTTGTGTCATCGGCCCTTGATGAGGGGGTGAGGGAAGTCCGTCTTGGCAGTACTTTTCCACTCGCTTTCCTACCGGGGAGCTGGTAACCGGGCTGTTACGACATGTATGAGCTTTAGCAAGTGAGGCTGATCCTTGCAGAGCCAGAGGTCAGATTTGGCTTGGAATACCTCAGCAGTATGGCAATGCTAACACAAAAAAGTGAGTTATTTTCAGGTATGAGAGATCTCAGGTGTTCCTTCCTTCCAGAAAGCACCTGCAGTTGAACTGGCATGGACCTAGTTAATACATATTCAATGATTTGTGTTAGTAACTCACTGGAGATGTCTGAAAAACATGAGCATTAAAGTCTCTGGAGCCTCTTTTCATTCAGCAGTCACTTCCTAGCATCTCCCATGCTCAGACAGGAGCAAAACTCCAGAGCTGGCAATTTCCCACAGAACAGGAATCCTAAATAACATGAACTTTCTGTTTTGACAATGCAATTGCTTTGTTGCCATAACATTAGTACGTTTCATTTTGACAACTGTGAAAATATTTGTCTGTCAAAAGGTAGGAATGATATATTGCATTTAAGATCCAGGACAGTATTAAACATAACTGTGAAAAGCAACTTGTAAAACAAAGAAATTAATGAAAATTACAGTCTTTGGAGGTAGGATAAGGGATGGGGAGCAGTCCCTATGAAAAGGAAACCTGACGAGAATAAAGAGCAAGAACACCCCACACAAGAGAGCGGTTGGGAAGCCAAGAGGCTGGCTGACAAGCAGATACACCCGTCCTGGTCACCACTGGGGCACACATGCACCATGATGTGCAAGATGAGCATGCTCCTGTATTGAGTCTCGATCCTAGACTGCACCCTATGTCTCAACTTCCTGCCCCACGAAAATATTTTGCCTTTGAGGAAGTGTTTGTGTGTCTCAAGGGGTGAAGACTGGAACAGAAAATGTCATTTTTTTCTTTTCTATCCAGAAGACAAACCACAGCTGGCTTCCCGGGAGCAAGGGCTTGACTCCTGTGTGTGGCAACAGATCTGGTGAGAGACAAGGGAGTGGTGGGACTGGAGAACTGCTCTGCTGGAAGGGCTGTCTCAGGAGGGAGCAGGCAGGGCCTGTAAGAGATCCCTCTTGTCTTGTTACCACAGGAGCAGGAAAACAGGCAGAAGGGGACTGAGGATCCCCTAAGAAGCTGAAGATCTACCGAAGGAAGCCGGAGAGGAGCAGGAAGCAGTGAAGGGCCAGTGCTATGTCGAGTCCTTCCCTCAGGACCTCACTCCTGAGATTTTCTACAGGAATACTTTTGATTCCTAGTGGGCAGAGCTGCCTTGGTTGGTGACAGCAAAGCGGGACTCAGATTTCAAGCAGCTGGAACAGTGAATGGCGTTGCTCAATTGACATCCCTATGGATTTTCTTGTGAGGACTGCCGACAACTACCCTTAGTTCCCTCGGCCTCCTCGCTGGGGTGGATGGACTGTGACACCAGAGCGATTTAGGGAGCCCTTACCCTCAAGCCATGGGTAGCAGGGGAGGAACTCACATCCAGCTCTAGATCTCAGATACACCAGGTTTCGTTGCTCAGGTTCGAGGATGTCAAAGATGTATCGAGGCCTGGAACGAGCTGCAGGCTTTCTGGACCATGACTTACTGGAAAGAGCTAGTCAGGTTTTGATCCAAGGCAAAAGAAACCCAGAAAAGGCTGCTCTTCTCAGAGATTGTATTGCCACTGCAACAGTGAGGATTAACCTGGAACTTTCAGCACGGATCTTCTGCTTGTGAAAACCTGGCCTTTCAAAGTCTGTGCTCCTATTTGAGCCTCTTCTGTAGTTTTATTAGGAAAAAACTTACAGTTACGTACGCAGGGGAATTCCCCCTTGTCCTGCCTAAGCAATAATGGGACATATAAGCAAAAGAGCCTCCAAACACAGCATCTTAAACAAACTTCACTAAGTAAGTGGCCTGTTTCTCCAAAATTACACTTCCCATAAATATTTTCTCCTCTCATTTCCGGTGTGCTACTTGTTACATTATTTGTTCCAGTCAAATCACCATGTGGCAACTGCTAACATACCTACTCTGACTATAACTGCCCTAGGAGCAAGTGAAACTGCATGGACAAGAAGGACAAGTGGAAACGGAAACCAGTGATACGGCAAAGTGCAAACTGATAAAACCAATAAAAAGCCCTCTCCTTTCCTGATTGGCAATGGACCATGTTGGTAAACTGGCCTTTAACATGGGTGACAGAGACCTGCTTTAGAAAGGTTTTTTTTAAAAGACCAGAGGGCACAGTGTTTGGGCTAACGTGGCAGTCTAAGGCACATCTGCTCGTGACTCAGTGCCTCTGATGTCATTCCTGCTGTTGGCACGAAAAGAGAGAAAGAGCAGAGAGTTCAGATAGGACCAGGGCAATTTCTAACTTAAAATGGGTGGGATGTCGCACACCAAAATCTAGCAAGGCAGCAGCGTCTGGTCTCCCAGACCACCTCCTCATTAAAACTCCTCCTCCCTCCCCACAGAAAACAACTGGGGCCAGTATTTTAACATTCAAGTGGTTACTAAAGAAAGGCCCTGTGTGTGAGCAGTACATCCACAGGCCTTTGTCTCTTCCCTGCTGCACCCAGACACGTTTGCATCTTGTTCTAGTCCTGTCTCTGGAATGAGCAACGCTATCTTTATTTCAGGCAGCCTTTAGGGACACATGGGCCTGTGTCTCAGCGCCAGCCCTGCAGACTCTCCACAGATGCGAATCTGCCTCTTGGCAGTCCATGCTGCTGCGCTTGTGTGGATGGTTTCTCCTAACGCTGGCTGTTTCCAAGGGCTGTGTCAGTACCCATTTTGCACCAGCCATATCTCAAGACAAAAACTGACAGTGCTGGCTCCTCTGTGAAGATGCTTTGGGGTCCGCAACTGTTTTTAATGAAGACTAAACACCAGCCCCTGGACTAATGGTTGCATGCCAGTTCAAGGGAGACAGCATTAGTACCTCCTTTCTCTCTTGTCCCCAAGAGGTGGGAGGCTTCTTCTGTTGTCATCCTTACTCCCAGTGATTTCCCTTCTCCCTTTTTCACGAAGCAGCAATTTCTTCCCCGCATTGGCATATCCTCCGCAGCCTGCAGGCAGCATCAAAGAAAACGATGGCAAGTTGTGGCCTGTCCCGTCGGAATGCCATTCGCAGGCAGAGGGAGCAGCGGGAGGCACGCAGGACTGACCTCGCTGGTGGAGGCAGGCTGTGAGGTAGGGAGCTGCAGAAGATAAAATGCACCTGTTTTATTGAAGGCGTGTTTACATCGAGGATCAGATCCCGTCTTACTCTGCTAAAACCGTAAAGTGGAGTGGCTTTTCTGGAACAGCTCCTGAATGGGCTTGTCCAAACAGCAGCAGGGGAACATCAAAAGGTGCAGTGATCATCCACAGATAAGTACCCGAACTGTCTGATCCCGAGCTACCCCCAGGCATGGCTTAGTAGTTTGTCTGCCTGTGATGAGCTCTCTCTATAGCTCTCCCTTATACCAGAGCCTCTTTCCATGGCAGTTGCTTCATACACATGGTAAAGGGCTAACTGACTGTCTGTCAGTCAAGAAGGTTTGATAACCAAAGAATAGTTAACTTGTCGGATAACCCTCTGCGTGAAGCCCTTTGAACAGAGAAAGGAATGGGAACGCAGGCTTGGGTCAGTGCTAGAGCAAGCAAGTCCCCACTGCAGTGACCCAGCCACAGTGGGAAGTGTGTTTGCATCAACCATCCTTCAGTAATTATAGCAACAGATGACTCAAGATCAAAGTGTGTTTGCGAATGATGTGGCGAAGTAAATCTATGTAAATCTCAGCTTTTTTATCTCTGGATCTGTCTTTAATGCTGACTTCTGTCCGGCTTTAACCCGCCCTGGGAAAACAGCTTCCACTGTTGCAACGCTGGTCTGAACAGACCCCCGAGAGCCATCCGGCTTCCTCCACTCTCACCTCCTTGACTTGTGCACAGTATGGCTGCTGCTGGCTCACACAACAGCCGTGGGGACAGCAACCGCTTGTCTTTGGGGCCTGATCTGCAGAGTTTTTCTCAATGCAGAAGGGCACGTTTGCTGTCACGGTGAGTCAACAGAGCCAGGTGCCCGGGTGCTTTGTGCTGACATGCCGAGGTGCTGCCGGTGGTTACTACTTCCAGGGTCTGCGCATCCCATTATCAGCACCCCAGCGGGCAGCTGCTCCTCCGCTGGCCGTAGCCCAAGTGCTCCAGAGACGGTTTCTGATCCAACTTCTCCCGGCCTTGCCCAGCCATAAGGCTAGACTCCAAAGAGGGTTTGGCAGGAAGGCTCTTTGATTCAGGGTAACACAGGCGACAGTCAGTGGCCGACCGGCACGTGGAGAGGGCACCATTTGCCCAGCCCTCCGAATATATCCCGTGATCGCCCTTCATCTAGGTTGAATCTGCTTCATCTTCTTTCTGTCACGTATCCTCCTATCAGCTTCTATCATGTGTTTATCCTGTATTTTCTAATTAGTTAATTACTTTGCCCATGATGCTAAGCTCCAGTCGCTACCCACACCAGGTGTTCTCTTTGTGCCATCGATCTGTAAGCGCTCCATTGGGATGTCTCCTCTCTGCACAACCTACTTCTGGACAGCACCACACACTTCTGGGGAGATCTTTCCAAGCCCTTGAATGCACTGCAACTCTCCCGCTCGTTAGTCTAGTTCCCAGCACTTTCACAGCCTTGCTTTCAGTTCCCTTTCATTTGCACTACTGCAATAAAATACTTTTTTTTTTTTAGTTCTTCGTCTTTGTAACATGGCTTTTGTCTACAACCTTCTGCACGCGAGGAGCAGAATTCTTGGTGTCAGCTTAAAACGCAACACAGGATACAATCCTGCCAGAGGAGTAACTTGCTGGGTGAGACTGCTAACGAGAACCTTAGCTGTCCTTGCCTGTCTCCCCTCAGAGGCCGACCACCAGGGGCTTGGTCCCAAATGTCACTGCAGGGAACAGGACTAAACACCTTGTAGGGCCACGGTGAGAAGGGATTGTGATGATCAGCAGTTCGATTTGTTTTGTTGCTTGTGTCACAGATGTTCACGTGCCTCAACTCATGCTGCAGCATGTAGTGGATAGCTGGTTCTCCAACAGAGGTTAGCGGGAAGCAGGCAGGGAGAGGTTTTCTAAATGTGAGAAATGAAGAGAGAGAAGTTACTCCACACACTGGCCTCTCGTGTGGTTGCATGCTGGCTCCAGACATCTTTCCTGCACAGTTCCTGGCTAAAGGTGTTTTGAGTGACAAGCAGCAGAGTGCGGAGAGAAGGCCAGGGTGGCTCAGGGTTAGATGGAGAGAATGAATCCTGACTTAGAAAGCATTCCCCAGATGTCCCTGAGATGGTCTTGATCTCTCTTGCTTTCATTTGCTGTTTTACTTCCAAAGGCATCTCCATAGCCAGCGCCTTCTGCACAGTTACCATGGGGCAAGGATGACCATGTTGGGAAAAGTTTAGAGTTGCCACCTGGGACTAGGGACCGATGCCATCCATACACAGGATTTCCCAAATCACATCAATCATCTAGATTTTTCATTGCTTATGCTGAGATGCTGTGTTGCTCCTACACGCTTATTTCTCAGTAGGGTAGAAAGGCTTAATTATTGGGTTACAAAGCTCCCAAGGGTCTTACGAAAACTGAAATGGAAAAGCAAAGTATCACGACGTACTGGGACTCCTTAAACCGTGATAGGCTGCTATCCGGCAATTTCCTGTAATCCAGGGGAATTCTGTCCCCAAAACCAGCTGCCCAACATACATGTGTTTTGGTTGCTACCATCAAAGTATACAAGACGAACAGGCAATTCGTTATCATTTAGGGTATCGCTCTGAATGTTATCATCTGAGCTTCTTAAAAGCTTAATCTTTCTGTCCCTGGGATCACATCTTCCTGATGAGGAACAATTAAGAGTATCCTGTGGTGAAACACTGGATTACTATTAATGCAACTTGTAGTGCCCTGGAGTTTTAATTGACTCCAAGTGTTTAAACACATGCCTGACTTAAAACATGTGGGCACTCTCATTCCTGCCACAGGAGCTACCAATGCTTTTCACGCAATGCCAAGAAATGTTAACTATTAAAAACATGTTTGATCGTTTATTAACCTCAGCTCCTCACATGCCCTACTCAAAATCCCTCATCAGAAAGTGATGAGCACTTAATGTGCCCTTGAAACTAAGCAGGGCTTTAACTACATCTTTCTTTTCCTTAAGTCTTGCAGGGAGAAATGTCTGGATTTTGTTAGTGCAATAGCTATCCATAGATTTTTGTTTGCCTCTGAGCCACATTCAGTTGGGGTCTGTAATATCTGGAACCATTTTTGTCAAAATTTTCAAGATAGGAGCCAAGCTTTGACATTTGCACAGCAAACTTAAATATGAGGATGCTTTGACGGTGGCCCTTGGTGGTAACGTGCTTTTGTCAAGCTGTATATAAGCTTACAGGTGAGATGAAACACTCAAACAGCTTATGTGGTAGGGACAAAGGGGGTACCCTGGGCCATGACTGCCACCTGGCTCAGATTATAAAGACAACATAGCTGAGGTTTTCACCCATATGCAGAAGGCAAAGGGAGGTCTGCTAATTATTTAAAGGAAGTCAGGGTTTGACATCAAAGTCTGTTCTCTCATCCCACCCTTCCACTTCTCCTTTCCCATTGCAAGCTATCAGATGGAGACAGTGAGGTTTCAGGAACGTGCCTTGTGTTTGCTACCTGTGTGTACAACTGGGATACAGCTGCATCTCAATGCCTGCACGGAGACTCACAACCGCTCCCGCAGTACTGGTTGAATTTCCTGGGCCACGTGCTGAAGCAGATGCAAGGTGCTTGCACGAAAAAGAGCAGAGATGGCTGGATTTGGTGCTCTGGGCCCTCCTCTCGCTGTACCTCATCTTCATGGGATGAGGGCCAAGGGGAGCAAAGGCACTGGTTGCTGCCAATGGCTATCTACAAGGAGCACTTCGTGTAAGTCACATATGTTGCTCTGCTAAATGTCACGATCCAGGAATGCAGCTACTGCTTAGGCAGCTGCCAGCTGGCCAAAACAACTGCAGGTGTGTATCTTTTTATTTGTTTATATATGTAAATCGAGTCCAAAGTCTCCAACGATTAAGTCATGCGATGCAAGGCATGTGACAGAGTGGTTAAGAAATAGCGAAGGGCAGACAAGGGTGACAGGAGGAAAGCATTTCAAAGTGGCAGCTGTGATCTAAATCGTGTTGGAATTGGGTAACCTGGATTTAGGGGAGAGGTTGGAAAGGAAGGGCGTAGCACTGGGAGAGGAGCTCTTTGGTTTTTTCCCTCTGGAAAGGGCCCTGATCCTCAGACTTGGGCCCTGATTTTTTGTTTTACATCCGCTACTGCAGGGCTAATGAGTGCCCACCGACCTTATCGGAGAGGGGCCTGACTGACACCCAGAGAAGCCACAAGTTACTGGGGTCAGCTGCAGGTTTTGGGACGTGCTCCCGGCACCAGCAGCGGCCTCCCCCTCTTTCTCCTCTCCTCTCCTCTCCTCTCCTCTCCTCTCCTCTCCTCTCCTCTCCTCTCCTCTCCTCTCCTCTCCTCTCCTCTCCTATCCTCTCCTCTCTCCTCTCCTCTCTCCTTTCTCTTCTCCTCTCCTTTCTCCTCTCCTCTCCTCTCCTCTCTCCTTTCTCTTCTCCTCTCCTTTCTCCTCTCCTCTTTTCTCCTCTCCTTTCTCCTCTCCTTTCCTCTCCTCTCCTCTCCTCACTCCCCCTCTTGCCTCAGGACACAGGTGATGGTGGCCTGTGGCAAGCTCAAGGCCTTGGCAGCTCAGCTCAGCTCCCTGAGAGATGGGCCAGCTCACAGCTGGGGTGACAGTACACTCCTCAGTCCTCCCGGTCTCCCCTTTCTCCTTCAAATGGACAGTGGTGACACACGGGTCTCTGCCTTGCTCCTTGTTGCACTAGCAACTGGATGAATTGTCCTTCTAGGCACACATCCTTTTTCCCACAGGGGCAGCGTTAATGGCTTTTAGCTGTAAGTGCGTGCCACTGTTCACAGGTGCCAGAGAAGTTATTCAGCTCTTTGGTAGACATGCGTTGCCCCAGTAGTTTATCGCTGGCACATGAGAAAAGGCAGAGAGGTGAACGAAATGGGCTTGTGGACAGGACTCTGTCTGCTGGACTCATGTTGGATGACATGAGAAGTCTTAAGCTGAGTGGAAAATGCCCACTTTAATGGCAACTGGATTTGAACCCATAATTACCACAACCATCACATGTCTGATTCGCAGTTGTGCGCACAAACAAATGACTTGCCCATACACTGACTGTGCTTCACATTAAATGCCCCTGGGTCCTGGTCTTAAAAAAACACACAAAAAACTGTCTTGAGCAATACTGGTCTGATCCTCACGGAGATGAGTAGGAATTTCTGTATTGACTTTAGGAGAGCTAGACTGTACCCTTACACACAAACCAGCCCAGTGTCAGACATCAAATGATGTTGTTCCCTAGCAGTCTACTGATGTTATCACAATTCCTTTGAGTAGTTGGAAAGAACAAGATCCTACAATGACAAACCACAACGTTTGTTGTGGTACATAAAGACAAGTTAAAAAAAAACAAAACACCTTCCCAAATAATAATAATAATAATAATAATAATAATAATAATAATAATAATAATAATAATAATAATAATAATTTTTAAAAAGTGCATTTCATGTCCCTTTTGTTTTTCATGGACCAAGCACCTTACAGACAATTTGCTCATGATCTGCGAAACAAAGGGGACTAGGGCCCATCACGGAAGACAGACATAAAATAGCTATAAAATCAAGCCTAGAGAGGAGAACTGCACCATTAAAAATGAATCATTACCTTACACATAAAACTCTAAATCAGCACCACATTTACTAAGCTTTGAGGCGTACGATTCCAGGGAACAATGAAAAGCTTATTTTAAATTAATTGATATTGTTACTTCTGAGTTTCTTGCTGCTGGCTGCTTTCATCCAGAGACTAAATGCTGTTTATAGCGCTGCCATATGGAAAGCACTGGTACAGCCAGTAATTGTTTTACCTCCACTGACTGTTGGCTTTGTAGAAATGAAGTGTTTGTATTTTTGCTATGAGTATTTTTCTTTTAGGTATATGCCTAATACAAAACCAGCACAAAGAGGTAGGTTTGAGTCTCTGATAAATAGAAGTGTCAAATTTTACAGGCTGTTGTGGCCCGTTTTTTTTTCAGAAAGGATTTCCAAACTCTTAAGCTCAGATTCATCAAGCACTGTGAGTTTCTGAGTCCATAATTAATCTGCAAGGTGGATATGGAACGTGTGTTTTAAAGACCGAACTTGTGCCTAAAACCAGTCGAACGGAGAGTAAGAAATGTGCAGACACTCAGCAGGCACGCACACTGACATTCTGCCGTGGCCCTCAGTAAGGGAAGCTGGAGCAGGAAAACTAAGCGGGTTTAACCTGGAGTGTGATAAATGAATTAACAGGATTATATAATGTGTTTGTCACACCAGTGGCTGGACTTGATGCACTAGGAGTTACTTTCCAGTCCTGTATTCCTACACAAAGCCTAAAATACGTATTAAGTCATCTAAACAAAAGTGCTCCCTGACTTCAGTGGATGTTCCACAGATGTGGCACGGGGGAAAAAAATCAGACTGTCTGTATTTAAAGTTCACTCATTATATATTTACACTAACACCACGATTTACTCACGCAGCAGTGATGTATGTAAATGTTGACCTAAATTTTAAGGGTGATTGGAGGTGTTTGCTCCAACAAGCCATATTAGTTTGACCATTTCCTTGCTAGATACCCTTGGCAGTTCTCCCCTAGAAGAGTAGCCAGTCCAGATATAGAAAGACACTAAGAGGGTTAAGCAATATGCCCTATAGACTTCTATGCCCTGTCATCATGAGACCGTATGATTTCATTCAATTACCAAGTTCTAATATGCATGTGGCACTTTGGATTGATTGTCTGTTGGCTTTTGCAGAGTTGTTAGACAGAGGGGGAAAGTATTTTTTCCATCGGTGCTGTTTGTTTGTTATTCCGCTGTGAACTCCCCCAACTCCTTAGTGTCAAAACACCTGGCAGCGCTGTCATGTTGGTACTGCTTGTTTGTCCTGTTACCCCGAGTGCCGCGGCGGGTGGGAATTTGGCTGCCCCTGGGGAAGCGAGCCACATCAAACACCGGCGCTTGGAGTAGCATGTGGATTGTGCTGTCTGTTTACTCCCTGCTGGGATTCAGGTAGGCCGGGGGTTTGGGCTCTTCTTGCTTGGGGAAGATGATCCCCTAAGAAGATGTCGCTGCGCTGATGAGAACGACGGGAAGGATCTCCATAAACGATACGGGGTTAAAGTGGGGAGCACAGTGATTCTGGACTAACACCGCCAGCATGGGTGACACCCCAGCCCCACTGGTACTGGCCACGCATGAGTTCGTAGAAGTCAGCTTTAAGCTTGAGGCAAGAAATACCACATAACCATACAGAAGTGAAGTCCTACATCCACGTTTGCGTCACCAGGTCCGGTTGCCCTCTTTTCATGGTTATCAGAAGGTCCACAAACTCAACCAGGTCAGCTGCAGCCCCTGCCTACTGTACGGCCTCGCATAAAGCAACTTCACCAGCACCTGCAAATCCAGTTCAGTCCCTGGAAAAACGTGAGCAGAGCGGTGGTACAGAGCATACTTCAGGGTGGAGACTCTTCTCCCAAAACCAGCTGCAATTGTTTGTTGTGTAATGGTGCCAATGAAGTTTTGTAACTCCCTCACATACTGGGAGGACTCACTTGATCACAAGAGTAATTTCACTTTCTGGCACCTATCATCCATCAGAAATTCCAGGCCAGAGCTTTAAAAAGCAACTAGTGACTTAGGATCTCATGACTGCTGAACATTTATATTGAGGTATCTCAGCAGGCATGCACAATCCTCCTCCCCACATCTCCTCCTCGTAATAGGCATCAAAACTGTGGGTCACTCCAAAAGCCCTAGGCTGTTATGTGGAGCTAACACTTGCCCAAGATGAGTCACAAAAGCTCCTTCTGAACCAAAATGTCAGGTCTGAGCCCCCTTATGAAGATCCCTGCCCAGGATTTCAGGGAGCACACACATCCTTCCCTCAGCTATGGGACCGCATACAAGTTTTTTTAGGCGCAGCAGTGCCACAGGCACGAGGGGAACAGCTTAGGAGCACCCAAGGCCACCTGCCAGCATCGGCAGAGGCCACAAGACCTGGCAGTGCTGACAAGCTTACGGCAACACCAAAACATGACCACTCTCAGCCTTGTGTCAGGCTTTGAAGCTCAAGCAACCAGCTGGCCGACATGTGAGGGGGAACATGGACACAGGGTAGGGTCGAACACAGAGGTTCTGATCAAAGTTGTACAAGCCAATGCTCCTCTTGCAGCTTCCTCCAGACGTACCTCACAGGGAGGTGTCAGGTGTCACCTCAAAATGCTTTCCTCAAAGCAGTCCTGCCACATGCTATGCTTCATCAAAAACAGCATGGCAAGGGGATGCCTGGAAGGCGCCTGCTGCGCTACGCTGGCACTGGCCTGCTGCCGAGTCGTGTTCGTGGTCCCAGGAGTCTGCTTTGAGGCTCCTTGCCCCCGAGGAATGAGTCCAGTCGTGGTGCTTCCTATCAGGTTATCTCCCTTCTTGCATCACGCGGCTGTTCTGCATGCTGTGGGCAACCGGGAAGTATTAGCTGAACTGCTGCTGCCTGTTGGGTAAGGAGGGAAGGATTGCAGGGCCTCCGTATTTCCATTTGTTTCGGGAGACCATCGGTAGGGCTGAGGGGATTAAACAGGACTGTCAGCAGACCGGCAAGGAGAAGCTCGGTGCATGTTTGCCATCTGGCAATCAGGAGTGCAAGCACAATGGGGGCCACGAGCAAACTGGAGAGTCTGCCACGGTGAGGGGGCACAACGGTCACCTCCCCAGCTCGTTGAGTTGCACACAGGGGACTGCAGCCACACTGCACGGCAGCCTGCCATCTCCAGCCTACAGCCTCAGCGGCCCCAGGGTGGGTTTGCTGCTCAGCCTAAGGCGATCTGAGTGCAGTAATGTGCAGGGCTTGTGCAGGACTGTTTCGTGGTTCGGTACTTCTGCACAACTTGCACCAAATCAGCCTGCTGATACTGAGAGCTGGTTCCTGTTTTGGACATGCTTTAGACAAGACTGGGCTTTCTTTGCAAGACCCCGCTCTGAGACCTTTCCATCCGGCAAGACTGACCCTATTTGGGTGATGCTGCTAGTGAAGTGAAACCAGGGAAGCTTGGCAACTGTATCTTACAGCTAAAGGTCTTTAGTTAAGCTATAAAAAAAGCATCCTACCTTCCCTGTACCCACCTTGAACTCTCCCCTACACCAATCCCTAGCAAAATGGTACCTGCATCTGTTCCACCCAGGCATACAATCCAATGGTGACTCATTGTCACATATTCTTATTCATGCATTTATTGCCCAGATAACTCTCCATTAAGCTAATGAGTCATTCTTTTACGCCCACCCAATGCATAGTTAGGATGCTGTAGCTTTCTGCTACTCATAAATTAGGAGGACAGAGCCTTGATCCAGAAAATGTATCATCTCCTCTAGAGAAGCTCTTCAAAGGACACACAGTTGGATTTCTGACCTCTCCATAGAGTCCCATTTAGCACATTTAGTGAAAGTAGGGGTATGCTTTTCCTATGCATCTTATTTTGAATCTTGTCTGCTGTTTAAAGGCAACTAGACCCTGGGTGGAGGAGGGAGGAGGCTGCTGGTGAGATACGTAAGGCTGCCAGGTTTAATAGGATTGACTAAAATGTATTTGTTAAACAATCGTCCAGGACCCTTGCAGCTCAGACGCTGTCCCTGCTCTTTGCTTGTGAATTGAGTGAATGAGATCCCCAGCCACACGGGCCACTCACTAGGAGTTCAGCTCACTTGAGCTTACTGCTGGCTCCCTGCATTGCTTGCACTACCTTGAATCCAGTGCGGTATGTAAATCTCTAGCAGGATCCAACAACAAAGATAAAGGCAGTGTTCACACAACTCCACTGATCCCAGGGCGTCAGTCTCCTAAGACATGTTGTCTCTTACAGATTTCTGTGACCATCACAAGGATCGGAGCCCAAAAGGCATCCCCTCTGGATCTGCATGAATGAGTAGTTCAAAGCTGACCTCCACGTGGGTTGTCCGATATTTCTGGTGGCAAGCTCCATTTTCCAAATTCAAGGTATTCCACGCGTGTTACAGGAGACAAACAAGGCCCCAGTGACCACTGCAGACAAGCACTGAAGAGCTAATGCTGCTTGGTGAAGTGCCTCATACCAGTCTACTTTCAAGAGCTGGAGGATTTTGGTCAGGGCCTTGGATGCCCCAGACTCGCTGGCCATGTTTGCAGCTGCTTCTCTGAGATAAGCAGACAACTTTATTCCAGGCATCTGTAGATTTCAAGCAGGCCAAGAGACAAAATGCTTGGCATAGCGTAACTATATGTGTGCACAATCTGTGCAAACTTCTCTGACGTATTAGACTAAGAATTGCCAGTTCTTGATAATTTGGCAATATTTTGAGCGCTCGTTAAGACCCCAGAAGATGGGGATTTCTGAATGAGGCATGAATCTATTTTCTTCCTTAAAACAGGTTTTGTTCCCTCAGGGCTGTGGACAAAAATATTGAAAATATGATTTCAATGCTTCCAAGGAGCTGAGAAATCAGTTCGCAAATAAGAGTGTCTGTAATACATATTTTTGTGAGAATAATTCAGTTTCTATGCAGTATCAAGGTTATGAAGCACAGTCATTTATTTTTTACATGCTTGATGTGGTCTATAACGTACAGCTGTAGCTGAATGCTCTTTTGACCACTTTCAACTGTGCTTTGCGGCTGAGGAGATGAGCTGCCTGAGCCTTGTAAATAAAACAGTGGCTTGGTGTCAGAGAGAAAGGTGATGGGAAAAGTTCTACCGACTTTCTCTCTGGTTTGTGTTGCTGACACAGGTCAGGAGTGTTAAACCAGACCATAGTTTCACACTGACCTTTCATCCTGCTGGACCAGTGGGTGCCCTCAGCCAGTGAGCTGACAACTGCTTAAGTCAACAGCCAACCAGTTCAACTTCTTAAGACTTATCAAACTATTTGCATAAACACTGTGATCAGAGCAAGAATGAAGGAAGCATGGGCTTGAGCTTTAGAACGGCTTTTTCCCACTGTTTTCTTATCTTCACTCCTCTGTCTGTCCCTGCCTGTTTAAGGGACTTGCTGCCCAAGGACAGGCGATCCCAGGTTTCCTCCGGATTGGTGTCTAGAGCTGGAGCCTGCGGGCTCTTTGAGGTGAGCTTGCACTGCTAGTTTCTAGTTTCTGCTAGTTGGTGGAGGCACTGGGGGGATTTTGCTCCTTCTCCAGTGGGCTGTATTCACGACACAGACACGAACATCATATCCTTGAGATCCCAGATGTGCGTCTGAATTCGGCCTGTTGTTGGAGGGGGACTAAGAGAGACACACGTTGCACAATAGCTAAGACTCACCTTAGGAAAATAAGCTGAAGATACTGTGCTGTGGTGCAGCATTGTGGCAGGCCTCTGTGGCTTCACTAAGTAACATGAGGTTTCTGTACCACAAAGCACTCTGGCACATGAGCCTTACGGAGCTTTCTCTCCAAAGAGGGGAGGAAGGTGTGTGAGGGTGGTCTTCATGATCACGTCCCCAGCCAGCAGTGGCCAGAGCATGGGCAGCATAGGTCAGGATAGAACTGTGCCTCCGGCAGGCTGTCCATCCCTTGTGCCCTCGACAGCTGCTTTCTCCTCACACTGTGACTCACTGCACAATAATCCATGCAGAGAAACAAAGGGCATTTCCATCCCGTGGTTCCCTCTCTGGTCCGTTCAGGTTTGAAACTGGGGAGACTGCTCTTGCAGGGAGAGGAGAGTGCAAACCAGTCCATTTGCGCAGGTAGTGAAGCAGCTGCCGTGATTCCTCTCTGCCTCTGAAAGCCCAGACTCCTCACTGGACTGCGGTAGCTTTTGCAAATATTCTTTGTTTCTTTTTCTAAACAACTAGGTACATTCTAAAAATGTTGAGCTCTTTTTGCTAGAAGCTTTTCCTAGTTCCCAGAACTTGCAGAGGATCCCAGGCCTATCATCTCTGCTAAGAAAAAAAGTTCTTCTCACTTCTGTTCAAAAGGGGAAGGATGCAATATTGACCAATATTGAGTAAGTAATGTACTCTCCTCATTTCAGAGGCAGTTATTGGAATGTGCTTGGTATTCACATCATAACTTACGTCTGTAGCAACTTGCTGAGTGATGTCTTGAATCACCCTTTGATAAAGTGATGTGTTTGAAGTTTCTAAAGGCAGTACCTCGCTATCATTCCCTTTCCAGTGCTGTCACTCAAAGCTCTTCAGCCTTGCCTCGTGTCAGCAGGTAGTCAGACTACAGTCCCATTCAGCTAAACCTCAAATCCATCTGGGCTTATTCAATTATCGATTAAAAACACGCATTGGGAAAAACAAGGAAAAGAATCTTTTCCTAAACAAGTTTGCTTAATAGAAACAGCAACAGTACAAAGCTGAAGAGCAAGACCCTTCCAGCCACCCATACGGCCTAGCTTTATGCAGGCCGGGTCATGTGATTCTTGGGGTGTTGCCTTCTCTTGTTTCGAGGCTATCTCCTACATAAATGGGGTTTAATTGCTCCTTCCATCAAGCCTGACAGAAGACTGCTAACACACCCACTGGCTGTAAGCAGGCCTGTGACCGTCTGCAGATCAAAGTCGATCCGACCTCACGGCAGCAGCCATGAGCACATTCCAGGGTAACGAGAGCCCTGCGAAAGGTATGGTACGGGGAACCCTGTAGCCTCATAGTGCTCCCCACCCACCGCTGACTTCCATTAATTAATTAACTCTGCAGCTTTGTTCCCTTATCATAATCCTCCGAGCAACAGCACAATAAATTGTACTTGCAACAGATGCTTAAATGAGATGAGCCCAGGTCTTTGCAACCTGAAACAAGGGTGGGAAACTCATAGCTTTGTGGTGATCTCCAAATCATTCATTATACAATCGGATCTTAATTGCTTTAAGAATGTGACTCTAGTAAATCTGGCCTCTAGTATCACTCATGTTAAAGACTTCAGTTGCTAAATCTCTGCTGCTATACACAATCAATATCTATCCCTTGTGGTCTTTTTTACTTCAGTGGGCTATAAAATATTGAATTACCTGTAGAAACTAATGCTGTGTTCACCCACCCCATATTTATCCACTGAGAGGACAGATGCCAAACTTAAGTTAGCTGTTTTGAGATAGTGAAGGAGAAGGCATTTCTATAGGGAAATTAATTTAAAATGAAGTACCTAAAATAATCCAGACAAATCATCCACTGGAGATGTTTCTTTCTACTGGCTATAAAGGAGGATAGGCATGAGATGCTTAACTTATAGACTACTGAAGTTGACTACAATAAAGCCCACCTTACCTGTGCAGAGACCCAAGTACGGGAATAAACAGAAGATTGCTTCAGTGTAAGATTTGATGTGAGAAGTGCAAGGGGACTGATGGATGCCTCATCCTAATACTGAGGAAAAGGTCTCCAAGTTGGGACATCAGTATCATTTATTTGCCTGACAGGTGTAAAATTCTGTGAGTATGTATGCGACAGAAATGAAAATCTGCAAATTTCAGCAGCCACACAATTAATGATCTGCACGACCAGACCAGGCAGCATGCAGCTCTGAGGAGGCACCTTCCAAGTAGAATGAATTCCTCACAGAGTTGAAAACTTATTTGGGAGAGCTAGAGAGAGAGGAACTACTCTATGTCTCTGTATGTGTGTGTACTGACAGGAATCAACGAGAGTTCCTGGGGACCAAATGCTTTTAATCTCAAGATTTTGAGAGGGGGAAAAAAGCTCTTCTTTTCTGATCCTTTCAAACTGTCAAGCATCACTTTAGTCAGAACATCAGCACTTAAGGCTCAGGAGTGTTTACTTGATTTACTCTGCGGTTGGCTTCCCCAGTATTTCATCTGGGGTGTAACCCTCAGCAGCAGTTTTTAATAGCTCCTGTGGGAGCCCCGTGTTATGAACAGGTGACATACAGTAACATCCTTGGGGTGGTCTTGAAGATGATTCTTCCTTAAAAAGCAAGACCGCACCAAGCAAACTCATACCAAAGTCCTTCTCTCCAAATGAAATGTGTCTAAATGTAAACATAGTGGAAAAGATTGATGCTGCTTATGAAAAATTCAGATCCAGTGCTGAATCCCGCACTGAGATCCTTCCCTACAGCACTGTGCCATGGTGTACCTGCCTGCCTGCCTGCTTAGAAACCTCAAAGGCACGCTCAGGTGTCACCAGAGGCAGCTCGGGTGACTCAGCAGGTGGCAGCCTTCACCTTGACTTTGCAAGGAGTTGTCACCCTGTGGAAGGTGTTGGGGGATCGCTGAGCACTGGGGGACAAAGGCACCCCTCTCCTGGCACAAAGTGAGGAGCCTGGACAAAGCCTGCTGTGAGACTTAACCCCAGCGTGTGAAGAGCCCCGTGACAAAGTGCTACAATAACTGACCTCTCAGACAGCAAGTGGCCTTGTGGGTAGGCTGAGATTTACAGCCCAGGAGGTACTGCCAGCATCTCTAACTCCAGTACACTCCAAAGGATCCTTATGCACAACCAATGCAATTAAAAAGACAAACTGAAGGGGTGTGGCACTTTGGAAGAGGTCTGGATCAGCAGAATCACTGCTCGTTCATGTGGTAAGCAGGAAGAGGGAGCGGTATCGTTTTTCCCTAGTTTCTTGGGGGGAAATTTGCTACAGGGAAGAAAATAGAGCCCATGAGAGCTGTATTTTGGGAAAGGGACAGATTGGGGAGTAAACAGAACCTAGCAGAGCTTTACGTGTGATGTAACTCACATGCCCGTGAAGAGGGAAACGCTTCCACCGTGCAATTCAACATTCATTCCTCAAGGAAGGTGGAACAAGAAAGCGTGGGGGTGGGGTCTGGCCATAGAGGAGGCAAGACAGGCTCCTGCTGGTGAATGAAATAGCTGCTTTCAGCCTGCCTCCTCCTGGAGCCAAGATCAGGGACCAGCCCCGAGGGATCAGTCGGGGAGGGGGGGGGGGGGGGGGGGGGTGTGCAACATCCTCCACCTGTGTGGGAGAGTGCTGAGCGAGAGGGGCAGAAGCCTCTTTACGTGGTTCAGCTGGAGCTAGAATGGCCTAGCTAACCCCAGCCTCAGCCTTCACATCCTTTCAAACCCAAGGTGCTCCTAAGCATTGTAATTTTGATTTGAACTATGATACTGGACCTCTTTCCAAAAGCTCTTAAAGTTTCAGCCACTGTCAAGCTGAATTTTTTTGAACTGTTCACCTGAAAATGAGAGGAGGAACCATTACTAATGTGAGAAACCATCCTGGTTTCCTCAGTGGATACTGGCAACGCCTACCTTGCTACTCAGCATTATGCCTGCCTACCCTACTCTCTACCCCTGAACAAGCTTGAACGAAATAGCAAGCATATTTTCTCCCCTGACCGAGAGGCAGATTTATACTCACGCTCCTGTCATTCTCTCACAATACCTTACATAAATCACCATTGTTTTTGGAGAGATGCCAAAACAGTTTGAAGGAATGTGTACAGGACCTACCAGCACAGGGTTTCCCCAGGTTTCCGACTCTATAATCCCCTTATTCAGGGCTAAACCAATAGGCTCACAGCTCCTGCACAGAAAACCTTTTCCACCTCCATCCACTCTCTTTCAAAACAAACAAGGAAACCCACAAACTCATGCCCAGCTATTACCATGAAAGAGAAAACAAGAGACACAAAGCAAAAGAATTTGCCGCATGCAGATCTATAAACACTAAATCCACGAGTGAGGAGACATTTGTTTTTGTTCTGAGTAGTCAAACATGTCCTAATCTTTAAAACACCCTCACTCTAAAATTGCTGATGATTGCTTAGTCACAGGGGATTTGCTATTTATGCAAGGGCCTTTGCCGAGGCCCCAAAGTGGTGATACTGCTGGACTATAAATTTAGACATGGATAATGTTTGGGGAAGAGACTTCTGTGAAAAGCTGCCTGAAGTAAGGGGGTTGGCAGGATGTTCCTGGGACCACCATATTGCAACCATAGATGGCAAAATTCAAAGTGGCAGCTCGGAATAGGCTCTGCAGGCTGAGCGTTAGACATGGAAATCACTGGGTGTTCACTAAATGCATTGGTGACTTTTGTAAGCAGTCCATTGACTGCGAGGAAAAACGCACTGCCCAGAAAAGACCAGAAGTTGAGACTTTTACTCTACCCACTTTTGCCTGCAAAAAGGTTAGTGGCCTGCCCAGTTCCACAGAACAAGACTAATGACAGGGGTGATGTCAGATATAACAGTTCCCAAGCTTTCTCAATCAGCTCCTACCAGCTCTATTTGCTGGCCCTTGGGCTTTCTGGCAGACTCTCCTGCTCCTTCTGATAATTCTGATCCTTCTGGTAATTCAGACTTCCATCTGAAACCACCACAAAGACAGCCTGCTTCAAGCTGACATCCCCCAAGTCTGGGAACCGCTGCTCTGAGTCCCGCTGCCATTCTCCCGTAAGAAGAGGGAGGGTCTTGTTAGTGCACTTATTCCAAAGGGAGCCAGCTGTGGTGTGAGGATTATTATGGGAGATTTGATAAAAGTGGGGAGGGACTTACCTTCACTGTCATCTTTCATCTTCCACGGCCTGCACCATCCACAATGACACTGTCTTCATCTCTATGTCAGTTGTTTGCCCTGGGAGGAGAAGGTACAGTTAAAACGTGAACGTCAGAGCTAATCCCTCTAGCTTGTTTCCTTCTTCAGTGATTGCTGGTTCTGGAGAATCCACAGACCTGCTCTTGCACACTTTCTCACAACCCAGGTATTTCCTTGATCAGCCACTACCTGAGGAAACGCACACCTTACAGCTCCAACGTGTTTGTCTGGGTGCAGCCATGTACAACTCAGACTGGCTATGTCGATGCTAGCACCGAGCATGGTGTGATAGGAGCAGATCTGGGTTGAAGTGGTTCGTACAGAAGGCCTTTGCGTGGCCTTTATGTGCAGCTGGATGGATCCCTGGGCCAAAAGCCCCACCACCTGTGTATCTCAAGGCTTTCTGAAGAGAAGCTGATTGAAAAAAGAGAACATTTGCTTTTTCAATGCCAGGGCCCACCCAGAAGCACTATGCCATCCTTTTGCCGGCCTCGTGGATAACACTAAGGTATTGGTGCACACACCACCCACAAAAGGCCTCTCACGCAAAGGTCTTATTTCTGCCCTTCCTCAAGCTGCTGCTCTGTGAGGCCAGCATGCCTGCCATCCAACTCCTGTCCATACCGGTTTGGACAAAACACATAGCCAGGCACCTGAGGGAGGGCTAGCTTAATCCTGCAACATGGCCAACAAAATGGACATTCCCCTACGGGGATGGAGCTAGGCACTAATACAGAGCAGGGACCGAGTGGCGGTTTTTGGAAAGATTTGTCCTGAAGATCATGGATGCTTGGAATTGCTTTCAGAGGCTGGTCAGCTCAGTGAGGTATATTTGCTCTCTGCACCTCTGAGCCCTGACTGCGCCCACACTACAGGGCCTGGCTGCTGAACTATGTGGAGAAATCCTACATCATGCAGGAGCTCTTAAAAACGGTACCCAAGCAAGGTGGATGCAAAGTCCCACCAAGGCCTATGACAGAGGAACAGCGGGCTATTCCCTCTGTTGTAGGTAACAGTGTTCATCCCAAGCGCGGCAGCCATACAAATTAACCAGCTTTACAACACCCTGTCAGGTATTTGACGGGCTAAGAAAAACACCTCCTTTAAATTGACCTGTTATCCAAGGGCACATGGGAATGAAATTTCCACTCTTAATTACTGGTAAGGTCATTGGTGTCTGGAGCTGTGCAAGGATGTCATATGGAATGCAAACAGGGCGCTCGGATGGCCAAGGAGCTGCTGCGTTTAAAGCTTGGCCATGGCCTTCCTCAGATAAGACAATGTAGCTTTACACCCTTCCTGTGCAGGCACAGGGGATCTTCTGTTATCCATAGTGATAACCGTGCAAATGTTGGACATGTCCCATGCTGGTCGGGGCAGGTAACCTCATTACATAGTAAGGGTTGCTTGTTTGGTGTGCCAAGGTCAGGAAATGTGAGTTTTTTGAGAAATTTTGTCTGAGGAAAGGCCCCTGACTGTCACCGGTGCAGTGACAGCGTAGCAGAGCAGAGGAATTATTAGCCAGATAATGTACCCTGCTGCACGGTGCGGCCCCTCCTCTGAATCCCTTGGACGTCTAGGCTAAACTTCCCTGTAACCAGCTCCCGCAGCTAAGCACATTTCGCTGGCAGCATCTTACCTGGCATAGAGAGTCGCTTTTATATCCTAGGAGCTCCACAAAGAACACAGAGGTGTGCAGGTGAACGCTGTCTTTCTGGACTGGAACATGACAGTACAGCAGACGCACATTTGTTGTGTACATGTTTTGCATATGCAGGCTCTCGCCTCCTCCACAAAGCTGGAGTGGGCCTAATTAGAGAGTAGAGCATCAGCAGCCACTCTGCAGAAGGAACGAGAGAAAAGTATGCCAGTGGCTTATCACCAGAGATGGGCAGAACCCAAGAGAGGTTTACTTTCTGCTAAAGCCGTCTCCTTCTCCTGTAAGTTGGGGGGTGGTTTTGTTTTGTGATTGTTTGGCAAACAGTCATAGGAAGCATTTTTTAAGCTTCATCTGTGCCTCCGAGATAATTAATAATTCCTTTCCAAGTTATTTTTAGGCTGCATCCAAGACTGCAAAACTGGCATAGAAAAGAGCACATAGCATCAGACTCTAATCGGGCATGAAGAAAGCAACTGTGTTAACACCAAGCATCTGGGCTTCAGGAGAACCCCTCTTCCCCGTTCTGCTCTCAGTGATTTGTTCTTTACCCTGCATATATGACACACACCATTGTAGTGGATTATTTGCTGCTGCTTGGATTGGGAAGCACCATTCTGAGTCTGTCTGTAGTATGTGAGAAGAGGGCCAGTCAGAGCAAGCAAAGACGACTTGGAAAGAGAGCCATCTGTGCGCAGAGCGGTGTCACGGTCTGCAAGGCAGATCAGACCCTGCTTTGCGCATGCCAGCTCCCCTCACATCTGCGGCAGCCACCAGCCTCATTGCTCTGTCAGGTGCTCCCGCCTCCAGCCCCGAAATGGCAGAAGACGCATGGTTTTAGGATGGTTTTAGGCTCCAAGGAGCATCCCCCTGTTGCGTAAGCGTACGTGTTTTAAGGGCAGGCACCTCGTTTGAGAATCACACACGCTTTCTATGATGTGAAAAAGATACATTTCCATGACCTTACCTGCTCCTTCCGGGCTGGTCTTGGTCCCACTATAAAAAGCGTATTCCAGTCTGCACAGGGAAAGGATGCACTTCTTGGCAGGCAGGAGCTGGAATACATAGACAGTGCATGTATGTATTTTTACAAGGTTAGCCTTTTTTTTTAATAAATAGCTCGCTGTGGTAAACTCTTCCGCAACCTAAAGTATCTCCAAACATGAGGGATACCTGGGGATGTAACAAGGCAGGAAGGATGGTAAGTAACCATGCTGCTTCTGCTCAAACTCCCTGACAGACGTACAGACTGCCTGCTGCTTCTCTCCCCATCACCTGCATCTGCTTGTCCCCGTAGCCTTAGGCTGAGAGATCATTTGAGCAGGGATGCCCCTTGTTAGAAGCTGTTGCACAGCATTCCTGTAAATACACACTTTCTGACACAGCAGAGAGAGAAGTAAGTTGCTGGAGTGTATCTTTCTCAGGTGCCAGATGGGGCATTTTCAGTGGACATGTATTTCAAGAGGCAGATAGCAGTCTAGGTTTGGCACAGCTCTCTCCATACAGCATCGTGTCTTGTTTGATCAAGTGTCCCTGGAGACACCAGGAAAACAGGCTGTGAAGGAGTGAGATCAGGTTGTTTTGTTGTGAAGAGAGCGGCATCTCAGTTTGTGCTTGACTCAGTTGAGGCAGAGGCACCTAAATCGCACAGGCATCTAAATGACAAAGGACCCGGGCGCCATTTCTATGTCCTTGCCACGAAAGACGACTTTCCTGCTACTCATCGGGCAATCATCGGTTAAATTTTTCTGATGTCTCCACTAGCGTGAACAACAGGGCTGGATCACAGAGTACAAACCCATGCGCCTGACTTGTCATAAAAGTGGTTTGAAAACAAAATGGCAATAGACAAACGTATTGACTGCTTCCCCGTCCTACATCTAGACTTCAAATGGCATCCTGCTGGCCTGAAAGCATAAAATGGTACCGTCTGAGACAAGCAAAACCCTGCCAGTTGCAGTCAACTCTGAGCATCAGTGGACTCAGCACAGTGCACAACCCTTTTATCAGAGTATCCTGTGGGGAATACGCATCCTGTTCCATGATTTTACAGACGTGTAGCAGCATGGTAGCAACCATGATAATCCCCCAGTATATCGAGTATTCTCGATGTTTTTGGCCACAGGGGTTACAAAGGCACCCACAGTGGAGACAGGCCTTTCCCTCTTGGGTATCAGAACTGGTGGGGCTGCAAGCTTCGACAGACAGGGACTTGGGACGGCTGGTGAAGACCATGTGAGGTAGCACCTTCTAGAATGCAGTTTGTCCACAGCCCAAGGAAAAACCTAGGGTCTTGCTTTATCTTTTTAAATTTTTGTGTGAATGTGTTGCTTTTAGTATGGTTTGAGCTGAGTTTATATTTTAGGTGCCTGGTTTTGCACCTAGCATTTTACAAAAAATATCCTGCAATTATAAGCTGCATTGCTGTAAGAAGTTTGGAGGGTGCCACCAATAAGCCACTGTTTACTAGCACTTCCATAATGAAGAGATCATATTCCCCTAAAATGTAGAACAGGAAACAGCGAAGGTTCTCCTAGTCCTTTGAACAGTAACTGTAGGGGCCTATGAAACCATCTGAACATGGAGGTTTTTCTGTGGGATCTACAAGTCAAACTCTCCTTTGACAGGTTTTTGCGGAGAGGTAGCTTACTTCAGACCGAAGACATGTGCCTCAGCGCACGTCTATCCCAAGACAACATTGAGCATATGTTCTTTTTGCTGACAGTGGGACCTGGGCATACACATGTAATTCTGTATACGCTGACTATGCATAAGTATACAGATCTGGGAATATTTCCCACAGCCATACCCAGCATGGAGGGCTGCTGAGATTCAGAATGGGAGCTGAAGGTACATGCCCAGCCCTACAGAAGACTTTCCTCCATTTTTAGTGTCCTCTTTCATTTTTTCCCTTGCAATATTCAAATACAGCAGTATTTCCAAACTATAAACACTTGTGAACAATGAGTACCTTGTAAAACTGTGTATGCTACACACGTCAGGAAAACAGTACTTGTGGAAAGTCCACAGCCTCCACTGTGTACACAGCAATCTCTGTTTTGGGGAGATTCATCTGCCCAGCGTTCAGACTACCATGAGGGCAATGAAGTGCCCTCTGGGTGAACCTACTGCCTTTGGGCTGACAGCATACAACCAGCGGAGACCCAGTGCCTCCTCTTCTGACAGCTAATGCTAGGGTACCAGGTGTGCGCTACGCAGCTACGGGGACCGCACTAATGTATACAAACTGGCAGAGCTAATGGCTGAAAGGCTGGCCTGATCCCTGGCACTGCACCCTAGGAAAGCACAGGGGCTAGGTGGAGAGATGCTGATGAAGGGCAGGGTTCCCTCCATGCTTGCAGCAGTCCAGCTCTGACCCCACTAAAGCGGAGCTGTCAGTGACACCAATGATGGCAGAATTCGGCTAACACCAGATCACCCTGTCTACATGTTTATAGTAACAGCTAAATTTCTACCTGGAAAAGGTTATAATCCCGTGGGGCCCAAAGGAGGTAATTAGGGAAAGGCAGGCCTGGGGTGACATGCCTAAGGCATGGCTTTTTGAAGATGTTTCCCCAAACCCAAAGGGAATAGGCAAGAAGCAGTGGATATACTCAGAGAGTCTCCTCTAAGCACTACATACTATAGCACCGATGTGGCAGACAGCCCTTTGTTAAGCCCCGAGTGCCTAACCTGCTCTGGTGCTTCAGAAAAACCCCCAGCTATCTCTTAGCCCTTAAATCTCTATAAACATCCCAAAGTAGCACAGGGTCCTCGGGTGCCGCAGACCAAGTTATGTGCAGACAGCTAAATGCGCTTCTGCAGTCTGGTCACAGAAAACAGGATTGCTCAGGCTTGCAAAACAGCGTGAGAACGTGTGAATGAAGTCTGCAGACTTCTTCCTTGTTCCCAGTTTACTCTGGAATAATTGTTTACTTTAGCCAAGCTCTTCCTGATCTATATCCATAGATCAGCTTTAGGCTCAGCACTGCAGCCTGTCATGCAGCACCTCCAACATGAAAGCAGACAACAGAGATACGACGGGGCAATTTTTCTCCTCAACACCGCTCTGCGACAGCTTTGAGGATGTCGTGGCTTTTAGGCACGAGGCAGTGAATCGGAGGCTCATACTGGGTTTGAGTCACTGCCTTTCAAGCCTGAGCATCTGGCCAGCTGTTTGGCCCCAAAGTGCGGTGCCATTTTCCAGAGCAAGTGTGGTTGTTTTGTGGTTTCTATTGTTTACGTGCTCAAGAACCCCAGCTTTTATTCTCTGGTTACCTGCCCGCCTCCCACCAGTCTTTCAGGTCTCGTGTTTGACTGAGAGCGTCCTGGGAATCTCCAGTCGCATCTTGCTGGTCCCGGCCACGTGGCTGGTCTGGGCTCCTGCCTGCACTTGTTTGATGTGTGACCCATGCACAGGCTGCCCCTTACCTGAGACGCTTTCACGCAAACAAAGGAGTGACCCGTCTCTCGGGGTGCGATACAGGGGAAGGCTGCACTCAGACACCCTGTCCTGATGAGAGGCTCTGATGCTAATCACCTCCCTTTGATCCATTTGCCTTTCAACTAAAACTACCATCTTCTCCCTTGTCTCCCTTCAGGCTCTTCTCCAAATGAAGACCTGTGCAGCTGCCAGGGCACATGATAGGAAGTGCCACATCCAAGCAGATCAGAAATCTCAGGCCTTGGCGAGGATTTTCTACAGGTAATTGAGGGTGTTTGCATTTTGCACAAGCAAAATCAGTACCGGTTTGTGCAGCTAAGTACATGGCTGCACCACTGCCTAGTCTGGACATGCAAATAGTCCTTGGTGAGAGCAAGTGCAGCCTTTGGAGAGACAATACAAATCTGAGGCCTCAATTTCATGTCTGCCAGCCCCAGAAAACTGGGGTTTACTTTGCTAGTCCAAAATCAAGAATTTCAGTCACTGGAAATCAATGTTGATTTCTTGACAGCAGTGTTCTATTAGAGATGGGTAAAGCTACACTCAGGGCCCTTGCAGATCTTCCTTTTAAGGCAGAAGGCTTCTTCTAAGTGTAATTCCTGTACACCAGTACTAGAAATGTTAATATTAGACAGTTATTTTCATCTTACTCAAAATAAGGATTAAATGAAATTTCCACGGCAGGTTATCTTCATGGTCTGGGGGTGAATTTTCTTTTACTCTTTAGTAAGCAGGTTTTAAATGGTTGCTTTTAAATTTGTGCCCTAGATCCACATCAGGTTGGATATCAAACTCATCAGCATTTCAGAGACATTATTCCTAACCAGCATCCAAATTTGACCCCAGACAGAGGCAGCTTGTTTTTTTTTTTTTTACTTTTGAAATTCATGGCTGAAGACCAGACCCATGTCTGGGTTTGGATCCAGGTATCCCATAAAGCATCAAAGTACACAGGTCCCCTCTGCTCCATCTAACTCCCCTAACTAGTTCAAAAGAGTGCATTCCCGGGCAGACTGTTTCTAGGAACTGTATCAGTATATTAGCCTTGTAACTCATTAATGCTAATAGCAGTTGCATAACGCACGCCTGAAATGTGGTTGTACAGTAAGTTAAGAACGTATCCCAGCTATATGAGGTACGATTGCCAGCCAAAGTTTTTAAATGAGTAGCTTTCCTTACCATTACAGCTGAATTTATCTTTGATTGTAAATGCTCTGAAGGGGCCATGTTTCAAGGTATCATGAAGTCATGCCACTAACTCTAGCATAATCCTCTGCTTTAAATGCTCCACGCTTGGCCACGGTCTGGAAGGAGGTATGAGCTCACCTTGTCATTGCTCTCCCTGTGCAAAAGCACAGGAGCAAAACCTCAGGAGACGTCCAGAAGGGCCTTGGTCACTCATTGCACCGAACTGACAGGGAGCTCAAGCATCAAAGATGGCAAGGTGTCCTTTAACCCTCAGGGAGCCCCGAGCACCGAGATTCAAAGCGGGAGAGAGCGAAGGGAGATCTAGGTCCAACGATGTGACTAGCTATTCAGAGGGAGTCTCCGAAGCCACACAAGCAGTGAGCCAGCCACTGAAGTTAGGCAGCTGCGCAGTCACTCGCTTACGTTAGCCCTGGCAACGAGCGTAAGCAGAACCACACTAATAAAATGGAAATCTCAACCTTTACAAAAATTGCTAAAGCCTGGTGTGTTGCACACAAGTGCAGAATGAATTTCTTTCATATTCCGCAGATTTGGTCAGTTCTCATGACAGCGCAGCTGTCTCGTCCTGCTGGCTTGCTAAGAGAACATTAACTATGCCCTCTTCAAGGCCCTGTTTCTCTTCTTTTGACATAGCCTCATTTAAATGCTCTTAACTGTCTTTCGATAAACAAGCTTTGGACCATATTTAAAATATAAGGCCAGCTGTACCCTAGGGCCATCAGATAACATCCAATGGAGCTCTGTATGTACGAGCTAGACTGAGCCCTTAGTTTCTGTGTTGCACTGAAGAGCAAACAGCTCTCTACTGCCAGCTCCCTGCCAGGAAAAGTGTGCAGGGTAATTCCCTCAGGAGACGTTTCTCCGCTTCCGGACCCTTCAGCTGCCAGCGCTCAAACTGACCCTTGCAATTTGGCGACAGGCACCCAAAGAGTTTTCAGCTTTGCTTTCCTTTGAGTCCCACTCTACGCTCTGTCAGATCCCCTGGCTTCCCCTAAAGTACCAGGAAAAAAAGCTTAAAAAGGGAAGCCATCAAGCAAAGAAAAAGGGCAGAATTCTTCATTATGTTTTTCTGAGCTATGTCCATGTGCCTTCTGGCAGCTGTTCTCACTGTGGGCTTTGCTGCTCCAACAGCCCAGGACTGCCACACTGCCAGTAAGGGTGGAGCTTCTGTGTGACCAGCTCTGACTCTGGGGAGTGAGTTTTCCTCCCTGGAGAGTGAGCTGATTTGCTCCAGGTGAAAGCCAAAGTGCCAGCCAGCTTGTAAACAGTACAGATGATGAACAAGTGAGATGTAGCCTTCAGACACCGATGTGGTGCAGGCAAAGCCAGAGCAACTCCACGTGATGCAGCAACAACACAGACAACAGACTTAGCTGTTCAAGGCAGCTCCTAACCTTCTGCCTGTTTGGGCCAGTTTGGGGGGGCTCCTGATGCCGCTGTAGTGCCCGGGAGAGATGTGCAGCTCATTCTGCCCTCTGTCTCCGGCCCTGCGGCAGTCCTTGACGGGGGATTCCCCCACACGTGTACCCACAGAGGTCAGGGCTCAGCAGGAAGGTAGCTCCCTGGCTCGCCAATCTTTCCTGTGTGCTCTGCCCACTTGCTCACCGTGATGCAGTCTTTTGCTCTAGACGCCAGGGTTTTGCCCAGAGCTGCAGAAAGTAGTGTTTAACTGTGTTGAAAGTTGCTCCCTCCCAACACCTGTGCCTGCTGCATTGTCGCTTCCATTTGGGAATGTGTCCTGCTGGTAGCTGAGTGAAATGAATGATGGGGCTCAATTACAATGACACGGGGCTGTGGGAGGATGAAGAGTGCTGCTGCAACTTTGAAACAATGGAAAATATTAAATAAATCCTAATTCCCTGCTGGCACATATATGCACTATAAATAAACATTATAACCACGTAAATAGCACACAGGTCCTAGGAGCTGGATCACCTTCTGAAATAGCAGGCAGAGGAGTCTGCTACTCTACAATACAGGGATCATGTATGGCTAAATTATACAATGCATTTAAATGCATGCTGTACAGTGACATAATTTTTGGAAACCATATTGTTTGGCCCTCCTGAGTGATTCCCAGGAGTAATTCCTGCGAGGAGCACACACCCAAGCCAGTCAATTTCTGGAATGACATTCCAGTTGCTCAACACCTGGTTATGCAGATAGAAGAGAAAACAGCGACGCCTTAGCCAGTATAATAGATAAGGGTGTGAGAATTCAACTCGCTGGCTAGCACATGAAAGTGTGAATGACCTCGCCCCACGTCCAAGATTGCTCAAGCCATAGGAGATGTCAGTATCAATACACACATCTTCGTTTATAGTCACAGGACAGCTCTCTTCTCAATGTTGGCTTCTGCCTCAGATCCTAACCCCAGAACGGAGAGAAAGCGCGACGCTTGTTGAACAACACGCTTGCAAAGTTGTCTGCTTCTGCAAACTGACTGCAGAAAAGGATTAATTAAATTCTCTCTTCTATTATTCCATGCAGTGGAAGACCTTCTACCTCTTCAGATAAACTCACATGCAATTAGAGGGAGGTCGAAGTAACGGGTTCCCTGTTTTCTTCTGAGACGAGTGGCTCCACTATATTGTCTCCTATATAATGGCTGGGTGACCATCCCTGCATTAAATAGAAAGAGGCTCCTCTTGGTCATAAAATCACTGAGTGTATTCAACTTCCTTTTTATAAAGCAAGAACAGCTTGAAGCAAATGCCATTTTGCATCTGCGTCCTCAGTATCTATCAGGAATGTGCCAAGAATTCTTACTGTGCATCCATAACCAGAAGAAAAGGTGTGTATCAATAGTTGTCATCTAATTCACTGACTAGCAGATTTTGGCAGTTGCAGCCCAAACTCGTGGGTTAAGTAGGAGGGGTAAGGGAGTGAGGGGAGTTGCTTGATGTGAATTCCTCCTTGTCCCAGCTGAGGTGCAGAGACCATTTTGCAAGAGCGAGATGCAAGAAAATAGATATTGGGTAGAAGTTGGGGATAGGTGCTAGGTGAAGGGGCCACTTAAATCCTCATGCCAGTGACACCCGGGGAAGTTCTGGAAGGAGTACGAAACCAAGCGGTCTGGTACTAATACAACAGCCCCAGCACATGTCCTGCAAAACCCTGAGTGTAAGGACCACAGTTAAATGCTTGCAGGGTGGGTGTTCACATTTCAAGTAAATCTTTTCCCCTGAGAGGGAGACCTTCAGCAGCAACCTTCTGTTACAACTAGGTTCCTAACCCGGCTACAACTTTGATTGAAGTGATTAATCTAACCCTGTAAAGACAGCTTTGGTAAACAAAGACCTGTGAGTATGAGTAGGCAGGATTAGATGAGAGAAAAACGCGGCAAGCGGTGCCTCTCCCATAGGAAGGGAAGATGCTTGCGACAGATGCTAGTCCCTGTCCCAAAAGCACTAAGGAGTCCCTCAATTGGTAAGCTGGCTTGCAACTCCTGGCTTTCTTTATTAGCAATGAATCAAACCCTTCATTCCCAACCCAGGAAATCCCTAAGGCGCATATTTTTCTATTGACCTCTCTGTGCTCCAAGGAAGAGACAGTAAAGGTGAGGAATTACAAAAGGAGTCTTCTACTCCTCCTTCCTTTTTTTCTTTTTTTTTTTTTAGCCTTTCTAACAGCTCCACAATAACTGACACACAAAAAGTACATGGGAGCCTCCTGTGACTTGAGACATGAGGTTATAGTAGAACACGTCTGGGTGTCTCCAAATTGTGGGAGAAGGGCCAGATCCTCTGTGGTGGGTTGACCCTGGCTGGGCACCAGGTGCCCACCAAAGCTGCTCTATCACTCCCCCTCCTCAGCTGGTAATAAGACCCTTAATTCTTGGTGGAAGAAAAGGATCTTCAAGTACCTGGACCTCACTGTCTAATGTCCTCATCCTAAATATATCTGTAATTTGTCACGCAGTAAGTGATACATGCCAAGTCTCTTGGTTTCTCACTAAATTCAGCAGGGTTCAGATTCGCCCAGTATAGACTAGCAAACGGTTCTCTGGAAACGCTTGCCTCAAGCCCCAGTGAGACGACACATGCACAGTTCCCTCTCCCACCTTGCTCTGCAGTATTATTGAGGTTGTCAAGCCAAGCACTCAGAATTCATAATGAACCTTCATTCTGCCTGCTCACATATGTGCTTCACATAAGGCCTTGAAGTATGGGCTAAGCGAGACCAGGTCCAGAATACTTCTCTCATGAATTTGCTTCGATTGAAGCCGATGACCCAAGCTGTTTCTCTGAAGGAAGCCCTGCCTGTTCAGCAGGTAAACATCGATGAAGTCCACAAAGGTGTTCAGTGAGAGGGCATTTGAGTATGCAAGAAGTTCTGTATTGGTGCGTACAACTATTACTGGATAAAAAAGGGAAAAGGAGGTGGGAACAAACACTTCTGGGTTCCTTTAAAATATCATCTATCAATTAGCCAAGCTCATGAGTGAGTAAAGCAATGATCTAAGACATTATGACTATGATTGCTAAATAATGACAACGTGGAGGAAGGTGTTAATTGTAAGTATGGCCGTAGTATGGCCAGGGAGTCCCAACATACTCAATCAGAGAGATCCTTAAGCATAGCGGATCCAGAAAGCAAACTCTCCACCTACTCCGGGGACAGTGTCATCACTAATCACTGTACGCAGCAATAGTGCAAAGGCGGGATTTGGCCTTCACCTGAAATTATCCGTCTTCTCTTTGAAGAAATAAGCCAGACTTAAAACAGAATTTAGCTGCTGAAAGATGCTAGACCTCTGGCCAGAGACATTCACAGGTGCACAGAGACAGATTTCCACCAGTTAATGATGCAGTCCACAGAATATTGGGCTGAGAACAGACTCACACCAGCCCATCTGCTGTGAAACTCTGACCTTCCTTTTTACATTGCAACCGCACCTGTCATACATATGCAATATGGCTATGGCTATGGCTTGTGCCAGAGTGACACCTGCCTTGCCTATCTCACACAGACTGAATCCCTTTTATCAGCACTTCTGACTAAGATATTTCATACCTGCTAGCAAAGGGGGTTCACAGAGTTTCTCACACCTTCCACAACACACATGACTGCAACGCAGTTGACATCTAGTTACGGCTGACAGCTTATCTCTGGAGTACCCACTTCCAACCAACCCCCTTCTTTTGAAGTCCCACCTTAGCCAGCAAGCAGTACTGGGACAATCCCTTACTTTTAGAAGTGTCACAGAGGCTACTAGAGCGTAGGTCTGGGTAACAATGACTCAGAGGTTTGTTTCAAGACAAACACTACTCTTATTTCAGACAGATGCAGACGGGTGCCTGGTCATTTGGGCTGAGCACTCAGGGACAGCTGGAGACAGCCACCTCACGCTCATGTGTGCTCCTGGCCCAATGTGGTAAGACCATCCAGGCATGAAGTTGTTCAGGTCTCTCTCTTGGGAAGAGGCTATGGGCCACTGGAAACCCACGCTTTTCTGCTTCTTGTTACCCATGGGAATTAAACTTGTTCCACCTCAGTTTAGCCATGTTAGAAGTGAAGAAACAATCTTCATTGGTCTGGGCACTGACCCCAACCTGTGGGCTGCCTTCCTGCCCGACCTCAGACCTGCCTGATCACTATGGACTTGTCCAGTGATCTGGACTCTGGGCTGACCCTGGCTGTACCACAACAGAAAGATGTGAGAACTGAACAGCTAAGGAAACCCCCTTGGCCAGGACTAAAAAGCCTGCTTTTAATGCTTGTTAGCCATCTCTCGACCCAGAAGGCAGAGCATGGGACAAGCAACCAAGGGTATCCACTTTATCAGACAAACCTATTTCACTGAGAAGAGAAATTTTAAAAATTCCTTCCATTTAAAATTTAATAAAAGATATGAAGTCAGTAAAAAGGTTTGGGTTTACCTCAAAACATTGCTCTACTTATTAGCTGAATGACTGTGCAAGGGAAGCTTCACTTCAGTATCGCTTTGGTTATATATGCTTTCTGGGAACGGCAACGGTTTCTAGGCCATTAAATATTTGTCTGCATGACCGATGTGTTCTCCCTCCTGCTCACCTGCACTGCTGACGTACTTTCCCCAGGAGATGGAATGTCTGCCGTACCAAAATAGCAACTAAATAAATGAAAGTTCAAGCAGAGCTATAAATAGAAAGGGCACCAGGTTTTCACAGTGCGTATATAAGCTACTGCACACCCACTTCCTTTTGTCTGCCATTAACTCTGAGATCTTAAGTGAAATAAACTCTCTGCACTTTGGAAGAACAAACAGCAAAACAATAAAGAGACCAAACTGTTATGAGGAAGCCACTGAAGTGCTGTGTAGAAAAGATAGACAGACTATTTTTTATATATATATATATATGTGCTGTGTCCCACAGCTGCAGTTGCCAAGTAGTAATACCCAGTGTAAATTTTAGCAATGCTCACATGGGAATTTGAGGATGGCTGAATAAAAACGCCTTGGGAGGAATTTCACTCTGCCCGTTCTTCTTTCACAGTCCCTCTAATGCGTGATGTGGAGCAGAGCCAGCCGCTGAATCTATGGGTAATGCGCAGTGGCACCTCCTGGTGGAAACCAGCTTCCAGGGCTGTGGGCTGCAAAACGGGGAGAAAAACTATGATGAGAAGTAAAGTAAGAAAGAAAAGCTTAAAAAAAAAGAAACAACTCTTTTTTGAAGGATGAAAACCTCCCGCTTTTCATACCAAAGACAGAGCACAGTGGCACTATCCCAGTGTTGCTTTTCCATGTAAACAAATGCCTTTTCTTGTTGCCACAAGGTGTGTTTAGGACAACTACGGGTGGAAGGAAGGGGGTTACAAAGGCAAATGGGGTGGGAAGGTGCTCTAGGAGGCAATCTCCGCTGCAAGACTCAGTCCTCATTAACAAAGCTCCCAAACCCACACGCTACACTGTAGTTTCCCATGTTTCCCCTGGACTGGCACTGTCTAGAAGTTCTCTTGTGGAAAGCTGTTAATGTTCAATAATTGACATTGAGATAAAAACCAAATAAACCTGGAAGAAAGTAGCTGAGTCAGGCTAGATTAGATTACGTGGTAATTCCCTATTTTTAGTTTTAGCTGTTGGAAATGGATACCAAACAAAATCTCACTAAAAAGAAACTTCTGCCCAAAATGTAGGCTCATAAAAATGTAATGAGTTCACAGGTTGGGTTTATTGTTGTTTCAGCGTGTGTGATATGAGATCGGCATGTATAAAGGGATGCCCTTTTCTCTGTTTATGGAGGTTCTCTGGAGGTTGGCATGTGTAACACTTGGCCTGTTGGGAGTTTCATGCTGTTTCAAGGTGCGAATGCGATAATGAGTAATAGAAGAAAGTATCACAACATGTTTCAATGTGTCTCGTCTTCTGATGAGAACTCCAGACCATTTCTGCACAGCTGTCTGAACAGAGCTCCTATCTGATCCTTATCGTTTCACTCCTAGCAATGGAGGTGGCTCCTTTTTTTTTTTTTTTTTTTTTAACTTTAAGAATGTTGAGGAAACTAGATGGAAATGCTGACAAAACAATTTCCTGCCTTTTCTTCTGAGCAACTGGACGGGGTAGGTATTTGCTCTACCATCTCATTTACTTCAGTGTGTATTGTGCTGGGGGCTGGGTGGAAAGGTGACTGCAGCTCACAACGCAGTGAACGGGTCGTTCCTGCAATCCCCTGCCGCATCGCTACTTGTTAATCCTGAGACTAGATTTACCGAGTCAGATGGTCACTGCCAGTCTGTTTTCTCTCTCATGCATCCCAAAACACCCCCAAAGGGAAGCAACCTGGATGAGAAAGGAACTCTAGTTGTGTTTATAAAAGTGCTACAGTGCAAAGCTGCTTATCCCAGGACTTGCACGACTGTACACAGTGTGAGCAAGGAAATAATCTGTCTGGGAAGATGCTGCCATACATGAAAGCATCTGCCTGCAGCTAGATTCCATCAAAGAGCAGATCTGCGGATTGATTTTCCCAGTATGACATCTTCCATCTGCAGAGCATTCAAAGGTTCTTTTATTAGCCCCGCTGTTGTTCGTGATTCAAGCAAGATGATGAAACAGCTCATGAAAAGGCACTCGGCTCCACAAACACTGTGCCATAAGCAATACAGAAAGTCCCAAGATGGGGTGGTGGCAGAAGCAGAGCCGTGGTAACAGGGCTAAGGGAGGAGCACAGACAACGTGAGCGGTGATGTCGAGTGCTGGCAACGGCATTTCTCAATCTGTCTTTTAATGGAAGCCCAGCTCATTTTCTGGGGACAAAGCCCAAGAACCAGCTTGTGCCAGCGCAGCTCACATGAGCAAACAGTACCAGGAACGTTGCGACTGCTGTGAGTGAAAACTTGCCCATTCATTTACTATTTCCGTCTCTCCACTTTGGTTCTGTGCATGCGTGGGCATGTTTTTATGCATTTTTATTTTATTTGCAATGATGTCACGGGCAACCTTTTGATGACTTATGACCCACAACAGGCTAAGTACCACTGGCTTATGAAACAATGAAGGGAGAAGAAAGTCAGGAAGAAAGCTGGAATAACATTAATTAAATAAACTCAGCAACAAAACGGACAGAAATGGCACATAATTTCCACAGTGACCTGCCACACATATTTCGGGAGGAGTCAGTGAGTAAGGGAGGCTTTCAGAGTACCTAAGAGATTTGGACACAGCAGAATATGTTCCCTAGGGCTGAGCACCTGAAGCCTGAATAGCCACATCAAACATTTTTGGGGCATAGCACATAGCACGTCAATTTGCTGGGGACTGGGCTCTGCCACAGGATATGCTAATACTATACAAGAGGTCTGAAAGCATCCTTGGAGCAACCACACAAATTTGCATATCCTTCTTCAGAAATGGATTTTATTAGATGGCCTGAACAATTTATTTAGCACAAGCATGCTTTTATGTCCTCAACCTATTAGAAAGCTCCACTAGACCATTATGCTGTTGAAATATAGTCTCTTACATGTCGGAGGGAAGCTACTCCTGAACCATTCCCTGTGCTTTTAATTGATGGGAGAGGAATATGTTGTTCCCCAAGAGCATTTCCTACTGATTCACCTCTCTTTATCATCCCATTTACAGGTCTGATCTTGACGTTTCACCACACCCAGATCTCCCATTGACTTCAAGGAACAGGGCTCTGTGGCGGCAGTGTGAAAGTCACCCAATAAAGGTTTTCAAGAGGAAGCTGCTGAATTCATCAACACCAGAATTTACATAGATCTAAAAGGTGCTAACAGGTTTGCTATGGCAACTGTGATGAGCCGTGTCAACTGAAGTGGCACGATGTAATGAAGAAGGACCGTGCAGAACAGCCCACATATTTGCAGCGACAATCCTTTCCACCCCTTGGCACAGTGTGGCATGTCCACTGCATGCACTGTCTGCATTAGGGCGGACCCCTGCATTTCCACTCCCAGGATGTGAAGGAGCTCTAATATACATTATTTGTGGCTTATGAGGGACTGCGATGTGTACAGATTCACTATCATTTCCTACCGCCCACTCCAAAATGATACCAGAAGCCGTCATCTCTAAGAGAAGCTGGAACACATTGTGATTAATTTCCTTCCTCCACGAAGAAGTTGCCACAGACACTTAGCTAATCCTCAGCTCAAATTAGAGACTTCTTGTGTTAGATGCTCCATAATCACATACAGCACGAGTTACCTTTAGAGCTGGACAAAAACTAGGACAGTTATAAAGGGCTACGATGCAGTGCAGAAAACCACACGCAATGTTGCAGCAAGGGAAAGCCTGATCCAGCCCCCCTCTCCAGGCCATCTCTGAAGTGGTCTTGGAGAGACACTGGGACACAGTGAGGCTTTGCCAGCTGCATCCTTAGTACATGGTACGTCCACAGCAGAGTGATCTTGTGTCTGTATAAACCTCATACTGCAGTGATTAATTATAAACACTACTTCTGTAAGATTTGGAGGGGAAGAAATCTTTTCCTTCTGCTGAGGAAAAAGGGAAATGATACTCTTGAACAACATCATTTGTATAAACGATTGTGCTTTTTACCCATGGCTCATCCGCCAAGTTCTCTTGTTTGGGAGGAGCCTGTGTGCGTTTTGATGTGTAAAGTAGGATAATGGATTATCATTATTAAAGGGCTTACAAATTGGGCAGGCAAGCCCCAGGTGAGAGGTCACTCTGACTGTACAAAAGAAAAGGGTTGAGCTGAGTGAGGAAGCTTGGGTTTGACTGAGAGGACAGGGAAAAAGGTTTTGTTCTGCAAGACTGCAGGTCTGTCCGTCTGTCTGAACAGAAACTCGCTCACAGGCTCTTTTTTTGGTTCCGAGTTTCTCAGTCTGCCCATTTGTAGAGTGCGTTGAGCAGGTGTGATAACAACAGAATTCATTCCACCCCATGCTTTTAATAAATCCGGCTGCTGCAGAGAGGAGCTGAAAACAGGCTCTTCATATTGTGGGGCTTGGGAGGTGTAAGAAGTAGGAAGAAAGCTGTATGAATGACTAGGAAAGTTTCAGCTGTCCTTCCCAGAGGGTGAAGTCTGGGATGGAGACGGAGCCACGGTTTCATTTATTCCAGAGAAGGAGCCCTAGACAGTCTGATGGTTGCCTTGAGTATTTGGCTGAAGGGTCATACCATAATGACAGTGATGATACTTGTTTAAAGTATGTCCAGTGTTGCAGCTTAAAGGGATGCCGGGTCCTCGGGAAAAAAATACAACATTGCTGACAGAGGAGACAGTCAGAGCTAATGAATACAGATTGAGGCACTGTATAATGGGATGTCAGCTTACCGGCTTGGAGCCTACTGCTGCTCCCCCTGATCTCAGGTTGACATTGTCATCAGTTTCAGGGGTGGCAAAGAGAGGCCTCAACCACAAAAGAGAAGTCTTGTGAAACAAAACTGGAAAGAGGAATCAACAACTTGGGTTTCCCAGAAGGCTGAGGAGGGGCCTCGTCCAGCACTTCCCAGAAAATAATCTGTAGTATCACCAGCTATGGTGACAGCGCTCTTCACCTCAGAGCAATCTTTCCCTTTTACAGCTGCAACTCCTGCAATTGCATGAGATTCCCACCTTTGATTTTAAAGAAAGGAAGGAAAAAGAACTACCTTTCTAGCCCACAGGGTTACAGATATTAAAATGCTTGACCCCTGAATTCTCAAAGATGAACAGCAAATTAATGCCATTCAAAATACATAGGCTAAAACACCTTGTCTCATCACGTTTACACCAACCTTAAGAGTTTTTTGAGGGGTCTACTTGTGATTTCTGAGTATGAGGGTTTAGTTGCTCTGTGCTGTATAACAGCAGATAAGAGTGCCACGCTTGTTGTCCTACCAATTCCCTATCAAACATACTTCATTTACAAGCAAAGAAATGTAACTTGTGATTTGAGATTCCTGACTGCATCTGTCCCCTTTGTGCACTCTGTAATGCAGACTAATCAGAAACTGCCTTCACTTATCCCCATGTAACACCACGGACTTCAATCACTGACTTTCAGGAGGCATTTGCACAAGGGCAGTTTAATAGAAACTTGGTGGGGGAAGGAAAAGAAGCTCTTACCAGGAAGGGAGCCACTCCTTTTTCTCTTAGCTCTCCAAGATATAGGCCAAAAGGAATTCAGCACATTCAAAGTAATGGCAATTCTTATTGTGAAAGCAGCACAGCAGCAGCTACTCTGCTCAGGCTGCCCATTTCAGAGGAGAGCACCGCTCTGAAAAGAGCATCTCAAAGACACTCCAGGCCTGGACAGAAAAGGTGGTCATGACAATTTACTTAAGCTTACCTAATCCTCTAGCAATGGAAATATCCGGCTTTACGTATTTTAAGCGCTTGGAAAAAATGTTTGCACTGACCTCCCTGCAAGGAGCTGCATCAAGTGGCATGAGAAGGATCGTCTTCTCCATGTTCCTAAAGCTGCAGGAAAGGAGACAGCATGTACGTGTCAGGTCCCTCCAGGACATGCCACAGTGCAGATCCAACAACTAGAGATATGCTGGCAGTCCCAGATCCCACAGTACTCTTTGGCCCAAGCCGTGCTCTGGCAGCAGTAATCTAGACAGGACGATTTGGGACAGCAGCTTTACGTAAGGCCTCTGGACGAGCCTGAGGTACACTCAATCTTTTGATTCATATTCAGTCTCTTGTGTTCAGCCTCACCTTAGTCCAAACCAAAGAGCTTTGTTTAGTTTTTAACTCCTTCCCTTCATGAACCTCCCTCAGATGTCTTCCTAGAGCAGAATTCTCTCCACCCCTAGACATCACTGCTCTCCAAGCTGCCAAAAGCTCTGCCTATTCTTTCTTTAGTCTAAGCAGCAGCAAAGCTCAAAGACCTTCCTAAAATTGTCCAGGCTGAATGCAGCATGAGTCTTCTTCCTCCTACACAGTGCCCTGCAGAGGCCAAAAAAGCCCAGAGGATATTAGAAGGTGTTAAGAAAATACAGTTGTGCCACAGTCTACTTCCAACAATGCGGTAACATCTTGAATCCACTCGCAGTCTTAGTCATCCCATTGCTATGACCTCTTTTTTCTTCAGAACTAAGAAAGTCTAAGGGGACACTGTTGATGAGGGACTTAAAATGGCTGCAGCAGCAGAAGAGAAGAAACAGATAAGGCTTCTCTCACTTCAAAGGAGAAGACTGAAAGGGAACATGTCAGAGCT
Organism: Aquila chrysaetos chrysaetos; assembly: GCF_900496995.4. NCBI lineage: Eukaryota > Metazoa > Chordata > Aves > Accipitriformes > Accipitridae > Aquila > Aquila chrysaetos. The sequence continues at coordinate 84,366,188 of NC_044004.1, read as the reverse complement.
CTGGAGTGAAGCAGAGAATGCGATCAGGGAATGGTTTTTCACTTCTTCCTGTAACACAAGAAATAGGCAAAAATAACTGTAATTATTAGACTGCAGTTGTGAAATAGAAGAGCTTTTCCACACAGTGATTTGCTCCAGTGCTGCTGCCTGAATGGACTCACTGGGGCCATCATGCTTTTTCACTTTTTTTGTGCATCCTTTACCTGTGGAACTCACTGCCACAGCCTGAAGTGAAAGTCAAAAGTATAAACAGGTTCAAAAATTACCTAAAGGATTTTGAAGAGGGATTATCAAAGTCTAGTGAACATAATGGTGTGAAGGTTATGTTATTGTTTCTATTTTCTATTTTTTCCCTCATTCTTTTCCTGCCTTTCCCTTTCTTCAACGTGTAACCCATTTGCTGTGACACGTAAGTTTTCAGTGTTACTTCTGGGCTTGAAGAGATGGTTTCTTTTGTTTGCCTTTCAGCCATAGGGCACAATTATGTTTCACAATAGTTAAGAGCTAACAATGAGGTGTTAGGATGTGATGAGATGTTCTTCTCCAGAAAGTAGATTTCAAGTTACCAGAAAGTTTGGCAGAACCATGCATTGTCAGCAAGTAGAGGGAATACATTGTCCTGAAAAGATAGGCTCAGCTCCAGAAGTCTTTTCTGGGTGTCGCAAGTTTTCGCTCATTAGATCCTTCTTTATTTTTCAACTTAGTGCATCACAGTAACTTGGATTTCAAGTACTGCTGATCACTAGGAAGGCATGTGACCACGTCACCGTAACATGTTTGGTCCTGGACTCATAAACTAATAAACATTTGACCACTGCCTCTGCACTGACGTGGTGATTACCAAAAATGGTCCAGGATACAAAACACCAGTGTCCAGCCCAGGGGAGAGCTGCTGTCTACTGTGTGGCGACATGGCTTCCAGTGGAGAAGAGGACTCTCATATACCCACCAAAACCAACAATGATGGTCTGTGAAGTTACTCAGATTCATTTATCTCTATTTCCAGCACCCCCACAGAGTGGTTTATAGTTTGTGAAGTACTAAACAAACACTCAAATACACTGTGGTTTTACATCAGTGACATTAACTCTTCTCTGTCCCTTGCTCCCCATCACTGTCCCATGGGTTTGCAGAGAGAGGAGTAGCTTTAGTGACAAGAGAGTGAGGAGAGGGCACAGGGAGATTGCTTGCCCCAGGGCAGAAGTCTAAATCCTCCAGACAGGAAAAGGAAGTAGCATACCAGAAAACAAGAAAACTTTGTAAGACCCTCAAGTGTTTTGTCTGAGGCAGTGTTGGAAACTAATGCTGTTCTTTCCCACAGCAGAAAGACAAATCGGGGTGGGGGGAAGAGCTCTCCGCCACAAATCAGATGCATGTGATTTGTGAAAGACCAGCTGCAGTGCCTTAATAATATACTTGCCTGTTCTGCCTGAATAGCTCGATGTAGCGGACAAGCCTCATCAGCGAGATGAATGCACTCGATGCAGTTTCACTTAGATGCTGAAGGACAAGTCTACATTCAGCGCATTTGCAAGAGGTTTCTGCCGGGGCCGTAAGGATGACTGAGGGTGACTGCAGCCCTGCAGCATTAAGCACAGTTTTCTTCTGTGGCAAGGCGGTCCTACCATCTGAAGAGAAAACATTAAGATGTGTTTTTTCCCGGGAAGCAGGTGCTTCGGTGCAGGCCAGAAGGATGAAAAGCAGGGGATGCAGTACCAGGCTGGCTGTGCTGGGGCGCTGCTTCCCAGCACAAATCCAAATGGTCCTCGCAAAAGGCAGCGATCCCTCTGCAAGAGTTAATGGAGAAGGAAAGCCAGCCGAGGGGTACAACCTTCCTGCCAAGACCTCATGCCTCTGAACAGAGGGTGAGCCTGTTTAGCCAGAATGATGGGAGGGGATTAGAGAGTGCTCGTACTTTGCATTTTATGAACAACCAAATAAACCAACAAACCCTAAAATTATTCATTTCTCCACAGAATGTGAGCACTCGGGTCTGCAGACACAAGAAACTGCTTCGTTTTCACTGGAAGGCCATAGACAATTTTCCACAAACAAGCATACACTAAGTAATGCCAGGATACAAACTGATCTCTTGTTCTCTTCACTTCTAAGTCATAGCTGAGATCATGGTGGCTATCTAGGAAGTTTCACAGATAATCTGGGTACTGTGCATCCAACACCAGTGGCTCGACGTCTAATTTATTCTGCATTTTCAATGCAAAACTTATACATTGAGCTGACAGGTAACTTGGTTTTGGGTTGCTATGCGTGTCAATATATTTTGTTTATGCTCTGCCAGACTTCCCAAATGGTTACAGACCTGCGTGCATCACCAGTAACACAACACAGAGAATACAGAGACTGCTGAACAGGTTAGACGTTTCTGACAGAGAAGGTAGCTCTGAAGCATCTCGTTTCACTTGAGAAGTCCCGAGACAGAGCTCAAAATTTAACTTGTTCTGTCTCATTGACAGAGATGCCTTTGCTCCTGGCGGCAAGATGGTGCGTCTGCATAAAACCAAAACTAAACACAGCCCTCTGACAGCCCTTTCCACCAGCCCAAACATAAGAGTTTCAGACCCCTTCCACGCTGCCCAGCAATTGCTCCCTAGTGAGAAAGAGCCACTTCCCATGACTTCTAACACAAACAGGACTTACTTTCTGTGCAACGTGATGGTGGAATGTCTGCTTGGAATTGACTGAAGTCATTGTCAATTCAAAGCTGTACTACAGTTAAAGTTGGATTAGCAACAACAAACTCAGAGGGTCTAAATGATTTGGGGCTTGAGACAATTTCCTGGCATCGAGGTCCAGGCCTTATCTCCCTGCTCTTCAGCAGAAAAGATTTCTGGGCAACACTGGTACAAATGGATGGTTAACAAATAATTACACAGGGTCATTGGCTGCAACTTGTGAAATCCTGGCTTGGAGAGTATTTGAACAACAGACAGTTCATATTGCAACGGTTTCAAACAGCAAAATCTCTTCAACTTGTGCATGTTAAAGCACTTCCAAGAGCAACAGAGAGAAACTGGCCCTTGAGATATGCCTGTAGGATAAAGGCTGCAAGAGCAAATTTCAGCTAGCTTTGTCCCACTTTTTCAGCTTATAAGACCAACTCACACAGAGCTGTGCCTGGGTCAAGAGAAGCAGCCGCCAAGAAATCCTTCTTCCTATCCCATCCAGAGGAATAAGCTCTACTAGTGGGGGGCTTGTGTAGCTTGCGGGAGGTAGCAAGGCTGATGCTGCTCTGCAGGCCGCTGGCCTGCTTTTTCGCATTCCTTTTGGCCCAACAGCCTGCACCAGGCGCTTAGCCTACCTCTTTCACCCTCTTTAGCTACAATAAAGAGAATAAGAGATGTTGCTAGCAGAAGTCTTAAGAAGGATGGGAGATTAAAGTTCATGGTTCTGTTTCCCCTCATGCCCAAGCAAAGACTACAAATCTTTGTTTAATCATTCCCCAGGTGAAAACACACTGCAGCAATTATCCCTCTCAGTGCACTGTTCGAGGGCTTCTCCCTCCCTGTCAGGACAAAGAGAAATACCTGCTTTTGCTGCCTCAACTCCCTACAGGTGCTTAGAGTTGCAACACATCTCAGAAGCCAGCACTGAAGCCCTTGCTCCCCTGATGGTATCGTTGCACCAAACAGGAGAGCTGGAGGTGATATGGAGGAAGGGGGACCACGACCTAGGAGGTCAGCAGCTCCATCACTCTGAGAGATGGCTCTGGGAGAAATTAATCACTTGCGATCCAAAACCAGCAGAACAGGACTCAAAGCAGTGCTTTATCTCAGGCAGGTGCCTAGACCAACAGAGTTTTTTCTCTCTCCCTCAGACTTTTCTGCTGGAGCTGCCCTTCACCATTACGTGCTTAGTGGTCTTATTTTACCTTCCTGACTCACAGTCTAACAGAGCTGTCGGGAGCTATACTGCCATCACAGCCAGCACAGTCCTTGCTCGCTAGAAGACAGGAACAACCCTCTTCTTTTACAAATGTGGCACTCTTATAGTAGTATCTTCTGATCTAATTGTTCCTCTCCACTAATATCAAGAAGTTGAACTGAAGGTAAGAATTCAGATGTGTGTGGCCCTGGTTTGAGGGAACGTGGTGCAGCTATTACCCTAGGGAGTGACCCTGAGCATCTCTCAGATCTTACAAAGAGCCGATGAAACCAAAGTAGAAGCACTTCAACGGGAGAATAAGAGGCGTAGAAGCGGCTCCCTCTGGGTTAACAACCTGCCGATAAACGTGTTCTCAGCATGAATGAGAGGTAGTTCAAGCCTTAGTCTGCACCTCACTACGAACATTTTCTTGAAGGCTGCCCGGCAATCCTTGCAGCTGCCAGCTGTTCCCTAGAGTATGCTGTTCCCTTTCAGCTCTACCATACCAGCATACTTGCTAGTGCAATGGAGACCAGTTATAATAGAACTTAAAAAGTGAGAGCAACTGCTCTGGAGGCACCAGAAGCAGCACACCGGCAGAAGTGTAGGCCACCAGTACTATTGGTTGCAAAGGTCTTTAGATATACAGAACCTGCATCTCCTACGTCTGTAACAACCTCAGTTATCACAAGAACATATACATGTGGGATAATTGCATTTTTTTCATGTTCTCTTGTTGCAGGTCTCCTGGCCTGGCCTAACTCCTCACACTCTAAAGGCAAAGCACATCTAACTTTGTAGCATCGAAGTGGGCCACTGGTCTTTCAATTGTTTGGGATGCTGAGGTCCAAGACTGAACTCTAGGACCAACCTGCACTGTACAGCAAAGTGGGCTCAGCTGTAGGGCAGAACCCAGAGGAAAATCCTCTGCTACAGCTGCTACGATCCAGGCACACAAACTAGATTTAAGAACCAGTGGTTTGGAAGAAGCCTCTTCCAGGACCAACCAAGCTGAGCCGACAGACCTTTTGACTACTGTCCAGGGCTTTTTCAGTTCTGACCGTCTCCTTTCCCCCTGGGACAAGTCACAGCACTGCTATACAAAGGTGCTGAAGTGTGACTACTTGAGGAATGGCTCAGCAGTCCGAGACAACCACCCTCATCCACAATACTCACTCCTGAGCTGTACAGACTGCCAAGCGGCAGGATTCACCCCAGAGCTGGTTAGGTCACAAATCTGTCCAAATAGGGCCATTATAAAGGAAGTAAGAAGCTTCATTTATTTGGGTACCTTTGGAAATAGCATGTCTGTACAACCCTCATTTGGCTGTCTTGTGTGTATGCATTATGAAACAGCCTCATTACACACACAGGTAATATTTTATTTTTGCCTTCTTTCCTACACAGGACAGGGCCTGCTCTAAGGATGAATCAGAGGAGAAGACTATTGTCTGTAGCATCCCAGCTTAACATCTGCTGAATTTGGACAATAACGTGCAAGTGAAGCAGGGAACTGCAGGAAGAGAAAGGATTAGGGCAGCTAACTGCTGCCCTGAGGACCTGGCAACTATCCTGCCCGTGTTGAGCAAAGTAATGAACCGCAATTTTTCAGAGTTGCTCACTAAGTATGCATGCACGCACCCCTTTGCTGAATGCTCATCTGTACAGCCTTGCACTACTGCAGAAATGCAGGAAACTTGGTCGCCGAAAAGAAAGAACATTCTTTTTTTAAGCTTACTGTTTACCAGCCTCAGTTTAGTGTGTACAGCGAGGACCAACGTCTCCAGGTTTTTCAACAAGAGACTGGCGAAATACACAGCTATCAGAGGGATGAAGGGCACAGTAAAGCTCAAGGGGAATATAATTGGTTTGGTCTGCAAGGTACAATTTGAATAGTGGATTGCAGCAAGGCCTAGAGATACGCTCACATGCAAAATGAGAGAACTTACACCAAATGCTGGCTCATAGCACCCTTCTTCCACTACTGCTGTGTCTCTCGCACTAGAAAATGAGAAGCTGCTTCTGGGATCTGGCACAGGAGTGTATAAAAACCACTCGTGTTTTAATCTAGCATTTTTCCATCAGGAGATCTCAAAGCACTCTGCAAAGGAGATGCCCGTTATCCTTGCTCTACTGATCTGGAAACTAGGGCACAGGGAGGTGAAAGTCAATTAACAAAATGCAAAATTGGCATCCAATACATCTGGATGGTCTCCATTATACTCCAGGCCCTGGGCACTGATGCCCCCTTCTCTCAAAGGTGGCTGCAGGGTTTCCAGCTCTTGCAGCACATCTTTCCTTTGCTATTTCACCCCGCAGTCTACATTACCACACCCTCTTTCAGCTCTGTTGTTCCCGGTCACTTTTGTCTCCGTTCAGTTTCACCAGGCTTCTCCAGAAGAGCCCATTTCTCCATGGCTGGCTGTTCCCAGATAAACTAATGGGGAAACTTTCTGCCTCCAGAACTTGTATTCTGGATGATCCACTCTTGCACAGAGACAATGTTGAGCAGATAGCTGGGAAGACAATCATCTTTTTAAGGCAGATCTCTGAGCCCAAGCAGAGTCACGGAAGCATTGCAGGTATATAGGACAGCCAGAACCATCCGTAATTTAGGTCGCTACAATAGCTGAGGAAGGGAGTGTTTTGTTTAGCTGTAGCTATGGTTACAGTAGCCTGTAACTGCACGCATTTCCGTTTTGGAGCATTCGTGGGGTAATATAAATTTCCTTGATGCCACAGGCCTGTTAAAATGCAATACAGTTATGTAGTGCATGAGTGACATACTGCTCTGGCACGGCAGGCTGTATGTGGGCTAGTGTGCAAAGTGAAGTGTCACCAAAGGTTTATGGGAGGAAGGATTCCTTCTGCTCGCCTACTTAGGAAGGGAATTAGGTAAGAGGTGCTTGACTCCTCAGTTGCCTGAGCACGAGGAGACCTACTTTCTTAACACACTGAAACAACCAGCCCTGAGAGAGACTGTGTAAAAGCCCTGTAGAGTTAAGGACGAACCACCCGGCGGCTACAGCGCAAAGCTAAGCTTCTGTTTTAAATGGGTTTCTGAAATTTTTTTTAGTTTGGGATCTTAAGCTGGAATTAACCTGAAGCCTTAAAAAACACAATAAAATGACCAGCCTGGTTTGTGGCTTCTGCCTTTACTCCCTGCATGTCTAAGCTTGTTGCAGAGTTACGCTGAGGTAAACTGCAAAAGCGCAGGGGGGAAGGATACAGTAAGTAGAATATAACGACTTTATTACATTAATAATACATCCAGGCAATGAAATTGATGCAAGCGGTTAGTACTTCTCAGTATCTTTAAAGGCCAAGTCCTTGAGCAGGTGCAAGAGAGCGGGCGTAGTCTTTGCCCCACTGATGTCAGTGGGAACGCCCAGTGCCTTTTGAGGCAGCTCCTATGTGGAAATGCTCTTCTGCTCCCCTCCTGGGAGCGTGTGAATTCTCAAGAATCTGAGCTACCTTTTAGCTGCAGAGGTGACTGATTTACACAAAACCGGATAGCAAGAACTTCCTGAGATGACCCTGTTTTGTGAAGAGATTCTAATCTCATGACAAGTTTGTCTAGCCAGATAATGACAGTAATTAGCCAGGAGGCAAGAAGGTGGATCTAGGTATTCTACTTCATGAGTAAGAAGGATGTTTTATGGCAGTGGAATTAGGAGGAGGATGGAAACTGCTAATATCCTTCAAAACGGAATTGGAACAAACAGCACAGCACAGCACAGAGGACTGCACTTGAGAGGAGATTCCCCAGCCAGCTCTCCTCCCAAAGCGGAGAGGCTCGGAAAGAAAGAGGTCCTTTTCCAGAAAAAGCCAGCGCTAAGCCAGTACCGGCATTTAACAGTAGCAGCATCACCCTTACCATTCCTCCTGCTACGTAACCCAGTTTGTCTGAAACATGGAGCGGGGGACAAAGACGACTAGTGCAATAAATAAATGTCAGCGTTTCAGATATTCAAATGAAATCTGCAGTGGATAAATGAGTAAATAGAAGAGGCAGGCTCTCAGTAAAGACCATACTCATTCTAGGATACGATAAGCTGAAAAATATCCTTGCAGTCACTGTGCAGCTTGGTAGGGGCATGCCTGCTGCAGCACTAGCAGATTATCACCTTCCTTATCTCTTGTCATTTCCAGTCAAATATTTGCAAAATGCTTACATACTGGGTAGATAACAACCCGCAGGAATGGAGAGAACAGAATACTTAATTCAAAAGTGCATGGATTCCTCCCCCCCCCCCCCCGCCTCCCCCCACCCCGAGAAAAAGGTCTTTATAAACCAAAGGTGAGACATTCCTTGCAAACAGGTAGCTCTGGTGGTATCAAGTGATGCAGTTTTGTCTTTCTGGGGTGCTGCCAGACACCCTGAAATGATAGTGTGGAGAGGAATGTGAGATTTCCCTCTTTCATCATAATGGTTACTTTGAAGCCTAATTACAGCCATTTAAACACCAGCCTATTAGCCATGCTACTGCTGATCGCTGCACCAAAATGAGCAGCCTGACAGGGAAGTTCTCTCCCGGAGCTGGCTGGGCAGCTCAGGCGTTACACCGGAGTTTGGAAAGGGCATGGAGCAGCGGCGGGCGTCCCAGGCCCGGTGGCCTCTGCCGTGCCTGCTCTAGCACTATGCGGAGGACGGGAGCGCTACGGGACATGCGGCGGCGTGACCCACCGCGTGGCGATAGTTCACGTGCCCCAAAGGCTAGTGCCAGGCAGGTACACCAGAGAGTTTGGCCGCTTCACCTCAGAAACTGTGCAGTTCAGGATTGTGTCAAAAACCAACTACAACAGTAAATATAACCAAGAGGCAGCGCATCACCTATGGCTCCTCTTGAAAGACAAGCACCAAGAGCCACTGCTGGTCTCTAGCTGCTGCAAGATACTCTCTGTAGTCTGATCCCCACCACTTCTCGTAGCTGTGATGAACACAAGGCCTGATCACGTTTGGTGCCACTTTTCTGTTGCAAGGCTTGTCCCCTCCGTTATGTTTCATATTTCTGTCTCTGTGCACTCCAAAAACCAGGCAGCTAGGCTTAAATCTCGAGTGTCCAAGCACTTTGCCTTCTCCCAAGAGAACTTTAACTGGTAACCCATCTCTAAAATAAAGGCCTAGCACAATGGTGTCCCTTCAACAGTGGAGAAGGAGCAGAGAGCTGAGAACGCTGACTCTTTTATAATCTCATCGTCTATTATGAGTTACACCAACTAATTTCTGCACGGTTCCTAGTGCTGCTTCTCACAGGTGGGCCACCCAGCACAAGCCAGATATTCACCTGGTATAACTGGAATGGCTGTGTCTACTTGATGTCTTGGGGGGATATTCATGAGCTGAAGATCTGACACTAATGAAGTTCTCGTGCATCTCGTCACATTGTAAAGTAGGTGAAACCAGCGCGGCTTTACTTTAACTTGTTTGGTTATAAACTGTGGCAGTTCAGCTGCTTCATGACCAACCGAGACACCCCTGCAGCGGAGGCGGTATCCTCTGAGGGCTGGAGCAGAGAGCTCGGGCAGGAATAACAACAGCTGTCCCAATACAAAGTGTTCCCACTTGTGAATCAAAGCCCTTACTAAGATGGTGTCATGTCTGGACATGTTTGGTACTTATTCTTGCAGACATAGTATGAAGGCAAGGATCCATCCTTTTTCAAGTGCATCTTTTTTGTTGTTGTTGTTCCTTCTGCAATGGGAGAGGAACACAAACCGAAACATGCACTTGCTGAAAGGCTGGAAACAGGAAATTCTGTTTAATTTGCACATTCCCTGCTTCTGATGAAAAGTAGGAAATATCAATCACAGCCTTTTATTTCGTATTTGGCATAAAAATTTGCCTTCAAGGTAATGTCAAATAACAAACTTCACACTGCTTGGAATTAGGCTGATGATATTCAGCGAGAAGTACAATGCAAAGGCTCAGTTCTGGGAGTGTTTAATTTTGTTACGTTTCCCCATTCAAATCTCATCTTTGAGAAACCCACAAAAATAGCAGCAGCAGCAAGATAATAAATAATAGCTATTTTACATGATTTTTACCTTTAAAATGCATCTCCCCTCTTTCTGCCTCACATCTTCTAATTGCTGGGGAAAAGCCCTTAATTGAAATATTTTTACAGAAAGAAAATCAACTTTTTTTTTCAATTATCGTTTTCTTCTCTTTTGCTTTCCTCCCCTTATGTAATTTGGCCTTGTTTTTAATCTCTTCTGGTCTCCTACTATTTCCACCTAGGAACACTTCTGGTTATACTGGAAATTCAGCCGAAGACATTCAGCAATCCAGAAAAAGTGTCAAGTGAATTTATGTTTTGAATCTGAAAGGACAAAAGCAACTTCGGACTATCCAGTGGAACTATAATGAGTCTCCTAACAAACTCATTTGGCCCTATGTCAGGTGTACATTTAAAAGTTTTCCAGAAAAAAGTATTTTCTTGTTACAGGCGTTGATCTTCTTTACTAAAGTTACTGTGGACAAAACTGCATCTCATTTATCTGACTTATGCACAGACACAAAGAGATAAAGAAAGGATCCTACAGCAGAACGACAGTTGCCACATCTAATGGGAGGAAAAGAGACTACACTGACTTACCCGAGAAATTAAAGGCTACAAACTTGTACGCAATGACCACCTAGATCCCTCCTCATCCACACTGGGATCACAGGTAAAGTTTTACTTCACTCTGGCCTTGAGATAAGGCAGAGGAGTGGTTGTGCGCAAGCAGCATCTGAGTATAAATGCGTCTGTTGCTCCTACAGGAGGACGTGGCGACCTTTTGTCACTTTGCGAGCAGTGCTCTTTCCAGAGTAGACTGCTCCTGCCATCTGAAGTTAAATCTCTGCTTTATTCCCTGCAGACATAGACCTGATGTTTGTGCAATGACAATGAGTAATTGGGCTTCACATAAAAACTTCATGAAATTACTCCAAACATGTGACGCTGGCATTCAAAAGCAAGTACTTCACATTACTTCTCTTTAGCTTCCACTTCGTGACCATAACTGTGTTGCATATTTATTTGGGAATCTGTAGTGTTGCAGAAAGGGAAAAAGCCTAGAGACCTGATCGCCTACTGTCACAGCAATGGTCATGAACGACTTCATGGTCTTGAGATGAGAAACTGGTCTGCAATGCCATCTGAACCTCCTTGGAGGAGCTGCAAACTATCGGCAAGCCCTACCCGATAAGATTAGTCTCTTATTCTACATGAACTGCCAAATTCTGGCTATTCTACCCACATTCAAAGGTGTCTCACTTCAGCTGGTCTGCCCATGCAGTGGTCACAGCTAGTCTAGGCAGGCGTGGACCTCACTAAAGGCATGGTTACATGCAGTCTCCTCAGTGGGGAAGGCAGATTGCAGATGTCACCATCCCGTAACTCAACTGCTCTGTGCCCTCTTTCTCAGCCATGACAGCCATTTCAGGAAACAGGTTTGCAGCATGCCTTTGTGAATACCTGCACCTTCCAAACTGAAAAAGAGGAATATCTGACTTAATCTTGAGGGACGGGGCCTATACAAGTTCTGTCTAACTACTAACAGCACTTAGGATCAGCAGTTTCTAAACTCAAAATTGTGTTTATGTATGGCTGCACCATTCTAAAGAACAGACTAGTAGTTCTTCCTGATCTCCCCCCTCTAATCCCTCTGAGCATAACACTTGTATGAAAGTGCCTCCTCTGTGAATCAGCTCAGGAATTTTGATCTGATTTGGCTTTTCAAAACTTAACAAACACGTAAGTGAAAACCTGTTTTGGAAGGTAAATGCAAATGTCCCTGTCCAGCAAGCTGAAATAGAATGATTCCCACGATTTAAGTAAAACATTATCACAATCACCATGTAATTGCAGGAAGGTTTGGGCCCACTGAAAAAGCATTTCCTGAGGTTAATTCCAAACAAGCTGTTCTGTGAGCAGTGGAATTAATGAGTCCTAGTTCACCGGGTACCTCTGTCCTTTGTCCCTTCATCTGCCCATCACAAAAACCTCTACCCCTGTGTCAAATGTAGATGAAATTAGTCAATGCCTTCAAAAGTTATTAAGAGGAGACTGACAAATGATGAGACAGATGATATACTCGTGCAGGCTTACCTCCTCCAGAATCCAAGCTGAAAAGGACCCATACAGCTTCTGCCCAGCCCAGCAATTATCATCGCTCACAGTAAATAGCAACACAATATAAACAACGTAAATTAATTTGTATGCAAATATCACATCGGTGTTCCACGCATAAGTATAATTCATGTTGTTGGGGCTATAATAATTCCATGGTTGATTTTAATAACTATTCCTCTTAGTGATACAGGATCTGTGAATACCTGCATTGTTAAGCCCAATAAAGGAGATTACAGACAAAGGGGAAACAGTGACACAAGTTTTAGAATTAAACAACAGAAGAGTTCCTGTGTCTGGCCATCTGTAAAGAACACAATGAAACTCTTGTCACAAGCAGCAGGTGGGTCTTCCCTTGTCTCATACCCAGGCATTGTATGAACAGCTAAGCGAGAAGGAGTCCCATGGCAGTCTCACCCAGAAATTGTTCCCTCAGTGAAACTCCTACTAGAAAATGAGATTTTTCCTGAAGAATTTGCCCAACTCCTGTGCAGGAAACATCTAGATCATAAGCACTGCAATACAAGTATGTTGGTAGGGAGCAAATGTAACTATCTGGATTGGCAGACCCACAAAAGACTGAATATATCTGAAAAAGTTTGCTTCTATGTTAAGATTCCACCTCCTGAATGGGAAACCACCCTTTTGCATTTCTTTCCTACTGGTGGTTGCTCAGAGGGCTTGTTTCACAGGATTTGTTTTTAAAAAACCTGTGTGTTCATACTCTTCCCTTTTAACGTGAATCTATTAACTCTCATTTATGCATTGCTATGCTATGGAAATGGTTGTCACAACCAGAGAATCGTGACTACAAGAAGGCAATATGTATGAGCAGATGGCCACCAGGCTGTCCTTTCCTGTAATCATTACACCAGCACATTTCTACGATTTTTGCCATAGTTTCAGAGTTCTGGACCAAGTTTCTACAGCTGAAGTTGCTGAATGCTCCATTTATCAAGAGGTTGATTTAAAAGCACTTTCCTAGCTCCAGGCTCCTGAGCTAAGGAAAATGTCCCCTTCTGCATATATTCCATATGAAGACCCTGGGTTTTTGTTCTACTCGACTCTAGCCGCAAAGGCTGGTATCGCTAATCACCTCCCTGCTGCTCACCTTAGCAGAAACTTCTGCCCAAGTACAAGCACAGGCAAATCTTGGGGCTGTGCACAGTGCAGCTGTCCTTGTCCCCTCCTGCTCTAAGCCCCTGCCACATGCTGCAATCAGGCCTAAGACAAAGCCCTTCAATTAAAATAGGGCTTCCTGAGGCTTGCCTTAGGTGTGTGTGTCCTCCACCTGCCAAAGAGAAGGCAAAGGAAATTCGATTCCCGGTACCAAGTAATACTGCCCTAACACAGACCAGCCTGTGCGCATTCAGAATTGAAACAAGTCAGGCCATTTGTCCTCCTCCAACCCTCTTTTGTTGGCTTAGGTGTTGTATTTCCCTTTCCATGTCACCCATACAAGTTTTTAGTCTGATGGCTTAAGTAAAGGCATGCCAGAATAAAGGAACTGTTTACATGAACAGCTCACAGTGCCCAGATGGGAAGAGCCCCGAGTGCTTGAGAGGATGAAGGTAAAGAAATATTAAGGTTTATCAAAAGAAAGAGCACAAAGTGAGGAATGCTGATGTGGACCATTTTCGCCTGTGCAAGCACTCACCTATGTTTACAGAGGGGGACACAGTCTTTCCAGTGCAGGTGAGCAAAAAGGGCAGCTCTAAGGGTAAGAAATTCAGCTACGGATCAGAAACTAACATTTGGAAGCACAGGTAATCTGCTCCTATTTCTCAGTACAGCCTCTGTGAGTAACAGCCTCCTCGGCATACAGGCATCAGGAACACAGGTGTGTTCCTCTAGCACCTACGCCTCTCTCCACTCTCATCCTTTTCCTCTTCCAGGAAAGAGCTTACAGAAAAAAGATTATTAACCTTTTTTTACAGACGGGGAAACTGAGGCAGCAGAAAAGGAAGCTGAAAGGAAACCTGCAGCCCTGAGTAGCAATCCCTATGCCAGCCGCTGGGCCTGGCAGTCTCATTTCCTCTCCTCCAGAAGGGTTCTGTGCACGGAAAATCACGAGCACGAACAAGAAGCACTCCTCGCAAGTCCCAGGAGAGAGGATGCTTGCATTTTTCACTCCCAGATGATGGTGCAGCCTGAAGACACACAGCCAGAGAGACCCAGCAGTCTTTGGAAGAAGCCTAACGAAGTTAATGAAGCCAGCTACATCTGTGATCCTTATCTGAGTCCCTCTGATCTCCCCACACAGCTGCAGGGCCAAGACAGCCCTGTCTGCGGGGATGCTGTGTGCCTCCACCATGTCCTGTGGGGCGAGCCCCCGCCTGCCCACCAGCGGAGGGCAAGGAGCAGGAAAGCGGGCAGGTGTGTATCACGCCCTGCCACGGCGGCCTCGGCACAGCTGGCCTCGCTTCTGAACAAAGGGAGAGAGCCCAAATCAAACACCAAACAACGCTGGACTTGCAGTCATTACAAACGGAAACATTAGCGTCACTAGGTCAGACTACACGCTGACACCAAGGCAAGAGGTCTGTAAACTTCGGCTTCTCTCCGTTTCCCTTCTTACCCTTTGTTCAAAAATTCTTAGTGGTTATACATCTAAAATCCTAAATTTCTTGCAGTTGCTATTGTAAATGCAGTTTCTGCGGATTCACAAGTTTCCACTTTTCCAAGCAAAACACGAGCCAATTTGTTCAGGACAGCAAAGAGATTTTTTTCCCTTCTGATCTTTTAACCAACAGAGCAAAATACGCCACTGGATTTCCCTGCTGGACTTTGGTTTAATTGAATAACAGATCAGGTCCTCATTCCCCTATTTGAACTCCATCAGCCGTAATACACCCTTGAGGACAACATCCCCCACTGTGCACTGCCGACTCTCTCTGCGAGGTATAGCACGGGAACACATGATTTTGAGCACCTTATGACTGATGTGGTCAGGTGGCTTGGTGCAGAGAGGATAATAAGGAGGCATGCAGTGCTCATAAAGCAATGTACTGCTGTGGGAAAATCCAGCTTAATGTTGATTTGACATGCACTGTAGTATTTCAGGTTGGTGTAAGCGAGACGGAGAAGTCTGAGTCGCATTCCCGCATCCTCCTCATGCTATGGTTTGTGGGAAATTCATGTTAAATAAATAAAGAGCAGCTCTTAGACTTGATTTGGGACAAGAAAAATGCAATTATTTTTTGAGGGAGAAAGACTTGCTTAACAAAGAGTCCTCCCCATTTCACACCTCCACAGGCCCAAGCGGTCCAGGACAGCCCCATCGGTTTGCTTCAGCTCAGGATGGGGTGTTAAGGCTCTGGAAGCCTGAACAGGGCTGGACCGAGACAGGTGTTGACAAAAATTGCTGCGCTTTTTTTTTCCCTCAAGGGGCCGGACACCCATGTTTACCCTGACCTCCTATGTTAAGGTAGCTGGCCTGCAGAGTCCTTTGAGGGCACAGCTGCAGATCACATCTTGCTAGCATCATTTTGATTGTCTCTGATTTCTGAGTCTCCAGTTCACATTACACCCCAGGTACGATACTTGACTTGATCCTACAATAAATTCCCCGCAGACAGACCCTCTGAGCTTTTGCAGTATCACACACTAAGTTTACAGGGCTCCAATTTGCCAGAGAACCCAGAGCAGGACTGTGAATACATGCTAGAGAGGCCATGCAGCTGAGAGAGAATAACTTGCCTCCAAAAGGTGCATCTGTAGGAAACAAGTGGGTTCGTACAACAGGCGCCCCTGATCCCAAATGGGGCTTCAAGAGATGATCATAATAAAAAGGTGAGATAGCACCTAACAGCTAGAAATAGAAACACACACGCAAGCTCTTATGTAGGGACGCAAGAGCCGATGGAAAAAATCAAAATGGAAAAATGCGGTTTCTTCAGGCTGAAGTGAGAGAGAAGCAGCTCTCGTCTTTCCTGTGCTAACAGTGCTGAGTTGTGCCTTACAGCATGTCCCAGCTGAGGATCCACGGAGCAGCTCAGCCAGCATGCTTAACCAGATTTTCCACCACACCTTTGGGCTGCAGCACACTGTCATTATATCATGCATGCCTGAAATATCTCAGTAAAGCCGGGATAAAGGAACCAAGGGACCTGCTTCTGACTTTGCTGGCTCAAGCTAGCAACAGCTCTGCGTGGTTTCTGGGGCGGCTGTTCTAGAGGGGTGAGGCCAGCCAGTCCCAAGCACGCAGGAAGACTGGCATCCTAGGGGGGGTAGCATCTCCCTGCTGTCTCTCTCTGTCAGCAAGCCCAAGCATCTCTGAAGAAGAACTGAACCATTACAGGGCAAGAAAGTGTCCAGGTCATTATGGTGCGCACAGGGCCTTTCCTTAACTGGGTTCAGCCTGCGACACAGACGAGTCGTGTTGGCATACATGTGTGGGGGAATGCACGCAAGCATACCGAGATACACATGTACTACTGCTTAATTCCCTTGCAGACAGATTTCAGATTCAGAAGGAGAAAAAAAAAACAAAACCCGGATAAATGGAGAGTCCTTGGCCAGTGCAAAATCCCCAGGGCTCGGGGAAGTAAAAACACAACAAAAAACGTACGGTGACTTGTGTGCAACTTGAGAGTTAGCGTTCAGAAGAGATGGGTACTCTGCATGCCTTGGGTAAGTTCCAGTGAGGCAAAGCCCACCTCCTGTACACGTGCCTGCATTAAAACAAGAACACATGGCCTGCCCGCTCCGTCACCCACACTCTGAACGGTCCCTCACTTCACAACACTTCTCAATCATTTCTGAAAAATTTCGGGTTCTTCCCATTCATGAAGAAAGGGGCTGGGGATTTCAGAGCTCATTCTTTGCCCAGTCCAAGGCACGATTATTAACTTGTCTCATTCTCCCAAGACCCACACAACCACCTTGATGGGAGCGCATGAGTCTTTCTACAGGATAGGCCCTGTCACTTATATCAGAAGATAATGTCTTGCACCTTCCTCATTCCTTTCTCCTGAGTAATACCTTCTCCTGTAAATAGACAAGGGAAGGAGGGAAAAAAGGAAGCCAAGCAATTCCTTCACTGCCTCACAAAATGTTAATATTCCCAGAACATTTGGGGGGGGGTCTAGTTTGAGACATATCGAATGGTTTCGCTTGACGAGGACCAAAACCTTATTCAGCCTGCAGCTGGGCTGTCACAGTGCCTTTTGGTCTCCTTTTTGCAGGACATTCACACCTCTTGCAGCTGTCTGGCTGCAGCACCGTAACAAGCACTGGCTGGCTGCATAGCTCGCCCCTTAGAGCAGAGGAATGTCAGGCAGCACCACAGCAACAGTGCTACATCCAGATTAGTCCAGCATAAACCAAATGCTTTAGCATCTCCAAGTGGAACTTGCTGGTGTACAAAGCACCGTTCTCCTCTCGTTTCTCCAAGTTTAAGGCAGCACAAAAGCACAACTTATGGGACCGAAATCATCTGCCCTCAGCACTAGAGCAGCCTTGTGCTGATGTGCAGAAGTATCATTCTTGACTCTGCCCATCTTTTTGGTCTCCACCTCTCCACTATCATATTCCTTTTCTGTGGGCTGGCCTTACAGTGCTTGTTATTGCTCCACCTCCATGTACTTGTCAGGTGGCTTCACCAAGACCCTACCAACTCTATTCCTGCTTTCCCTGCTTTTCAGTGCCATCCCGCCCTGGCTCAGAGTCTTGACATATTTCCTCCACACCCAGACTCAAGGCAGTTCCTCACTGTCTCCTACTGAAACTCAGAGCCCATTTGTATTCTGCTTCTGTCCTCCCAGCAGGGCTTGCTCCTCTCGCTCGCTTCATTCCTGGAGTACACCTTAAGAAAACCCCAGGGATTCGCACACAGACACAGTCACAGGGGAAACAAAGAACAAAGGAACATCAGGACTCAGTACACTGCAAACTGCCCGAGTAAACCCAAACTGCTCCAACATGAGCACCGTTATCTACCTGTACTTTCCTGCCTCCCCAACAGAGAAAAAGAACTGCGTAAAACTTTGACAATACTTGCTATTAAGAGCTCTGGCCTCTTCAGCAATTATGCTGTGTATTTAGTTACTAACCGGTATCTGTTAAGCACTTACGCTGGAGACGAGTAGAGCTGCCAGACCTTGCTGTGTCTTACAGCGGTGAAACATTACTGAGTTCGCAAGAGGCGACGACACCAAATCCGCAATTGTAGAGCAGCATTTTCAAAAGTCTTCAGCATGGGCCCAACTCTGCCCCGTTGAGGTCAATGGGAAAACACCACAGTTAGCGACTTCAGGGTGTGCTCCAGGCTTTTGAAAATTAACCGTAGATTTCACTAGGACTTCTTCTGTCATCCGAGAAACTTGGACCAAACGATGTGGTTACACTGCACCTGTATTTGGTCTTAAAGGATCCCAAACTATTTATAGTCACTTGCTTTTTACTTCTAGGTGTGTTTGGGTGGATGAGCAGCAAGGACAAAGCCATACACCTAGGTCACCCTCCTGTAAACAAAGGTATTTTCAAATCATGTGCAGTACCAAGTGAATGAGTGGGTAGGTAACTGCGCATACCTATTTTGTGTTCTGTCCCCGTTGGGCAGCCCAGAGAACTCTCACCTCACAGTGAATATTCCCCTGCATTCTCATCCAAATGAAAACACACCCAAAGACAAAAGTCCAGGTGAACAGAATGTCGTCTTCTACTCAGAACAAAGCACTCTGTTTCTTTGAGTGATTTCTTCATTTTAGAAGAAATGAAAAAAAAAAATTTTTGATAAAAACTGAATGATCATTTTTAGAATAAAGAAAAAATCTTTGGATTGAAAAGGGTGAAATTAGACCTTTCTGCATCATTTCTTTCTTCCTGAACTAATTTCACGGACCCACTAGACAGGCATTCTGATGAGAAGAAAGAAAAGCAGTACGCTCCCTGGAATAACTCCCACCTGTGATCGTGGCCAGAGATCAGCAGCTAGGCACTTTACCAATAACCCTGTTTGCTGATCCTAGGGCAGAATTTCCCCTGCAGAGTGTCCCCATGTGAGATTATATGCTAATCAAAGGAGGAGCACTTGAAGTATTAAACTGTGTGTCTTTACCTCTAAAACAAACACACAAGCCTTCAGATCACACCCATTGTTTCGCATACCTGAACCTTCTCACGTGAACTTTAGTATCTCCTGCAGCTGCACGTGTTAACAGCAGGGAGGTCATTCAGGGTCCTCGCTCCTAACCCGTGCGCTGCACATCACATTGGCTGTACTCAGTACAGGCCTCAGGGCAGGCAGGTAAGGAAGACCAACAAAGACCAAAGCAAAGCATCCCTTTGTTGACAGGGATGGTTGCCATTTTGCAAACTCTTAAGGAGAGCCCTCACTCTGGGAAGTTCCCCCCGTCTAAAGGCAGAGGTCAATGAAAAAGGAACGGCAATAACCACATACAGTTTATGCATTCAAGAACAAGTTCCTGATCGCACGGTCTCAGTCAGGCTACGGTTCCTCACTGCCCAGCCAGAAGCTGGTAAGTGCCACATAAGACTAAAATTCCTAGTTATGCTCCATGTCCCACCAATTAGAAAAGGAGAGAAATCCAAAACAGTACCTCTAACATTGTACAGCAAAGGAAAAACCAAACAAGAAGCCCCCAAGCCATACCCTCTCCACCACAGGCTTTCTGGAGTCATTCTCAGCCACTTCTTGGATACCTCTACCTTCAACATCCAAACAGCTGCTCTTAAAGCAATATCCATTCCGAAAGGTGCCCTGAATCTCAGACATACTGCAATATGATAGTGGAGAGAGAGTTTTTGTTTTGCTATTTACACTAAAAGACTACGAAAAACCAGAAGGGCAAAGTCACTTCTATGCCTGTTAACTTAGGCAAAGTGACAGCCAGAGCAGCAGGCAGGTCAGATCTGTGTGCAGGACACAGTAGGTCCCACATATTACCAGGGTTTCCCTAGTTTGTTCCTCCTTTTCTGCTGGGAAATAGCGTCCAGGTGGAATGTGCGGCCTCTGGATATTTGCCCAGGATTTCTAGATGTCCTACAGATGAGTCAGGGCATTAGATCTCCAGAAATCACAGCCACGTCTGCAACGCATGTACAAACCACCAGCCAGACTATCCATTTCTGAGTCACGGTGAGAGACAGTATCTGTTTTATTTATTTGGCTCTCATTTGGGTGCTACGCTCTTTGAAAAAGGCAGACTGCTCAGAGGACTGGCTAGTTTTTGCCAAAATAGGTTTTGCTTTTCCTGTGGGGCAGAAGGGATTGTGCAGTTTACTGCAATCCAGAGCCACTGAGTTGGCAGAAAGCAAGCCCCTGCAAGGACAGAAGGTGTCTGTGCATAGAGAGGAGGTGTTATTGCCAATAACAGCTCTTACTTTCAACCTGCCCTTTGTACTTTTGGTTCTACTCAAGAAGTTAATTATTCTAGTTTATGTTCTAATATAACCAGCTTTGGACTTTTAAAGCCTTGTTGGTCTTCTTTGGAGAGCTGGTGATACAGAGAAGGCCTAGGCAGAGCCACCTCAAAGCTCCGGTTAACTTGGGATCCTGCCACAGTTGCAGAAAGTCTATGTACGCCTACACAGAACATTTGGAGATGTCTCGCTTTTGCTGCTCTGGGCATCCCAGAGGTACACGCTGAGGCCATCACTTCCCATGCCTGTACAGTATGCTATAAACACGGGAGTTGGTGTCAAACCAGCAGCGACTTCGAGTGTTTTGAAATCTCTGTTCCTCCTCTGAAGATGTACTTCAGGCAAATATGGGCTCCCAGGCTTTGGACCATCTGCTCCAGCGCTGGGCAGGTGATGGAGGGAGCAGGAAGAAAGGCTCTGGAGTGCAAGGCACAGAGGGGCAGCAGGGGGAAGTGGAGCTTGCCAGAGTTGGCTTTTAACAGCTGTGTTGAGAAGGGCTTGGGATGAGAATGGCTGTTTGACCCAACTACCTCCAGCACCACCCTGACTAATGGCATTGCACTTCAGCAACGCATGCGGTGGCATTCCTTTCCACACAGACAGTATTTGCATAGTAATAACAATTTAACAGCCTCAGCTGTGACTGTTGCTGGATCAATACAGGTAGCTGACCCCTTCCAGCCATCACCCACAGGAAACAGGATATGTCACTGCCTTTCCAAGGCAAACCTCTTCTCCCAGAGAAAGAAAGAAACTTTTGCAGCACTCTTCTCAGACTCTTTCCTGCCTTGAGTAAGGTGGGCCTTAGAAAGACTGCAGCTGTTATAACACAACACGTGTTGGCAAATGTCCTGTTGCCCCCGCCAGAATTAGCCAACCTGTGAAATGTACTTGACACCCAAAGGACAATAATTTGCTTACAATGATCTGAGTATTGCAAATCATTTGATAGCAGCGCTGGCCACTGTTCCTGCATGATTTAATTTTCTAAGGAGCTTGGGATGCAAAAGGAGTTAGGCACTATCTTCCCTTCAGCGCCAGCAACTCAGCAGGTATCAGGTGACTGAACCCTTCACAGAAGAAAAGCCCAGGATCCTGCCTCTAACTGTGCCTGCAAGGAAGGGGAGTGGGACAGCGCAGGTACAGAGCACTGGGCCAAAGAGCCTACACCGTTCGGTTTCTGCCATCGTTTGGTTTCTGCCATTGTGTGTCTCAGGGTCAGCCTCAGAGGGAGGCTCTAATTCTATCTTTGCAGTCAGCACCTTTCACTGGCTCTTTGATTTTAAAGCCATTTATATTCCAAGCCAATCCGTACTAAAAATAGGATTCCTTACTAAGAATGGCACTGGCATTACTCACTTTCTGCTACGTTCTCATCTCATGCTACGTTGCCACACCTCCGGCTGGAGGAGTGTGCTGCAGTAATCATCCACAGCTATATGCTTCTGTGAGCAGGTTTTGAACCTTTGCCATCCTTTGGAAGCTCCCACTGTTTTTTCTTTCATGTGCTAATACAGTTCAGTGGCTTATCTCCTTTCGCATCCTTGGGGCACACCTCTTCGAAGACTGTATACTGACAACCCAACCAAGTGGGAAAAACACACAGGAGAAACAGCCATCCCCCTTCCACCCCCTTGCAATTCACGCCAATCTGCAGTTCTCAGCTGAAAGGGATGCTGTTCTTACTTGCATTCAGGAAGAAACAATTTGCTCTCCCTGGAAGCTACTGCATCCCCTGGCTTTGACTGCCAGCTGCTCCACTCAAACGGCTCATCAATTACTAGCAAGGCGGCTTTCGGGCTTTCCTAGTGGGAGGTACACTTTTCCAGCTCAGTTTTGCCAGACCCTAAGCATTTCTGCAGGGTATCGCTCCTCCTCAAAGTGCCTGGAAACCAAAGAATGTGGGAGGTGGGACATACGTCTGGCCAGGTCTAGCTGCACAGTTAAGTGAATCCTATATGGGCTTTTTTTTTCTTTTTCAGCCTTCTTTCGAGTTTGGCACACCACTTTCAAGCACAGGAACGTGTTTCCTCCTGCCGTCCATGTCAGAGGTGCAGCCAGTGCCAGAGCTGACTGTCATTTATTTGCTCTGATAAGGGGTTAAATATGCACCGGTAAACCTGGGCGTATGTTCATAATGCAGGTGGCAGTGATACTTTAAAGGAGGCACTTTTCTTTGTTCCCTTAATGATTCATTCATTGGGAGTGTGGGAATTAACCTATATAAATTTTTGCTACTAAGTAGATACACCTAGATCCTGAAATAGTGGATGGGTGAGAACCAGTTATAGAGACTCTACACATTGTCCTGGTGTACACAGAAAGAAAGAAACCCACAACGGTAGGCTGGGAATAAATGACTGCATGGCATTTCTCACGGCAAATTCTCTTTACCTCCTGTTTTCCGGTGACTCACCAAAAGTCCTACAGGGCTGCAGCAGACGTGGCTGAGAAAGGCCTGACTTGACTGAGGCCTTCAACCGGGCCCTCTCTTCTGGGGGCTAAACTCTTGACAGCTGGAACTGTGCATGGGTGTAACTGGTATGGCTTAGACTCAGCAGTGAGCACAGGGAGCCACACTTTGGTTGCACCAGCACTGGGAGGCAGGTGTGAGATTGCATCAGGAAGCCAATATAAAAAGGGAGGCTGGCTTTCCAAGCCTGGCTCAGTGCCCCCTTTGTAATCTGTAGCTTACACCTCATCAGCTTGGAGGTGGAGAAGAAACAGACTTGTATTTAGGGCACCTCACTAACGGAGAACTTGTCTCCCTCCCACCTAGCTAGAGGAGGAAAGAAAGCTTTCTGGGAGGCTGCGCAGAGTGGGCTGGAACTCCAAACTAACTCTTGTGTTCCTAGTATTTTCTGATTTTGTTGGAAGAACCTTTAAGGCTCACTGAACAAGACTCGATCAGTCTAAGATTCTTTACAGAGGACAGATCAATCCTGGTTAATCCACTGGAAGTTATAAATTACGTTAGCATCTGACGAGCTGTGTGGGCTGACAGAAGCATGAGGCAACGGTCAATGCCCTGTTGCTGGTTTCCTACAGCTTTGAAAGGAGGTCACATAGCGCTATTGTTGCCAGCGCGATGAGGTCCCGGTTGCTTAATCTCTTCAAGGTAGGCTGCATAGGGTGAGGTAACACCCCGGACACTGCAAAACCTGCCTGCACCTTGCCAGCACCGCCAGCCAACCTTCCCCTCGCAGCAACAGCCGAGAGCACACCGCTTTGGACAAAATACGGGAAAGAGCTTAGAGAGCGCAAGCCTGAAGGAGATAGCAAAGAGGTCCAGGAGAGGCATCACCATCATACTGCAGTTGGGCCAGAACATCAGAGCGGTGCTATTACACTAACGGGACCCTTAATGGTCACAAGTGAATCACAAAAGTTAGAAATGCACACAGAGACCTGAGTCCTACAGGAGATCCTGCAACTGTCAGGTCTTTGTCCAGGCCAGGGATGAATTCCCCACTTAGCTGTGCTGATTCTCTAAGAAGGCATAGTACATTTCACAGATCTGACAAAGGATGGTGAGAAAAGGATGCTTAAAGGTGTGAAGCACCACCAATCTCAGCTTCTTAAGGAAGGGAAAGCAGAGGGTTGGGGTTCTTGGGGAAACACACTGCAACTCACAGCTCAGAAGGGCACATGTATCGGGTGAACAGCTATTCACACGCACAGTGGTACCACACTCCCTACAGGACAGAGACTACAGCAAGGAGGAACAAGAGGTACCAGGAAGCTACACTCCAGGGAGGATGAACCCTTCCTGGCAGAACAGTGCAGAGAAAAAAAACCACCTCCAGTGGCTCTCTCCTGCCTGGTGCCTTGTCATTGTGGCCCCAATCCCATCCGCCAGGCCTCCGAGCTGCAATTAGTCACGTGAGCCACAGCAGTATCTGTGGCCTGTGAGTGAGTGTCCTCTGGGAGGCCAGGCAGACACGCCACACCAGGTCACGGCAGAAGGCGTGTGGGCACAGCAACCCAATGCAAAGCACTGTCTTGTATGGCATATCCTGTTTCTCCCCAAGACATGTACAAGGTCGCCGGCTTAGCCACACTCGTGGGTGATACCGTCTGTTTAATCAATGTTCTCTGTGCTACGAAATCATCCCAGATGCTTTGCATTGGAGAGAGCTTTTCCAATAGTCATTAGCAAGGTAGGGGGGTGAAGAAGCAATTGTCAGGCTATTTTTTTTGCATAGGTCATAGCATTAGTAGCAAACTGCCTCCCCCCAACCCCTGCTTCCTCCTCCCCTGGTAACCGTGAGGCTCCCTACACTTCACTTTGGGAACTACTGCATAGGAATATTTCATAAACAGGCCTGAGGGTTTGTCTGCTGCCTGTCCTACTTCCTTCAGAGCACCTGATATCAGCTGGGCTGGAATGTCTGCCCATACCACGCTCCCGTGCTGCGTGGATGGGAGATTGAAACTTACCTACTGAGGTCGAAGATGGTTTCTCACTCGTGGTCTCGGGCTCCCAGCTTAAGCCATGTCACAGTTGGCAGGTGGGCCTCCCAAGTCATGACGCTGACTCTAAAAATCAGGAGAGGAAGTAAAGTAAGTCTTGGTATTTTCAGAAGTCTTTAGGGTAACATTTAGGTCATACACTGAACTTTATCCTTTCTGGTCCTAGGGGCCATAAATGTCCTTGCTCAAAATAGGTATGTGAAACTTTAGGTTCTCAGGCCATGCCACCATGCCAGGAGCCAGTCCTTTGTGCAACACACCATTAAGCATCTCCAGGGACTGCGCCCCTGAAGGGACTGTCTCGTCTAGTCCTCCACAGTACCAGGCAATTGTAGATGCTTAGATTTGATGTGCATGCGTACAAATACAAGTACAAAATACTTTAAGTTCCTCCAAAGCTTCATACTGAAACACTGTTAATATAAAAGACCAAAAACTACAACCATTTCCTCCTTGAAGCACCACTGCTGATGGAAAGGTTCACAGTGAAGTCACAAGCATTGATAACCCTGCACAAAGCAGTCAGTCTGAGACATCCTTTCTGAAAGGCTAGAGTGCTCTCCATAAAGTTATCTGTATCATCAGCTGTTAATCAGCACAGACCAATTGATTTTATCTTCCACTAAACAAGGGCCTGGCTCATCCTTGTTTTGGTAGATGTTCATCTGTGATAGCTCTGTAGCCGTGACGGTGAAAGGCAGTACGGCTTGGTAGCATTTTGGGGGCTGTTTCACTTATCATTTCACCCTGTCACCGGGCTTGGAGTCCAGGGAAGGGTTAATCCCTTCCCTGCTTTTGCCAGGTAACAGCTGTTCTACTTTCAGGATCCCTGGATCACCCAGGTTTTGGTGAGGTAAGTGGATGTCCTTGCAGGAGCTCCCTCTGGGAGGAGCTTTGGGAAAACCAGTCAGGACTGGTCCCGCCAGCCCTGGGAGCATTCCTGCTCCCATGCTGATGCAACTGGATCCAATCTCCTGGCAGACCAGCTGGCTGTTTTCCAAAGAGCTCCCTCCAGACTGGCTCACACGCTGAGCCCAGACCGGGGATGGCTGTGACGAAATTTGAGCAAGGGGACGAAAGGCTTTCGGCCTTCATTAAAGTTGGGAACATTTGATGAAGATAATGCTTGTTATTAATTTGCTCCTCCCAAGAAAACACGAGCTGCCTTGTTTTGTTGCAAGTTTACCATTCTGTGGAGCATCTCCCCAGCACCAGCGAGACCGTGGATGTTGAATCATAGTGTTGAACTGTAGCCCAATCACTTGGGATGTATGAGTGGGATTCATTTAGAGACTGTTGTGCAACATCAGTGTGAGACAGTAAAGCACAGAGTTATTTCAGTGGCAACACTCATCCTACTCCCACTCAGGATTCAGTGTGTAACAGCTTTGCGTGACACGCTCTGTAGCAGAGTGTGGACTTAAATGCATCCTGGAGATGAAATAGCTGAACGGTGAACACGGCTTAAGCACACTCCTGAACCAGGTAAAACGAGAAACAGGGTTGTAACAGAGAGAAAGATGCAAATTCAAACCACGTGTTTAAACTATACTCCAGATGCACCAGGAAGGCCTCAGTTACCCATGTATGTCTTCTGAACCAAAGCAGCTATTAGCACAAGCCAAGATAATCTTGACAAACAGAATTATGAAATGCTTTAATCATGTCTTAAAGCAGAATTTTTCAGACCCCAGCAAAAGGACAGGATCTTCTGAACTACTGTTTTTCTTGAGCTCCCACTAAATCAATGACAAAACTCACGCTGATGCTACTGGGACCAAGACTAGACAGCGCTGATAGCTAACAAGCTCCCCACCGCCACCGTTCACCACCCCTTCCCAACTTTTCTTGCGATATTTTTGCTAACAGACACGCGTTGTTGAGTCTTGCACTGCTTGCTCATTAGCATTGCAGTAAGTGATTTCTTATGTAAATCGTGCTAGCCCACAGAAAAACCAGTTCAATTCCAGTCTGCACTGCTGAGATGGACACAGAACAGAGAAGTGCTAACAACCTTTTTTCTTCTCTTTTTTTTTAAATAGAAAAACAAGGACCAGGCATAAAAGTAGTCATCGCATATCTTCCACTGCAAGCAGAATTACCATCACATCTGCAGAGAGACTACTCCAAATACAAAATTCCCCTGGCTACCTATTTGCAAGTGCCATCACCAAGCTTGTATGTACAACAGCAGTTTCTGTGCCCCTAATTAGAGGCTTGAAACTGATGAGCATTTCTGTCTGTGGACCTCATGTCTTCTTTCAAATCTTAACTTTATCTTTTAAAGGCATGGCTATGTAACTAATGGCAACATATCTTTTCTCTGCGGTGTCTCATCAACTTAAAGACCATAAACGTGACCGAGAAAAGTAAGCGTGCAGCCACGCTAAGGGCATCCTTTTCTTCGTACTGCTGCTGCTAATACAAGCTTCTCAAAGGCCTGGAAATGGTTTCTGTTTTTATCCACGTCACAGAATGCATCACTGCGTCAGTATTCCGTCAAGCCTCTCCCCCACTGCAGACAGGTAAGAAGTGCTTACTGCTGAGCCTACAAAAGGCACTGAAATACTGGTACTACGGTTGCACTTACATAGCGCAGGGACCAATCCTTAATGTGCCTTACTATGCCTTAATATTCCTTGCTATGCCTTTTCTTAATATTTGTAGTGGTATGAGAGAGGTATTGGTCGAATTCAGCACTTTAAGAGCTCCTTCACAGGTGATAACCGGGCTCTTGGGAATTATCCTAGGTAAGTCTTTAAAACTGAAAGGGAAGTTACGATTTTTCCATGGCAGGGGTATTTGTTGGGGAGTCATAATGCAAAATCCTGTACTGACCCTGGCCCATTTTGCTCTGCTCTGCTACTCTATCCTTCCACTTCATTCCCCCTTCCAGCTGAAATCCAACTGCTGCTGTCTTTTTCAGGCAATACACTAGCGCTTGCATAGAACATCTCAACAGGATTGAGACACATAGCTACTGTTCATGTTCTTGAAAAGCTTTCATCATAAATGAGAGGAACTAAGACCTGACAGGACATTTGTTGCCCTAAGCCCTGGTTTGGTTTTGCTCTGTTCTGCTCCACCCAAGAGGTGTCTGCCTTTCATCCCTGACAGTAATCATCTCCAGGCATAAGTCAGGAAAGTGCCTTTTAAATGGAAGGAGCCAGACCCACAAGAGGCAGATATGGTATGAAAGCAATGCAGACAGATATCAACAGGAGCCACACTAACTGTGCCCATGGAAATTACATTTGAAAGTTTCATTTGCAACTCTTTCTACCTGCATTTTCTGTGTGCACCTTTAATCATTTCTGAACATAAATCACGCTGCTTAGAAACGTCAGGGCAAAGGATTTAAGTCTTGTGGCTAAAACTTGGGACAGCTAACAGGTTCGGCTCTTGTTTGAATGCCAACAATTCACCTTACCATCCCAGCACTGAAATAAGGAGTGGAATGCAGGTCTGACAGCACATCATACGATCTGGATTGTTTTGAGGTGCTCAGACCCTACGCTGACAGGAGCTGTGGATGCTCTAATAGAGACATTTTAAAATATATTCATTGCTTTAGACACCTAACAGTCATTTCTGTCTCCACTGTTTTTTAACTAGTTACCTGCAGTGCTGAAGAGATTTCCTTTCCTAAGCAAAAAGAACGTAACTGATGCTAAAACACGTACTTCCTTATTTTCTGGAAAACTAGCAGGTTTCAAGCACCACCCACAAACTAATTCAGTCTGTAAGTGACTGCTGTCTGATACCCAAATACAAATTCACTGCCAGCTGTGTAAGGAAAACCACTCAAAGGAGGAAGCTGTTTTCCAATGTCTGGACAAAGGCGTCAATAGGCAAGAATCCAAAGGCAGTTAGAAGTAACGATGGTGTTATCTGACTTAGCTTGCATGGCGTTGGAATGAGGGTATGATATCTAGGTTAAGACATATTGGAAATGCTGGATTAGATCAGACTCTCACACTATTTAGCTTTGCTTTTTGTCCCAACAATGCAAAGGGAATAGGCTGCATTATTTCAGTCAAAAAAATGTTGAGCTGAAAAGCAGCTTTTTTCTGAATTATATGCAAAAAGGTATGTCTTTCTCACACAAAAAGTGTATGAATGAAAATTTGGTTTTTCCTCAAGAAAAACTGCTACTCTCCTTATTAGGAAAATGCATTTTGAAAGCATTTCTTTACCTTGGATTCAAGATGTCTCACCTCACAGGTCGCCTTTGGTTGAAAAAGGCACAAATCCTGCTTCCTTGGCTTTGGGCCTAGATCCACAGCAAGCAAACAATAGCTGTTTCCCTCTAACATTCACAGGCGTAGCTGTCTCAACCGAGCAAACTCACAAGTCATAGGCAAAGCCAGACCTGCAGTAAACAAGGATTACTCGCTCAAGGAAGGTGTAACCAGCAGAGGAACGATAGGTATGTACAGCTTTGTTCACAAAATGAGAAGGAATCAAGGTTTGCTTATTAAAGGCTGTCTGACCCTTCTGTCCACTGATGTATCTCATGAGAACAGACTCCAATGCTGACACCAACAACTGGCCCTTGCTCCTTGAGCACGCTCACTCACTGCATTCAGCTGTCACCAAGAACACGAAGCCATCACTTCCTATGAAAGATAACGCCTCAAGAGCCAAGTGATTGCAGGATTGTTCACTGAAGCAAGACATACCGTTACCGCATCAAGAAAAGCTCTTCAAAAAGAGGCAAGCATTTGTCCCAGTTAACAACCTTGCTTTCAGATCTGTTTGCTCAGGTAGTTTACTGAAGTATTTGTAGCGCTAACAGGCTAGGTAAGTATATTGATATAAAAAACGCCCAAGGCTATTTTAAGAACTCGAAACTTTATACCAGTTACTGGAAACGGCATCAAACAACTCAAAGGTGGATTTCGGCAAACCACTGCACAACATCTACTCGTGGCACCTGCCAGTACAAACAACCTCAGAGATGTCTGCGTATACCTGGATTTACCGAGGAAAAGAAAACATCTTAAACTCATACCTTTTCATTGCCACACAGAACTGGCATTCCTGTAATATCCAGCAGGCCAAGATTTAAAGGAACATCTGCTACTGCTCTGAGGGAAAAGGGGCATACCGGGAGGAGGGCAGGAGGAGGGAAGCAAAGTCCAGAAGTAGACAGGAAGCTACTCTGGTCATAGACAACTCAAAACACTCAAAAGCTTCATAGATACACAACAGAGAAAAACACTGTGCCGAGCTATCGCTTTTTTCTACAAAATGCAATAATCATGAAGAACAAAACACTGGGGAAAGAAGGAAGAATTGTGCAAGCAGACATGACCCTCACATTACCAGAATTCCTGGATACCGATCTGGCTATCGAAAATACCTTGCAAAATCAGCCACGTGCGTAGAAAACTGTGCAAAAACATCAGGCTACTCTTCCGGGTCTCAGCAGAGGCAACTACAAGTGACCAAGGACACAGAAGCTCTCCTGTCAAAGTAACACTACCACTGGAAGGTCAAGAAAAATCTGGAGGCATAACTTACTGCTAAGATGTGGGACCAGAAACCCAGGCACACTTAGTGGAACTAAGGTAACTCTATGGTGGGGGGAGCAAGTTAAAAGCCAGATGATGTATATATCCTGAAGAGCAGACCTGGCTGTGCAGGATCAACAATAAAAATTGTCTTTGGCCTTGCCCTGCAACAGATCACATTTGCTTGTCACACAAGCGTAGCATCCTTGGACAGCAAGAGAATTCCAGGCATATAGTTCCACCCATCAGTTGTGGTGGTGTTTTTTTAAGCAAGTAACCCACTGGACACGATAGATCTTGATGGTGCTTATGCATCAAATTTACATTAGGAAGCTGGTAGCAAGCTGTTACACATCAGGACCATAGCTCAAGCAGAAAAAAACATTACTGCTTGCTAGAAGTTATAATTGATTAAAAACATAATTAAGGGAATTTTTTTTTAAAATGCAAAGCTGTATATCAGTTCTGAATTTACAGTTACGTATGTCATTCCCGGACAGGGAGATTTGCCCTTAACTCCCTGCACTAAATTTCTCAAAAAAGAATTCCCTCAGCATACACAGAAAACGTTTTGCAGCGCTCAGCAAGCCACCGCAAGGAACACGGGAAGTTCCCTGCCTAGCACAGGACAGCCGTCATCTCTCAGGCACAGAAAAGCTCTGCTCTGGTAGCAAGCACTATAGCAATGCTGGATGTGACTGACCCACAGCAAAAGTCTTCTCTACGAGGGAGTTGCTGGCTGCCCTACCTCTCAGAAAATCTGGCTGTAACCTAAAACCCTAGAGCGGAACAAGTCTTCTATGAAGCCTGCCCTCCGCTGTTCACAAACTTTCAGCTAAGGAGACTCGGCAACAATTCTCCTTCCTGATTACTGATACAAGTTCCAATTCCAAGCCAGGACAACGCCAGCTAACACTCAAATTTTCAAGAGTCCAGCCTCCCAGAAATAGCTCAATTAGGCCTAACTGCCTATTTTTGGAAAACACCCTCCGGTCCACTCGGTAATCAGAGTATGAAAAATATAAAACAGCCGGAATTGACAAATTAAACTAGTAGCTTCACTCCTGTTAGGCTTTCAAGCTGGGGAGGAAAAAGGGAAAACAGCTCAGTTTTCTGTGCTAGCATTGGTTTAGCCTATCAAGTAGAAAAGCTGATAGTTACTCCAGGAAGAAGACTAGAGAAATAAGTGTTTCTGGAAGAAGCCTCTCACAGTTTTCCAATGGGAGTTGTAATCCAGCCCCAGTCTCACTAAGCTATGGCTTGGTTACCACCGAGATTGGGCTTGTTTACTCCAAAGCAAAAAGCTTGGCATGACTGACAGAAACAGCTTTTCTTGCCAGAGCTCTAATAGCAAATGTCTGCGGAAAAGCCGCTTGGAGAAGTGCTGTTTACTCTGGTAATGAAGCAAGTTCCCTGGAATGAAGTCTTGCAATCTTCCCAAGAGATGTTGCAATACATTTACCTGTACCTCAGCTACATACCATACGAGCTGCTTTCAAAGTCTGAGAACTACTTGCAAAGTCAGGAGGCCAAGGCAAATGCATCTCAGCTACTCTGGACAGGACTACACTCTACTACACTGGGTACACAACTCAGGTCGTAATTAAAATTGGTTGTGCATTTTGGTAGGTTTTTTTTCTTCCCTGCTTGAAGCTCAGCCACAGCCAGGGACAACTCTCAAATATGCTTTTGAGAAAAGGGCCTCAACACAAGGTTCTCAATCATCTGCTTTATAACTGTGGTTTTAAAGCCAAACACCGCCTTGACGCTCATTTTTTCAGGCAACTCTCAACTTAGACCCCAGCTCACTGCTAGACATATTTAGAGGGAACATCAGCACACAGTTCAACTAATAACTACCTGGGGAGGAAAAGAAATTCAAGGCAGACTGTGGAGGCCAAGGCTCCCTTTCTGTTTAGGGAGTCACTGACCTGAGGCTATTCTGCTTTTCCTCATTTATTTAAGAGCAAGTTTCAAGCCGCTGTCCAACTTCTCCCTGACCGCATAGAGATTAAAGGCTCTCCCCTCTCTAATAGTCCCTCCTCTTTAGTCCAGTCCAAAGGGCCACTCATTTGCTCAAACTTCAGTTTAAGATTTTGCTTCCAACAAGGTGGCTTACTTAGCCCCTCCCTAATCCAGTAACTGAAAGATTCCTTTGTAGTTGAATTAAGTGGACTTCCTACAGAAACAAGTACTTGCATTTGCACATTTTGTTTACAAACAACTTGCACTCTTGTGAGAGCACCAAGCTCATACCTGACACATGGCTACAGTTCTTCACAGCCGTACTTTGTGCTCTGAAGTGTTGAAATTCCTGCTTTGAGGAGAAACCGAGCTCTAATTTCATGTGTTTACATGTACTCCCGAGAGCAAGAAAAAAAATCTTACCATGATTAGGTTATGTAAAAAGTTTAATTATAAAATAAATAAGTTTGTTATGGAAACATTAAATATTAAATACAGTAATAAATATTTACACATTTACAGATATGACTTGACAATTAATGGTGTTTCTCTGCTACCAAAAGAATTCTGCTCTGTTTATACAGAACACATTCACTCTTCCAGGAAGAAACTGAACTCAAATAATACTCTGTGCTCAAGACTGCATGGACAGTTCAAGAAACCAAGGACACTTGGGTCAGAAAAGTTTGAGGTAAGTTGAGTTCTTTGCACCAAAGGTAGAGCACAAGAGACCACTGCTTGCAGAGTGTCAGTGCATGAATTTAAATCTTCACAGGAACAGGTTCTCCGTCAAGTTCAACTGACTGGATCTCATGTGAAGCATTTTATACTTTAAGTGCTGCTTAAAGCAGCATCGAGTATCTGGGTAACAGAAGTAGCTTTGTGTTTATAACTGATGGGTCCAGGCTTATAAGCTTCTTTGAGCATGGATCTTTTCCTTCAGATACAGAGCTTCAGATCTTGCATTTACGGTCTCAGCATCCTGAGGAGACTAATTCTAACTCAGGCTAGCGCACACACAAATGGATAGCTCCACTCACACAACAAGTCCTACTGAATTCAGAGGGATTACTTTCCACACATACAGTAACAGAACCCAGGTGTGGCTGACAAAGATCTGTCACCAACGCCCTGCAAGTCAGAACTAGAGATGAAGTTCTTTGAAGCTGATATCAACAGTGAGCACAGTGACAGCAGAATTAGGTTTTTCATCCACTGAGGTCTAGGGAGGGAAGCCATCCAGAGCTCTTCCCTTTTTCACTTTGGGAGAGAGAACGGAATCTTCTCCCCTGCATCCATTCCAGAAAGCTACAACAAGCTCTCTCCCTTAGAGTCACAGAGCTGCCAAAGGAGACTTGCTAACAGAATAAAGTCCATCCACACAACAGCAGAGACTGGAGCTCCAGGACTGATAGAGAGGGCTCGGTAGCAGTAGTCTCTAGCAGGTCTTGATAGCAGGTCCTCTACCCCACAGCAGCAGCTCCTTCCACATCATTGTGCCAAGATGTAGTGGTAACTGTCCTCCCCAGCAAGCATTTCAGCAGCAAGTAGCATGTTGACATCTCCTTGCAGCAGCCTCTGTCTTGATGAATCAGGGCTTAGTGGCAACAGCTCCAGCCCACAGTGTCCAGGTGGATGTGTCAGGTAGCCAGAGGTACCCTGCAGCTTGGCAGTGGCCACATGAGAATTGTTCTGTAAGGGGCAGACCAGGGACATTAATCACCACCCAAGACACGAGCACTCTGCGCTAGAACCACATCAAACCTACATCTGAGGCAGGCAGGTTAAGGATGTGCAAACACCTGAGGACACTCTGCTGGATACTCTTCAGCTTCAAGTAAGCTTTGGGCAAAACACTCCAATTGTCACTGGGCAAAGCTGGACAAGGTCTGTAGCTGACATGTGGCAAAGCAAAAATCCTGAGTTCTGCCAGAACTTCTCAGGACTATCCTTTATGGTTTCCTCCTTCAGCTCGTAGTATAACTCCTATTCAGTAAGGGTCCTCAAGTCTGCTGTTAGGTACACTTTCGCTCAGAAGAAACCAACTTGCTTGCTCATTAAAATCCACTAGGTTTCTCCCAGGCGTGATCCACCTAGGCCAAGGAGCTTTAGCACTCAGTTGCTATGACAGTATGAAACTTGACTGAGAGGCTAACCATGGTGCTCACAGAATTGGCAGCTTGGTCTTGGTTTACAGCCTCTAAGCACCAGAAACTTTCTCATGCCTTGCAGAGAAGACATGAAAATGCTCAGTACTTCTCTTATGAGGGGTGATGATTCACTTGGCTGCTGCACCATCTTCCATGATGGAAGTCTACCATGCTTTCTTGCACTAAACCTGCCTCTGCCCAGGTATTCAGGATTTTTTCTTCACAAGTCCACTTATCTCAGTACAGCTTCCTATCCTCACTTCTTTAAGACAGCAGCCAGAAAGTTAACAGAGCTGTTCAAGAACTAGCACAACTCGGGTGGTTTTGGGAAAGCAGAAAACCAAGCCAGTCATTCACATGTAACCTATGTGTTTCAACGCACTTCAAGTGTTAAAAGCAAACACTAGCTTCGCAAAACATGCATGCAATTCTCACGTGGATAACTCCAGCCTGGAAGGACTGGAAGGCATTTCAAGTCAGCTTTCATACCTGCTTTCTCCCCATTTACACACCAACATGGCCATTTCTGTTTTCTTGTCGAAGTTTTTTCCTTTCTTCTTTCTCTTCATACTGAGGACACTTTTTCCTGACCCTGTGGAATTACAGCACGTTAGAGGTCATTTTGAACCTTGACATACATCCTGTTGTTTCCAGCCCCCACATCCTCTGCAGCATTTAGACTCAAGTCCTTTGAATCCTCAGGCAATTCCTCAGCAGCAGGAAGTTTCAAGCAAGGCAGTTTTTAAGCATTCAGCATCAAGCAGTATCTGACGATAAAGTCAAGGAGCCCCTGAGTTAGGCACTGCCTCACAGAGCCAGGGCTTCTTGGCTTAAGCCCATTTGGGTAGCAAGATGAAGAGGGTTTATTGATGGAACTGCACAAAGTGCCAGGAGGCTTCCTGGGGGACACATTTCCTGGTGGCTTTAGCAAATGGCTGCAGGGACCAGACTGCTTTCCTCCTCCCCACAGCAGAGCCCTGTGGACTTCAAGTATCTGAAGTTCCTGTCCCCTTGATGTGTCCCTTAAACACATCATAAGCAAGCTGCTTACTGGTTTTCTCCCACTTCCTCCAGTCTTTTCTAGTGACTGTTCCAAACTGACCATCTACCTTGTCTGGATTAAAGTACAGATTCATGAACCTCAAGCTTGTGAGAGTTCAGAGCACGAAACAAGTACAATCCTATTCCATGGCTCACTCCAGAAAGTAAGAATGATCATTTACTCTTACAGCACTACAGAACTGGTTATCTCTCCTAGCAGCAAGGAATGAGGCAGTGTTCAGAGAACAAGTGTCCATCCCAGCATTCCTCAAGTTCAGATCTAAATATGAAGCAACTGTGAAAAGACAAATGCACACCTTGTTTCCTGAATTGCAGGAAAGAGTACAGCACGTACCCAATTCAGTTGATGTACTGCATCAGGATCTAAAATTAGACTGAACTTTTGAGTTTCACCTACAATATCTCAAGCCCTAATGTGGTGGAGCTGCAGTGTCGGAATTGGAGGACTGCTCCAATACTCAGGAAACGCTGGAGTCTGGCTTCCTGTGCTGATTACCTAACCTGAGCACAAACTCCCAGCAAACACACAGGCAAGAAGCAAAGACACAGGCAAGCACAAGCTGCTGCATACTGCTTTTTAGCAGGTGCACAGACTACTTCGATATATGGCTTGAAACACGTATCCAGAAAAGCTCTTCTAGTTCATTCACAACAGGACCCCAGATTCAGATTACCCACCACACTAAACTGTCAGCAGTTAGTTAGGCTGGAATGGTTGTTCCCTCCATCTTAACAGCAAGTAGCACAGTACTTGGGACTGACAGCATTGACTTCCCCATATGCTTCCCTCCCCAGTATTAAGTATTTAAGCCCAGCAACGTCCATTAATAAATGGACGTTGGAGCACCTTTTCCTTCCCTCCAGCTGTGTACCCAGTTGTTGGATAATAACCAAGCGCGAGGCTGTTACATTACTGCTTGCAGGCTTCTCCACAAGGATTAGGGCAGGCTCTGCTGTGTCAGCATTAATGCTCCTCCTCCACTTTCTGCTGATGTTCTGCACCACTGTAACTATCCCGGTTGTAGCAAGAGCAGAAAGGCTCTTGTTTTCCAAACGTCAGGGTCACAGGCTGCCCACAGCCAATAGCAAGACAGGGTAAGTGAACACTTAAGTCACCTAGGAACTCCTCAGACCTTGCTTCTACCCTCAAGACATATCCAAGCTGAGATAAGAACTCAGCCCTTTTGGATGCCTTCCACACAGGTAATTCAGATGACCTACTCACGTTTTGGGGCTACTGGACACAAGCCCCACTCACGCTTAAGCTAGACAGACACCAAAGAGTATAATACTTACTGCACTATCACAATGATAAGTACAGTAATGAAGCTGATGCTTGAGAGCAGGACAGCTACCACTACCAACACAGTCTTCGAGTAGTCTGCCACATCATTCTTCCTTTGAGTCTTCATGAACTGTTCACCACAGCGCTCACCAAAAAAATCCTGATGACACCTGCAAGTAAACATGAACACAAGTTCTTATCAGCTCCGGTGCTGTCTGGAGCCAAGGACACCCACACACATTCAAACCTGACTTAGACATCTTCAGAGTTTCCCATGAATCTCAAGATGCTCGCTTCAGAGCGTGTTCATGAAATGCAGTCACTGCTCTAGCACAAGGTTTGTCAGCATTTCAACAAGTCGAGATTAGTTTGGGCGTAATGTTCCAGGAAGACACGCCTTTTCATTCTTTTGGTTTGAGTTTATGACCAACTGATGAGTTCAGTGGCTTGTTATGCATCTCAGATTCCATCATCACTTAATTTACATGGCAGAAAGATTCTCAGTCAAAATATGGCAGGAGATGGATCTATGCCAAGTTGACACTGATTTTTCTCTGAGCTCTCAAACACCACCAGCTCATGCCAATCACACCTAACTCACAAGGTTCAAGTAACTTACTTGCAGGTCACCATCTGGAGATGTTCTAGGTATATGCATTCACCATGGATGCAAAAGTTTTTGTATTCCAATTCACAAGGAGTCCCTTTCTTTTTGTTTTTCCCTTTGTTTTTCTTCCTTCTTGATTTGCCAGCATTCTTCTCACCCCCCCTCTTTGTTGGCTTGGGTTTAACCACAGGTTCAACTGAAAAAAGGACAAGATGACTCAGTCTAGCAATGCTAAAAAGCTAGATTCTGCGAAAATTGAATTACAGAATTTGGTGAGGGGTAGGAGGATGGTCACTGCAGGAGAATCTGTGACCAGGAAGCATAGGATGCAAGTGAGCATGCAACTGGGCATGTCACACCCAGCACAAAGGCAGCAAGCTTACAAGCTCATGAAGCACAACTCTGTGCAATGCAGGCCAAAAGCAGCACGAGCAGATGAGCTGAGAGAGCCACCAGAGATGAAGAGCAGCAGAGCTGAAGGACTGCAGCATTTCACAGCTTAAGATACTTGAGTGAAACTGTGCAGGTCCAAGCATAGACCTGTAAAGAACACCGAGTTCACGCTGAGCCAAGCCATCCAGCAGTTATATCGAGTCAGATAAAAGGTGAACAGCCTCCATGGCTCTAAACTCTCCATTTGCATCCGTGATGAAAGGCATTATAACTCGCTAGATAGTCCTGGGCACTTGTAGAGGCAAGACGGCTTGCTATCCCAGTTAGCATACTTGTTTCTCCCAAACAACCTGCAGTGCTGTCTTCAGCAGAAGATAGTTCGTTTCCAGTTCTCCTACTTTGAGAGAAATGCCGAGTGCACCGAAGGAGCGAAGGCAGGATAGTTTGCAAGAGTCGGGTTATTTGTTCTGCCGTTTACTGTTGCCCCTCATTATCTCAATTAAGACAAACCTCTAGAAGAGTGTGGTTTAAAATGCTGGTGACTTAGTAGCCTTTGGATTTAAGCAAGGGCAATCATCTTCCTTTCACTGGGGAGAACAAGCTGAAGCCAGTCACTGACTAAGGGTCATAAGCTCTGTAGCTGCTCCATGCAGGCGTCAAAGCTCGATAGCATGGTTCTAGAGCAAGTTGGTAAAACACCAGTTCTCTGAAAAAGCCATCCCTTTACCATAGCCATAAAGCAAGTCTTCTCAGTGCAACACTGTGCTATTCAGGAGTAACAGTTAACTAAGTGAGTTTGAACAGGTCTTAAGAACAGTAGAGCTATTTACAATACTCTACAATTTCTCTATTGTGCTCTGCAGACCCAACAAACATTATTTTTGGAGTATTAATATTTTACCCAGAGCACTACGCATATAGGTGATCACCACAACAGGACACAACTGGATTTGACTACTTCATAACCCTGTATTTCTAGTGACAAGGCGAGAGCCTGCACAAAGAAACAAGGTGTAGTTCACTGTTGTCTAGACAGCTGATTGTTTTAACTTCTAGAGCAACAAGCCTGGCTTGAAGTTACTTAAAAGCAAAAACGCCTTCAGCAACCAGAACTCTGATTCAAATGGTATAAACTATATTAATATGCAAACAAGGAACACTGTTCCTGCAGCAAGGTTTCCTGTCCCTAGAAGCGTGAGCTTACTACCGACAGCCGAGGCCCCTATTCTGTCCAGTTCGACTTGATATTTAGGTTCACACTTTCATAATTGAAGCCGTTTCCATTCTTCCCTCTTCAAGGCTCAGCATGTCAGGTTGATCTCCGTGTCCCTGTCTGCAAGCTGCACAGCCAGGAAAGCCATCCGCAGTTGAATCATAACAGCTTGAAGGCTCCACAGATAAACCTCATGCCAAGTAGAAGAGCTGGTCTACAAACCAACCACGTCTGGTAACAATTCTGGTTTCTGTGCAGTTATACAACACTTAAGTCACCAAGCCAGTAGTTTTACAGGACTAACTGCTCAGTAACTCTGGCATTCCTGTTTACCCTGGGGGTCTTCAGCTGATAAAAAACTTCATCAAGGGTCCATAAATTCCCTAGACTGAACACCTGGAGCATGGTGCCCCTTCACCTAAGAGGTCCTTTAGTCTCATTCAAGTCTCAGGGTGTTTCCACAGGAAAAAAAAAGAGTAGCCAGATCCACCCTAGAAGGCAACAACACCAGCCTACTAACATCTACGGAGGTTCAAATCACTCACCGGTACCTGGCTTTGTATTACAACTGCACTTAGGCCAGAACCAACAAAATCCTCCCATCCCCATTGTCAGATGGGTTATTCAGATCTCCTCACAGCTTAACAAGTGGACAAATAACAAAAAAAAAAAATCACACAACAGCTATTGACAGTGAAGTATTGCCTGAAAGGTGCTTAACAAACTTTCCTGCAGCCGCTTAAGGGGGTTTAAGTGTCTTCTTTCCCATGAAATGTTAGTCAATTCCAATTCAAAGAAGCCATCATGAGAAAACACCCAGAAAATCCTTGAAGCAAGAGAGGCAAGGTGTATAAATCCCACCTTTAGGGCCAAACAGCACCCATAAACCCCAGTGATGTTTCCATGCTAAGTAGGTGGCAGCTACCCCCTCACAGCCCTCCTGTCAGGTTTATCAGGAGGAGAGCAGTACAGCAGGCAATCAGCTCACCTGCAGCTTCCACACACCCCAGTCGCACTCACCCCAAGTTTTCAACCCTGTCAGCCTATTTTAAATGCGTCAGTTTCAAGCAGAAGCACGCTTTTGCTCCGTACTCTACCAGCTAAGCGTAGCAGCCTTACGAGAGAGAGAAGTCGGAAAGAAGTCGGTGCCCGCCACCGGGGAGCCCCCGGCCCCGCCGAGCTGAGGAGCCCACCTCACCCCTGGCCCCGTCCCCCGGCGGGCTGCCGACTCACCTCGGATCAAGTCGTCCACGATGTACTGGTGGACGGGCAGCGCCTCCTCGTACTCCTCATCCTCCTCGTAATCGGGACCCGACACGGCCTCACCCTCGCGGGCCTCGGGCTCCCGCTGGCCGGGGTCCCCGCGCCGCTCCGGCTCCGTAGCGTTGGGCGAAGACCCGGCGACAAGCCGGCACGCTGTGAGACAAAATGGCGCCGTGGGCAGGGGGGCAAAGCGACCGCCGGCGCGCGACACCCCCCCCCCCCCCCCCCCCCCGCCCGCCACCTCACCTCACCGACCGTCCCCACACACACACACATACACACACACCTGCCACCACGACCAGCGCGGCGATCACCGCCACAGCGCGCATTGACGGTCCCGAGGCGGGCGGCTGTTGAGGGGGGAAAAAAAGAGAGAGACGGTTGTCGCGGCGGGAGAGCGGGGAGGCGGCGGCGGGGGCGATGCGCAGCGCTCCATGAGGAGCCGCCCGCCGCCGCCGCCCTCTTTATAGGCGGCCGCCGCTCGCCCGCCGGGACGTGGAGCGGCGTCAGCGGGGCGGGGCGGCAGGTGAGGGCGGGCGGGCGGGCGGCGCAGGCGCACCTGCCGCGGCGGCCCCGGGATGGCGGCGGGGCCGGTGTGGAGGGAGACGGGAGGTTGTGGCGGAGGCGGGCTGCTCTTTGCTCTGCCTCCCCCCCCCCCCCCCCGGCCCCGCCGAGAGGAAGCAGGGCAGATAACGGCAGAAATATTTTTCGGCAATAAATCTGGCGGTGGCCCTTCGCCTCGCTCCACGTGTGTGTGTGCTTGAGCGGCGCATGAGTAACGACTGAGTAACTCCCGCAGAGGAGGGTGGGCATGCATCCAGGCAGAGGCAAATGCGCTCCTCGGGGGCACTTTGGCTCGGCAACGCCACGGTAGCCCTGAGCGGAGGGCGCCTTACCATCGCCTTGCATAAGTCCTACTTTTAGGGGACGAAAACCGGGGTGGTGGGTTGTAACGCCCTGGTGTGTGTGGGGGGGAACCCAGAAAAGCCCTACGGGGGGCGAGGACGAAGGGATGGGTACCCCTCCGCTCCCCGAAAAGGTTTGGCACGGCACGGCAAGGTGGGAGGGCAGCGGGCGGCGATGCCGCCAGGCGTTGGGAAAGGAGGATCTGGGCGACCTTCCTTCTGACCAAGAGGGGCCGGAACGCTACTCACAGCTCAGGAAGCTGACGGAGCCTTTGCTCGAGGTGGTTGGGATCCAAGTTGCTCAGTCATTAAACCTTCTCCCCTCTTCCACACGCGCCGAAGGAGGATATGCGTCTCCCGGTGCCGTCTTTGCCGGGTCACACCAATCCCAAGAAGCGATGCCCAAGAGCTCTGAAAAAGAAGTTGCCGAATCGGTCGCTGGGACGTTAACCTGCGACAGACAGCCCCGGCAACCCTCCGTCAGCTCCTTTGTGCGTCGGGCAATTAAAACTGATTGTCATGAGCTGACGGCTTTACTGTCGGGCTTTTTTATTGTTGTGTTTCCTATGCCTTTTCTCATAGTGTCTACAGCAGAGGAAATACAAATCCTGCTCGGCTGCCGCAGCCCCAAGACAGAGAGCGCTCGGTCCAGCTGCAGCACCGGCAGGGAGTCGCTGAGCAGCTCCCGGGCTACAGCTCGGTCATCATCTGGGGGCAGCTGGGGGCTCCACAGGACCCCTCCTTTCCCCCTCGGACCGGAGTTCCCTTCCCACAAGACCCCCATAAGTCTCCCAGGGCCTGGCATTAGCAGAGACCGAGTGTGTGTGAGTAGGGTTTGCCCAAAGGCAGAGACTTTGGGGTTTGAGGTCTCTTCCATCGAAACGTGGGGTTGCTTGTGTGAGAACGGCCAAAGGGAGGTTTGTAAACTGGGAGTTTTCCTTCCACCCCGCCTGCTGCGCTCAAGGCCTGCTTCCTCGGCGAAGCAGTGCAGCTTCCCTCCTGAATTTTCTTTTTTGCAGCTGTTAAAATGAAGTATTTCTCCCAGTTTTTTATCAGAGATCAACTGGAAACATTTTCAATTAATTTTTTTAAGTTCAGTCCGACGAATATACTGAGCACTGAAAATTTCAGCCCCGTGCGCTACACTTGGCAAACTACTAAGCAACTGAAAGAAGCAGCTTAGCAGGGGAAAGGTTGAATGACCCGAGTGCAATTGCCCGTGTTACCTGCACTGTTTAGAGACCAAACACTGCATATCCAGCGCCTGACTCACTACGTTCCCTCTCTCCTCCAATCTCCAGCTGATGGCTCCGTCTCACAGACTGGCAGCAGCGAGGAATTTGGCTCAGCATGCTTTGAATTTGTCAGGCATTTCACAGACTTCCTCCTGCCACTCCTGCTTCCTTGAAGAAGGGGCAGCCTGGCATCAACCATCAACTGCTCCTCGGCATGCAGAAAACACAGCAAGGTGGTGATGGCCACCGGTTGTTCACGGAGAGGTTCAGGTGGGACATAAGGGGAGCTCTTGCCAAATGGCAGAGCCCTGGCAAAGCCCTGCTTGGCTGCTTCTCCGAGAGGGCACCTTCCAGAGGCCACGTGTTTCAGGACATTCAGGGTGGGATCCCGCCACAAGCCCCAGCTCTGCTGTGCGCTCTCGGGGAGGAGGCATTAAGCTTGGCCGTGGCCTTCTTCCAGGGCTGGAAGGACACTTGGACTCTGCCCCCAGGCTGAGCTCCCGGAGGATGTCCCCAGGAGCGGTGAAAGGAGGAGAAGCCTTGAGGGGGCTGCAAGGCTCACCCCCGTGGGCTGCCCCACGGCAGCTGGGCCGGTGGGGCGGGTTGCTGGGCCGGCGAGGGCAGGGCTCACCTTTGGGAAGGTGCCGGTTCCCCGTGGATGCAGAGTGCCACCTACTGAGCCACCGCTCCCGGCAGCACCCGGGGTTTTCCGGCGGGACACCAAGGCTGGGGCTGCTGCTCAACGTGCCCTTGCCCGCTCTGGCTGGTCCATCCCGTCGGTCCCAAAGGACAGGGAGCTTCCCCAAAGGCTGGTGACCCCAGTAGGGTCCACCTTAGAGATCAGCAGGGAGCCTGTGCAGGGAGCTGCACGCGCAGGCACAGCCAGAGTCTTTCCTTGGCGTCCGCCCTGAGCTAGACCTTGTGTTCCATGGGCCGGCGGCGCAGCGGGAGGACGTGGGCCGGTGGTACGCTGCCCCGTTCTTGCTGGTAGAAATGAACGCCTTGGGAGCCAGGCTGGTCCTTCCCGTGCCTCGATCATCTTTTTGCTAGCCCTGAGAACCTTCTGCGCATCCCGGGCTCAGAGAGCACCCACAGCACCCGGCGCAGGTGGCGTTGGTGCCAACTTTTTTCCCCTCCGGTCTCCATCTGCGTCTGTGGAATACGGCACCGCAGCCACCTCGGAGGGGAGGTTTCTCTCCATTGGTCTGCCTCTCTTCTCCCAGGCTCATCTCCAGAAAACATCCCAGGGATAAAGACTGTGGCTACGCTTCCTGCTGTAGAGCAGCACGTCATCTGGCTACCTGCAGTCCCAGGGCCACAAGACCGTCCTAGCAAGGACCTGATGTCCTAAGGCAGTGGTTCAGCATCTCCCGCTCTGCGGTGAATCCCATCAAATTTTGCTGACTTGACATTAATGCGCTCTCTCCTTTCACTTGGCAGCTCCCGGGACCTGGTGTCCTCCTCACTGACCATGGCCTCTCACCTTGAGATGACTAAAAAGAAAGGATGTGCCCAGGATGTGAAATTGCACATTGTCAGCTCTGGTTTGTGCCGGGAGCCCCCGGACTGGCAGAGTATTTGAATTCTATTTCCTTCTGCTCTGACCCCGGGGACCAGGGTGAAAAGCCACCCTGCTCTCACCCTGGACGGGCTGGCCAGCACACAGCCTGTCCCTTCCCCAGCCGTGCCGTGGCAATCAATCAGGGGCGTAGGCAGGGACTCACAGAGACGAAGTGACATCGATGCCGACAGCTGCCTGGCCTTGGCGGAGCGCGCCTGGGCATCGTGTCATCCAGAAGAGTCCTGGGTGCCAACTGCGATCTTGTTATTTGCTCTCTTTACTTTTGATAAAACCCCCGAGAAATGCGTGAAGGGAAAGGAAGTATCTGAAATACCTGCCCATTAATTTTCTTCACTGACATCAAATGTTTATTTTGCAAGGGCGGGCACAGCAGACCTGGGTGTTTGAACATGATCTATCCTTTCTCATCCATCCAGCTGAGAACAGGTGGAAAAGGGTAATGACTCAAATCGGAGTAGTGTCAGTCTGGGCAG
Organism: Aquila chrysaetos chrysaetos; assembly: GCF_900496995.4. Classification (NCBI taxonomy): domain Eukaryota; kingdom Metazoa; phylum Chordata; class Aves; order Accipitriformes; family Accipitridae; genus Aquila; species Aquila chrysaetos. The sequence goes on along the minus strand of NC_044004.1, from coordinate 84,321,682 downwards.
CTCACCAGACTTTCACTTGTGATCTGCAGACGCCGGTATCTTCTGCTGTCAGCAGCTCCCTCATAGGCAGGGAGGGAGCTTTGAAGTGAGGCATGTGTGACTCCGGTTCCTGCTGATGTAAATCAAGACTGCCATAATAAAGAGGATGTAGATGCGTAGCTGGGGTGGTGGGGAGGAGGGAAGGGGAAAGGCCTGGATACTGCCTGTCTGGAAATCAGTACAGATTTTGCTAGCCTCTGAGATAATGTGGGTGTTTGCATGGCCGTGCATCCCTGCCGTGAAAGCCTTCAGCAGACAATTTTCTTCTAAGATGGTGACATTCTCCCTGTGCTCCACTCCTTTCCCCAAGACTTAGGCTGAAGCAGGCATTGCATTAGTGAAACCTGTCCAGAAAGGGAATAATTTATGCACTTGTACTGCATCAGCTGTTCACCCTGGGGAGGTCTGCCTGGTGGCATGTGTTTTCAGTCACTCCGCATTTCACTGCAAAATCTCTCGGAGCATATCTAAAGAGAAAAAGGACAGAATCTGCTGCCCCCATGATGACAAGATATGGATTTTTTTCTCATTTAAATCAATACAAATGAAAAAGTCCCCCTGAAAATCTAAGGGGTACCTTCTCAGCCAACATAAACTCCAGCAACCCCGAGCATCCCTGCTTAATCTGATGAAACACGCAGTGGTGCTAAGTTGTTTAATGCTACTGAATTGCAGCGGTGGGATTTTACACTTGCTTTCCACAGGCTTTCATGAATAGCAGGCGATGGGGAACAAGGCCTGACAATTTGCAAAATATTGTGGGCCATGTCATGGCTCCTGTTGTTGCCTGCTCACTGGCACTAGATACAGCCGAGCAGGACTTGCCAGGCTCAGTTTTGCTTCGGTGCTGGGGATCATGTTGCAAGCCTGTCAGGGACAGCAGTCCTGCCACGTGCTAGGAGGTTTTTTGGGAAGCTGACTGCTGTTAGCATGCTGCCCTAGGCTTCAACTGCTCTATTTTCCCCACAGCATGCACCAAGCAGCTCTCGTTTGACCAGACACATCCTCCAGCGCTCACCCACTCGTTTTTGTGCAACGGCTCAATTTGCAAATGCTCAGGGGCAGATCCTGACCCCAGCTATAATTGTAAGGGCCTGAAGCCAGGAGCTGGGTGAAGCAATACTGGATTTACACTAGAATGGGGAGCTGTCCTTCAGCTAACAATCTCCTTCTCTAATACCACGTCCTGCCATGCTGGAGAGCACTCAACATTGCTGCCCTTTCTTCCACTTCCTCGTGCAATTCACAGAAACTTCCCCCAGGACTCTCCGGCGAGGGTGGGCTCATGGCCCTACCCATGTCCTCCCCGGAGGCAGGCTCCCCACGGTATCCCAATGCAAAGCCACCCTCCTGACGATGCTTGCCTGGCCCCACAGGACAGAAAGGGGTAGGTGCTTTAGATAGGAATCCCTAAAGAAACCGAGGCCAGAGCTCAGCTGTTGTAGTCAGTCCCATTACACTGATTTACCCAGCAACATTACTGTGGCCCTTTACCCTCAATACGATAGTGTTTCACCTGCACTCCACATTATTTTATATATTCAGCATACCACATCATTGGTAGATGGGCAAAATCATCAGATCATCTCTCTCCTCTATAACGTTTCCAGGATTGCAGCCCAGCACGGTCCATACAGAAGAGAACACCCAGCTCCTCGCTTTCCAAAGCCGTACGTAGCTACTCGATCATTCTGCAAGTGCTCCAAAAGCACTCACTCTAAAAAGAAGAGAGAAAAAAATGTTTAAATGTGGAGCTGCACTCAAGGTAGCAAAAGCTGCATCACTACTGTTCACTGAGTTTTGGTGGGCTCCTAGCTCAACCACAGAATGCACTTGACTTCAAGAATGTGTGCAATTATGTGCGCAGTGTGGCTGCTGGAAAAATGGTGTCTATACTTGGGAAAATACAGGCTTTTTTCCCTCTAGTGTCTTAGAGATTGAGCTGAAAAAGAGCAAGAGCAGGAATCTTCATATTAAAAAAAGCCTCCACAAACCAAAATGCCACCGCATGGTGGTTTTAAAAGCTAAAATATGGTTACCTCTAATACCTGGAATGTTAGCTACGAATCTTCTGTTTTCTTCATTCCATGCAACTGCTGGACAACCAGTTTTTTGCTTACTATAGTAAAGTGACTTTCTGTAGGCAGAGGTGATTTTTAATTGCTGACTGCAGCCTTCTTTTTAAGGAGCACTGCGTACTACAATCAGGGCAAATAGAACAGCTAGTTTTAGTAGTGGAGGAACAATCTTTTATAGTCACAAGGCAAGGCAAACTTCCTTGAGATGGTCTCGTACAGATGGAGGGGCAACAATTTGGGGTTACCTTTAAGGATCCCCTAACAGGATCTTGGCCATGAAAGTCTCGCTGACCTAAAGCGTGTTGGTGCCAATGCAAGTTGCAGTGGGTAGTTTGACTAACTGAGTTTGTTATATATCCCTTTCCTCACCTTAGCGGCTTCGGTGTGAAGTCACCTTGGAGATGCATATCACAACTCATTTGAAAGCACATAGCATGTGAGTAAATTATATGGTGCTGCACGTTTTGAGGGATTGCAGCTTCACATGAGGACTGGGAGCATGTGACAGAAATAGCATGATATTTTCCTTCTGTGCTGCATGTTATTTCCAAGAGTGTCCAGAGTAATAAAGAAATAAAGGACATGTGAGGACTGTTTGGGAATTTTCTCCTGGAAGTGCAGCTGAAGTCTTAGCTTTTTACTTTATAACCTTCCTTGCACAGTGTTTTTTTCAACCTGGTTCCCAAGTTGAGCGGCTGGTGAGGCAGGTAAACACACACAGATGAACAGAGCATGGATGGATTTCATCTCAGCAGGAAAATGCTGTGAGCTGCCTGGATCCATCCCCTGCAGGAACCCGGGGAAATCCCCTTGCCCAAGAACGGTCCTCTCCCATCCAAACTGAACGCTTTTTGTCTCGGCATCTTTACAAAGACACGTACAGTCCATGGTGGGAGAAAGGAGCTGCCGTTTTGTCGCTGCATGTCTGCTTCTCCTCTCACGCTGCGTTGGTCGGTTTGTTGGTGCTCAAGTCGTATCATCTGATGTGAGAAACAAACACAAGTTTTAGAAATGAACACATGCCCCTGCTCTCATGTCCACCGCGGTCATTGGGGGTCACACACTCTGTCCTCCTCCTGCCTGACGGCAAATGGATCCCGAGCCCCTGACTCTCCCTGATCTTGGATTAACAGGGGCAGGATGAGGCAAAGGTCAAATTCAGGCCCGGTAGGGGCAAACTGAGCAGAAATGGTGCACAAAGAAGCTCTTGATTCCTCTCTGAGCCAATACGACTTTTGTGTGGGGCTGATCACCTGCTCGCCATGAAAAGCCCTTTGCCTGGCTGTTGGAGGGACCCTTTACTGTCTGTCCAAGTCGCACGCAGGTTTGCGTTGCTGAGCTCCCTGCAGCTGGAGCAGAGCAAAGGGTCTTCGGCATGAGCGAGACTCACAAGATTTCCCCTGATGTGAATAGTTTTCCTTCTGATTCACCACACCGTCAGGAAGAGGAGGGCATCTGGTACCGCCCTACCACAGCTGAGTTTTTGCCTAATGCCTTCCCATCGGTGCATCAGGTGGTAAATTTTCTTTACCTATTTGAAGTCATTTCGTATGTGAAGAAACAATGAATCACAAAGAGAAGCCTACAGCAATTAGAAACTCCTTTCCTCTCACCTTTGCCAAAGCTAGATTTTTTCCCTAGAACAAAGCCCAGGCAAGCCTTCCTACGCACAACAATGATTACGTAGATCACTCTGGATTTTGTTTTTTTTCACAGGCCATGAGTAAGCAAAGAAGCTCAGGAGAACACTCTATTTCATGGGCATGTTTGTTATGCTTCCTTGGAAATCCCATTGTTTGCTGGTAGTGCCTGCTTTTGGCTACAAGTGCTGTGCCCTCGTGACGTCGGCTGCCTTCAATTGTGCCAGGGTGCTAACAAACAAGCAGGAAATTTGGCAAAATAGAAAGGTACCGCTGGAATAAGTCAGTCCTGGCAGTTTGAGCATTCACTTCAATGTGCTGAATTGGGATTGATGAGCGGGTGCTTCGCGAGGCTGCTCCCAGTTGCACACGTCCATCCGTCACCGCAACCGGTGCAGGCAGCGCACCTTGTGTCCCCTCTTCCCTGCGTGTTGCGTGTGTCCCCGGCAGGCTGGAGCGTGGGGCCAGTGCTTTCCCAGGAGAGGACTGCTGAGACACACCATATGAGTAAGGTCTCGTTTGCATAAAGATTGCACACTCATGCTGTGAAGGAGGTTTCCTAGGCACAGTCTCATTTCCTTCTGCAGGTATGTTTGCCTTCATGTAGGAAAAACCCTATTCTTGAAGTCCTTGGACAGAAACCAGTTTACATTGGCACGCCACAACGCCGTCCTGGCATGTTTGGGTCTGCCCAAGTCTGACTGCATGGAGGCACACTCTGCCCCTCTGAAGCAAAACCGAATCTCTGCTTTGAGCTTGATTCAGGTAACCAACTCACATGAGCTGTGCTTTGCCGACGCGAGGTCTCATTCCGCTCCTGAAAAGCTTTTCAACGTCACCGATGCACCGGCGTCTGCACAGCTCCTCCCCTCCTTATGGGCTTCACCCAGGAGGTTTCGGTGGGAGCAGAGGTCTGCTTCGAATGGGGAGGGAGGAACCTGGAGGTGGCGAATGCAGGCTGAGCGCTTTGGTCTCCACCACCCAAAGCTTTCCTCGAAGCGTAGATCTCAGCTCTGTTCCCTTGCCACGGTGAGAGGTAACAGCTACAGCAGGTGAAGTAAACTGGTTTCGGACTAGTGCAGGAGCCAGTGCCGGAGAGCAGATGCTGAGAGGAGATCCTGGTAGCGAGAGGGACTCGTATCAAAACCAGCTGCCTGGTAGGGAAAAAGATTGTTGTCTCTATTCCCTCTCACCTGGGTGATGTGGATCTGAGTTACAGAAGGGCAGGATGGATTTATCTGCCCCAGGGACCCCTTTAATGTACAAGCTTTTGGTAACAGGATTTGTGCCCCTCCGCCCCCACCCAGTGTCTTCTGAAGTCTTTGCTCAAGATTTACCTGCCTTGCTGATAATGAACGATCTCATTCATTCTGGACTCCAGAAAGTTATTCCCAAGCTTGCCCAAGGTGCCTGGGACTAATGTGTTTCTATGTAAAAAGAGAGAGAAAATTCAATGGCATTTGACTATACTTACATTATTCTAGGATTTAAAGACACACTGGCTTAACATGCATGGAATAGGTCACTAAGCATTGCAGCCAGAAAGCCAGTTTTCCCCTACAGTAGCAGAGTGGTGGCAAATAAAATAAAAAACATTTAAAAGAAGGAGCTGAGCTGAAAAAAATGCACAAGACTTTGTATAAAAGTTCACAAATGGCCGTACAGTGCCAATTCAAGAGTCACGTTTCGAGTATCCTGACCCCTATGAATGCCAAATTCTTCATTTCGCAGGTGTTAAGCGCTACACATTAAGCAACACAGTAAGTAACTGAAAGGAGGAGAGCCGAGGCTGCTCAGGGCCCTACTGACCTAGAGCAACAAGCAGCCTCACACTCAACTTTAGAAATGCCTCCGCAAAAGCAATTTTCACACAGGCTCTGTCCCATCCCCACTGCTAAATGCAGAGTCAATATTTTCCCAGCGTGCACCCACAGAGGCAGAGCCGTCACGCCTGTGCCCTTAGCCCTGATGGGGTGGTAGCTCATCCCCACAGCCCTTCCCCAAAGTCCGACCCCAGGTCTCTGCGAGGTTTTTCGGACTGATTGGACTTTGCCTGTCGGTCCGCTGCCTGCGGCTGCCAGGTGCCACGTACCCATCTTGCCGTCCATCCCTGTGCTCCGCGGCACTGCCGAACCGGCTGTCCCTCACCCGGCGATCCCAGGAGCCAGACCTTCCGTGCCACGAGTGGGGCATAAAGGCAGCCTCTCCACGACCCGTGAGCTCTGGTGCTGGAAACGGCGACTCCCTGCTGCACCACAGGCGAAAATCTGCAAGGGAGACCGACAGGTAAAGCATCACTTCATCAGTAAAGAGAGGGGAGTCCAAGGGACAGCTTTCTCTGACACAGCTCTGCACCACACGCTAGGAGACCCACAAACCGCATGCATGCCATTTCCTTGCCACCCATGACTGCCAAATTACTGCCGCAGCAATGGGAGATCTTGCCAACCTGGGTGTCTGTCGGTGGGCTAAATGCGTCAGGGCTGAGGTCATTGCCAAATCCCTGGGAGGACATGGTGACTCTTGCATTCTCAGACCATGAGCTTGAGCAGCTCGTTTTGAAGTTGATGAATTTGCAGGAAGGGTGGCTGTGGGGTGAATAAAGTCCATCATATCACTTGGCATCGCTTCCAGCCTCCGCCAAAGGCAGGCTGAGGTTCAGGCTACCCGCGGCCGCGAGGGACAAGGCTGACAAAATGCTCTCGGTGGCTGCATAGCTCTTGAGCAGCTGATGCTAGCCTTTGGTTTGGAAAGAAAGGAAGACTTTGCTGGTAAATATTGAGAAACTGAGCCTTGCAGTAATGATTAATCACTTCAAGGACAGCACGCACAAGGAACAGTGAGAGCCTTCTAGAGACGCCGTGCATTTCAGATCAGGACTGACCAAAGCCACGTGTCTGCCCCTTTGGGGAAGTCCGGCTTTCCAGTTTCCATTTCTATTCCAAAACAGGGCATTACACCAAAAATGTCATCATTATTTTTTCCATATTGGGGTTGGCAATGCTCCAAATTTTGCATTAAGAAAATGTGGAAAGCCTTAGTTTCCACTTTTTTTGATGCATACAAAAATATCAGTTTTTGTAAGCTCAGAATGTTCTCTGCTGTTTTGAGGATGAGCACAAAATGCTGCTTTTCCACAGGAAATTTCCAAGCTAACTCCCCATGACAGGACATGGCAGGGCAGCTGCGCTCCCACCCTCCTCTCTCCCTGCTGCACCGAGTCTGATATGTGAGCCCCACGCACGCCAGCGTGGAATGACGCTGATGCCCCACACAAAGAAATGGGGATCTGGAAGTGAGGGGTGTAGTCTTCGAGGTGACCACTAGGTGGGAATGAAACCAGTGCTAGAAATGTCATGGGGCACTGAACCATTCAGGAATACCGACTGATGAACGGGGTTTTTTCCCATCTGCTTGATTTGAGCTCATCGGAAAAAAACAGCTTGGGTGAGTTGGAAAAAAACAACAAGTTTTGACTAGTGATGAACTGGCTGAAATGAAATATCCCGGTTCAGTTATCCCAGAGGAAAGGAAAACTAACTAAATAGGTGAGTACCTCTGGAGAAGAAACAATCCTATGTCAGATTACTTGTCTGTTTCAGAACCTGTATTTTCCACCAGAACAATACTTTGGGTGGAAAAAGTCCCAGCGAAACTTCGCTGCAGAAAGAACGCCCTGCATCTCCACGAGTGGAGCAGCTGACTTGCCCGGCTGTGTCAGGTTATCTGCACGGGGATGTCGTCGTGGAGGCAACGGCTGAGGAGGAATGACGTGAGACAGGACAAAGGAGCGGTAACCACAGCATCGCCTGGGACAGGGGCACTGCTCGGAGCAGCGGGAGGCTGGCCAGGGAAGCCAGCAGAGGTGACCGGGCTCTGGTAGCCCTGACAGCAACCTTTCCCCGGTGGGGCCTTTGCAGCAACCGCTGATGGAGTTGGGAATACCCTTTCCTGGGGGTTCTTCCCATTTCAAAGACAAACATGTTACTAGTGAGAAGGAAAGGAGCTGGTTAGAAACCAGGCTGCCTGAAAATGACAGCTTGGACTCACTCTGCTGGGTTTTCCAGCTGTTGTAAATCCAGTCTCATTTCTGGTATTTGACCTTCATCATTTAAATGCTCCTGTCCTCCTGGTGAGCTTTCTACAGGGGCTTAAATTTGCTGTGCCTTGGTCTGCTCTCTCAGTGATGCTTGTTCTTGGCATGGGTGGGCTGAGCAGGTGGACCTCCTGAATGAGCTCCAAATGTTTGCGAGGCCACAGGTGCACCGATTTTGTGAGGTCCTGAGTTCTCCTGTTGCCTCCTGACTTCAATGCTGTGTCTGTTTTACAGTCTAAAATCTCACCATCTTTTCCTGCCCTCATCTAAGGCCTATTCTTCCCTGATTTTCTGTCCCCTTATTACAATACTTCAGCCTGGTTTCCATCGCCCGCCTCTCAGCAGTGACCTGAAGGCTTATTGCCCTGTTGTTGTATGTGTCCAGATGGATATTCACCTCCCATCAGCTAGTCTTCTCTCCTGAAATTAACCCCTATTTTCCCGCCTCTACCACCTAAATGACAGCAGTTCTGGGAGAGGCAGCTAAACTGGCTTCTCTTCCTCATTCGTGTGGCTTGTACAACTGCCTCGGCTTCCCGTTATAATGAAGGGCATCGACAACCAGCCTGACAAACCGGAATAGAAAGAGCCACCATCACAGGACCACTGCCAAACGTGCATGGACAAATGGTGGTTCTCAGTTGGGGCTGGTCCCTGTTCACTGTTGCATCTCGTCTGCTAAATTCCTGCTGGGTTTTCCTATGAAGAGGCTGATGCCCTCTGGTGACTGGGTTGGAAGGATCAGACTGGCATCCACCAGGGTAGGGCAGAGAGATTTCTCAATATTTTTTGATCAGTTGTTTTAATCTCCCGGTTTGCTGGGAAAGCTTTTAATCATACAGGACGGAATTATATAATGGGAGTGTTGGAGTAATTTAGGTTTGGCACCAGCTTGATTAAAATAATGATGACTATTTGTGCAAGACCAAACTTCTACATTTACTGATGGAACACCTTCCATCTGTCCTTCCTTCCATCCATCCTTTCTTCCCTCCTTCCATCTGTTCCATCCATCCATCCAACCATCCTTTCTTCATCATAAACAAAAAGGAGTACTGCTACTGACCCAGCCCAGATTTGCAACGAGTGAGTGATTTTTAAGTCTTTCCAGCCCATTTAACCTCCTCTCTCTCCTCCCTGTGCTCCACACCTGCCCTTCTCATGAGCGGCCCCGAGATGAGGTGCCAGATGCACTGTGCAATCCAAGGCTTGCCTCAGCGGGGACTAGGACCAGTTGTCCAAACGTCCTCCGCCTCTGTGATGTAACCCAAGACTGTCATGGAGGCTTCCTCCAGCTCTCGGCAAACTTGTGACATGACCGGCTGACGCACTGCAAGGAAACCCACTCAGGGGGACACATGACTCACAAAGGCTTGAGATTTCCAAAGCGCCTCTAGTGACATTACCACGAAGCACGCAACAGGCAAGACGGCATCTAGAGAGAGAAAGGTCAGCCTCCCAAGATAAATGCATTGCCGTGTCATCTGTTGCGTGGGCCACGAATGAAGAGTGTACTAAAGGAGGTTTGGTTTTAACCCCTGCGGTAGCCACGGACATTGTAGTAATGGTAATTCCCGGTTTGGTAACAGTGGGCACACCACAGAGGCTGAAAAAGTTTCTCTCTCGAGAAGTGATAAGGTGAGGGATGGCTTAAGTTGCTGTGACCGCTCCCATTCTGATCTCTTTGCAGTTTTGTGGCAGGCTGCTGCTTTTGGAAAGATTTTTCTTCTAATCCCCTCTTAAAAAAAGTCAGATATGTTGCGACCAGGGGAAATATTAACACCAGCAACATTTGCACAGATGCACAGCATTTCAGAGAGTTTACAGTAAGCCTTACTTCAAAAAAGCACCGTCCTTCCACAGAGCACCAAGGGAGGAGTTGTTGCCATTGCTTTCTAGGTCAGACAGCCCCAGGCTTGAAAGCAATCATCAGTTCTCCTTTGCCTGAATCCCAAGAGGCTGGAATGGGTTTCGGATAAAATATACAGATGTGTGGGCAAGAACCCCACAGCAGGGTTACCAATGGGGCAGGTCTGGGATGGGGTAGGTTTTAAAATGATAAGGAGATGTCAAATGGAGCACCACTGCAGCTGACGGGAGCTGTGGCTGCCCAGTCCTCCAGAGAGCTGCCAGCAAAATCATCCCAGGCGGAAAAACTGCACAGAGATACATTGGTGGCCCTGAGGACACGTAGATGGCTGTGGTATCAGGTGGGTCTCTCCAGTACCAGTCTCTAGAGCCTGTCCCCCCCGTTTCACGCGCCTACTCTGCCGTGACGCAGTCTGACACGGGCATGGGAAAACTGCCCTGGCAGGAGCCTGTAACACTTGTGCAGGAGGCGAAGCCGTTCGGTAAGGAAGGCTTAGGCAGGGCAACCTGGGAGGCACTCCGCAGGCGCTCTCGCCAGCGGAAAAAGAGTTGCAGCCAAAGGTGACTCTGACGGTGGGCGGTGCGGGTGAGGAAGAGCTGCACCAGAGGGATGGAGGTGGTGCCAGCAGAAACCATGGAAAGAATGAGGGAGGTTCACTCTCCGAGACAAATTATTTGGGGTGTGTCATCAGGACCCAGCTGCGTGGTTGCTGGACTGGCAATCTACGTCCAGCCGGCACAAGCTGTTGAGGTGGCAGGCTGGTATGTGGCCCCAAGCTTTTCAGTTGCTCAATCATGTGCAGGAGTGAGAAAAACACAGGGTCTGGAAGGGCTGTTACGGGCTGGGAGTAAGATGAGCAACAGGATAGGTGGAGAAAGCCCAAGCCAAATCAAGACAGTCAGCTAAAATGTTAAGTCAGATAGAAAAAAACCAAACAAATCCTGCACAGGCCTGAAAGCGGACTATTCCTCTTAGATTTGCCTGACCCAAATAGCAAAAGGCATGATGAACCCCAGGCTGTTGCTGCTACTGCAGTTTAAAACTTCTGCAAGTGCAGCAATGGGCATATGGACCCAAGTGCTGCAGCGGAAAGATGCATCTTAAACTACTGTGGCTGCTCAGGTGCAGAGGGGCTAGCAGCAAGCCGGGCAGGGGTAGAGTCTGAAGCTTTTCGGCCACTGGAGCTCTAGTAATGGGACCTCAAATACACGGGGTCGTCATTAACAAAAGGTGGGGTGAGAGGACCGAGTCCCCTTTTGTGATGATCCTACCAAGCGGAGCAGAGGAGTGGAAAGGGCAGCGTCTGGGAGTCAGAGCAAAAGCTCATCCGGGCTGTGCGTGCCTCTGGGCTGAGTCTCTCCGGGGAGTCCAGGAAAAGTTTCTGGTGAATGAACAGGGACCGGCCAGAGCGGTTCACGGACAGGCAGGGAAGCCTGAAGGGGGAAAAAAGATGTGTCACCACGTATCCTAACTGGGTCACAGCAAGAATGGAAAGAGGCTCCAAGAATTGATTTTTGCCCCATCTTCCCACTGGGAAAGGCTGCACTAACGAGGCTGTGGCTGGGGTTGCCATTAGCTGTCACCAGTTACCCAGCAGAACAGGTTCCTGTTTGACAACAGGATTACAGGAGGAGAGAGGAAGCGAAAAGCTGAAGAGCAGCTAATAAGGGCCCCGTGACACAGGGTTAACCCAGTTAACCGGGAATGACCAACAATCTCCTTCTAACTCAATGCTGAAGGGAAACACGAAAGACCAGGCGCACCAGGGAAAAATTTGTACCGACCAGACCCACCTTAAACATTGACTGACCCGCACTGAGGACTGAATAAGGACTGATCTGTAGCACTGCCAAAAACGCGCGCTTAAGTTATCTCAGAAGATGGCAGAAGGTAGCCACGGGCTACTTGCACAGACCCAGCACCTCGTGCATAAACGCTACAGGATAACCCAGTGTTTGAAAAAGATGGGCAAGATATCGCACGGTCGGATCAACACAGGCTGGTCTGCGATAGACCTCAAGTCAAAGAGCAAGATCCAGCTTGCCTGCAGCCATGAGGACGTATGCAAAGGGTGTCCCTTCTACCTCTACGTTGCCTTACTTGATCTGGAAGAGGTTCTTGTCTTTGATCAATGTCGCTTGGTCAAGCTTTCCTCCTGAGAAGTGGCGATGAGCAAAGCATCGCTTACTTGGGCTGAGCAGGCCTGGGTCCTGACTGCCCTTCGTTTGCCTGCAGGCCTGTGGCAGGCAGAAATGACATTGCGGCTGCAGCGTTGGGAAGCTGGTGGTGTACCTGCCAGAGAAACCACGAGAGCAGCGTGTGCTAGAAGGTCTGTAGCAAACGCAGCGGAGTGAGCAGCACAGAAAGACACTTAATTCCAGGCCGTAGCCTTGCAACCAGAGCTCACAGGCAGCAGCCTGGAGCACCTGGGCTCTGCTGCTGTGCGCTGCTGGCGCAATGTATCATGTGTAATGTCGGTCTGCTCGGATCACACCTTTGTTTTGCTAAGTAGACATCCCTCCTCCTCATCACCTCGTGCACTCCCCATTGGGGAGGGAAGTGCAATGAAAGCTGGCAGATTCTGGGCAGAGCTGTTTCATCACACCCCAGGTCCGCCCGACCACACCTTTGCAGTGGTTGGTGCTTGTCAGAGGAAAGATAGCAGAGAAAGTAAGTCCAAGCCAGGAAGCAAGTATCAAGCTGGGAAAGAAGCAGAGCTATCATTTCACAAGACTCATCTTTTCCAAAGGAAGGGGTATAGGCCACACGGCCAGAGCAGAGCACTCCGGCAAGCCTTTCCCACCTTGCCTCCCAGCCCCAACTACAGGGACCCTCCTCAGGTCCCATTCACAGCCCCCCTGTTCTCCAGACACACTCCAACAGCTACATTCCCAAAGACCGCTGCTGGCCGAACGACTTGCCGCAGCCGGCCTCCTTCTGCCGGATTGCTGCGCGTTGTGTGGACGAGCTCACGTGTTCCCTTTCATGGCGTATCACAGACTGGCTTTACTCAACAGGATGATGCAAGGCAGATTTAAAGTCCTGCTACCTACAAGCTCAGCTGAAATTTGTTACTGGACAACACACAGCAGAAAAGCAAGGAAAGCCACTTTTGAGAATAAGATCCCCCCTTTCATTTGCTTGATCTCAGGAGCATCTAATACAGGAAGGCAGTTTAAGGAGAGAGGGAAAGAGCCAGTTTATGTCTCCACAAGGGCCTCTGGCTGACTGAGAGCTTCTGAAACAGCACTCTCGCTTTGTGATTTCTCAGGTCCCACCACTCTTCCTTACAAAGATCCCATTGCACAGATCAAGAGATCAGAGGTCTCACACCCATAAGCACCAAGCAACGCAGGCCGACGCAGCTTGCGTGGACCTCTGGCAAAGGCCGGGAATGATGTAAAGGTTCTGCTTTTTCTTTTTTCACATCTTGTGAAAGTGTGAGAAGTGATGGGATTAACAGGGACGATTCAGATGCTGCAAGAATCCCTCCTGTTCACCGGGAGCCATGCTCAGGGTGCAGCTAAACCCAGTGGACTATTCTATCGTTATTTTAGACCAATGAGGTATCTACAGTAAGCCCAAACTGAAAACCTCTCCTTCCCCTGCTCCCAGCTCTATGAAAGACACTATGGCAGAAACACGATGGGGAGGACTCGAGTCCTGGTACTGGTTTCTGAGGGAGCCTTCTTCCCGTAGCTACACTCATACCCTGAGCTGCCATATGTTACGGCGTTCAGCTGCAGAGACCCATCAACTTGTGCTGCCGCCTCCCTGCTGTAATCCAAAATATACCCAGCAGAACTTTCCTGAGGGTATGGATGAGCCGAGATCCATGCTGCTGTCACGCAGTACATGTTGGATAGGCTGTGCTAGGAGCTGCGCGCCTTTTTCCTTTAAGTTGTCCCCCAATTACGCCAGCTAATAGCTATGTTCATTGGAACTAAGGTGCACTGATACATATTATTAGTGATACTATGGTTTCTCTCTCCAAAAATAACTGCTGGGGCTTCGAACATTCTGCTCAGCCAAGCCATGCCAAGTTTCACTTCAATCAAACCACACAGACATTTTGACTTTGTCTAGAACTTTTATTTCAAGGAGTAGAATTGTTTTAAGCATATTCACAAGAATAAATATAAAATTACTCTTCAGAGTAAGAAGATGAGTTTTTATAAAAATATATCTCTATCCCACAGAACCACTTAGGTGGGGTTCTCGCTAGGGAATATTATTTAATAAAAAAATAAAACACTGAAAATAAAATGCTTGACCTATACTGATTGGATCATCAAACAATTGAAATTTTTAAAAGGATATAAATATTGTAAATATTGTTAACAAAAATAACATTTAAATAGATGGAAAGCCACTGAGTCCATGCAGATGAATGGAACGCTGTAGGAAGCCACCATTTCTTCTACAAGGCACCAACTTCCTTGTATTCGCTGGCGTTTGTTTGTCTCTTCTTGCTTCGGTACCTGGAAGCAGAAAAGAGAAATGTGAGTTCTGGAAAGCCAGTTGTTCCAAATGGCTTTTGGTGGACTGAAGGGAGGGGGGGGTGAAGGAAGTAAAAAAAAAAAAAAAAAAAAAATGCTGTATGACCTCCTCACATTTGTTTTAAATCTCTAGCAGCTAGGCTCTGTCTCTGCTCATTTCCAGGTCTGAGATAACTTGCATGCAGAGTCTCATCTCTCAACTCTTCACTGAAGATTTCACATCTGCATTAAAGTCTTGCTGCTGGTGCTAGGTTTGTCTTTGAGAAATCCTGTTGGATCCTTCCCTGCCACAGAGCTGAGTACTCTAACCAACTAGGCCATCTTCTGTTTGAGATGATGCACCATCGAGGCTCCAGGTAGGGAAGAGCAATTACAGTGGTTACCATCTAGCTGTCAGATCTGTGAAGCTGAGCTCTCCCTCTGGGGGTTGTGCCACCTTCTAGGCTCTCTGACAGCTGCTTAGGATTAGTTATTAGCCTGAAGAACGACTCCTGCTGCTTGTGGGTCTGTTAATGGAGAAGACTACTGTCCTCCATGGTAAAGCAGATAAGGCAATGCTCATGATATCACAGTCACCACAATAACACGGCAGATAAACAAATTAGCTAGTATTAATCCAGTTGCTCTCTGGTTTCTGATTACTGGCACAATGGCATTACCGAGAAAAAGAACTAGAATTTTCCTGTTCCCTGTCTGCTCTCTCCTTGACCTCAACAGACCCCCTAAGACGGACTTTAACCAACCTATACAGTCCTCCGTCAGGGTTAAAAGGCATATGAGGGTGCTGTTGCGTAGCATGCAATTTGCGTTATGCTACGCAGTCAGCATGCTTCCTTTTTTGAACACTTCACTAACTGCAGGCTAGCAGATCTGTATATCAAACTATGTCCATGCAGTCAAGTGAGTGTAGGTATCCCAGTCTATCTGGAGATACTCAGCGGACATCTTACTACACATACAGCTGACTCCCCTTCCTGAGCCTCGAATAAAATCCTTCTTACCTTCTGCAGATGTAGTAGCTTGCAATAGAGACGGCAGTGAGGAAAAGCAGAACTATGATAACTGTCAGTGCCACATACTCCTTACTGAGGGGTTGTCTGACAAGTTCTGAATGCACACATCGGACGCCAGAGAAGCCTACATCACACCTGAGGATAAGAGACCAGAATTAGAGACATCACTGTGGGGTTACACTTTAGCAGTCCACAAAGCATGCTATACTGCTGGCCTGCTGTTTCCTCAGGGACAAGCTATTTGAACTGATATAACTCAAGCCCATGTGGTCCTAGAAATGGTTGCAAATTCTTCAGGTAAAGGAGGAATACCCTTAAAAATGCACAGAGGGTCATTATTTTGTAGGCTGAATCAAAGGGGAGACTTTGCTACTTTGCCTGACGTCTGGATTTCACACTACTGTAAATACAGATGAACAGGGAAGCACATCGGAATGAGTGTTCCAAGTTTAAGTTGGGTTGGTGACTAATTTCAGGTGTTTAAGACTCTTACTCAGGTTTCACTGGAGGCAGCACACATGTTTAACCCTTGCTTAAATACAGCTGAGGTGTATTACATATACACTGCTCCTCTTTAAGTTCTTGTGAACATTTAAATACTTTGCTGGATTGGTGTTCCAGCTAAGTGTCAACAGCAGCGAGGTCAAAGGCCACATCCAGTTCATCTCAAAGCCCACCTCAGGGAGGTCTGCAGGACGCATTGCGCCCTGTCCATACCTGCAATAGTGCTCATCCAAGTCCACTATGTACACGCACTGTCCGTGGAAGCAGTAGTCCTTCATTTCAGGCTTGCATCTAGTTATCCCAACTTGAGCCACACGTGGACTGTTCTCTGTCTGGACTGCAAGGAGATTTTGTTAGCATCTCATCAGTCTTATTTCCCCTTTCTATTTCCCAAGCAGTGTACAAGCTTTACAAGTACGACTAACAGTCTCACTACCAAGAGACCTCCAGTGCAGTAGGCATTCAAGCAGGCGAGCATTCTGATCAGGGAGAGCATTCTCCTAGGCCAGAGTTATATTGGCTTTTCCTTCAGGAGTTCCACACAAGCTATTTCTGCTTTTACAGCAGAGTTCTCACCTCAAAGCTCTTCTGCTGAAGAAGCAATATTCAAGGAAATGCAGGCTAAAAAATGCTTCTTGTTCAACAACACTGAGCACTTCGCAGGACGTTGGCAATGTTGCTCAACAGGAAAATTATTTCCAAGGGCACCTCAGTGAGTCCACCAGACCAAGGAAGATGGGAACCAAAGACTTTTTAAATGACAAGAGAGCTGTGCAGTACACTTACTTAGTGCTGTTGTGCAGTTCTCCATTTCACCAGGCCCACATAATGGGATCACTGTTGTGCCCAGGACTCCTTGCAATAGGTAACCTATAAGAGAATAAAAAGAAGAGTCAAAACTAGATGCTTTTCAAGTACAGTTAAGTATTTCAGCTGGAGTACTCATGAAGTTAATACAAGAACAGAAGTATTTTATCTTAGTAGTAAGATGAAAAAATACAGGTCTGAGAGATCTGCTGCCTATATTATTTATATAAGGCAGCCCTGAGAAACATCTCTGAAATACAAATGTAGAACAGATTTCAAACAGAAACTCGCTGTCTGTGACCACCCCTCACCCACACTCTTGAGTGAAACTGGGCAGGAACAGGCTTGGAGAGATTACACAGGAGAGGCAGAAATTAGGCCATCGCTGATTATGTTAGCTTTCTGACTAGTCTGGTATGGCACCTGTGCCAGGGACGCAGCCAGGGCTCCAAAATTAGGCATGACAACCCAGCATTCATTGCAGGAGGAGTTCTTTTGGTGATCAAAATCAAGATGTCCTTGAGTCACAAGGGTCCACAGGGAGAGAATTTCCTAGGACTCAGCAAGTCAGCGCAGCTGGTGACTCAGCACACCAGGTCAGCGCTGAGCCAGGCTCAGTGCCCCACCACTGGCTTCTGAGACCACATACTGCTCAAGGTAGGCTTAACGAAAAAGCTGCTCTTTACCAGCAAAGAGCTTCCTCAGCCCTGTACTTGCTGTAACCAGCCTGAAAAGCTGGACAGTTCCTGCACTAATACACACTCTCATGTTGGAGTTTTTCAGTTAAAAGACCACTTGCAAAGACAGCTAACACAAGGTACCAAACCCCCTTCGTCCGGTCACTCGGTTGGAGAGGTTACTGACCACTTTACGGATTCTGGGCCAGTGTTAACTTAACTCAGCAGAACCCCAGAAGAAAACGGGTACATTTCTGTCCTTCCTTCGCTATCCACACTAAAGAAAACTACAGCTCTGCAGGTTTGATGTGAGTACCAGACATAATAGGAGACTGCACCACACAGGCTGAGGAGTTTGGCTACTGGACCCGTGGCTGCATTTCCTTGGGGGGCAAAGGCCCTCCCTCCTGCCCTTCTCTCAGAGATTCAGTGTATAAAGCATTTTGACATCTTTTGGGCTGTACATTACTGCACAGGCACAGCTTTCAGGTACTCTACTAGTTAAATGAACATTTCCAAACAGGATTTGAAGGCCAACACAAGTCCTTGTAGCTTCATGGCTAGCCCATGAGGAACAGTCAATATTTGCCCCAGCTGGCCATGAAATCCACTTGGCTAACACTCCTGCTGTGGTCACAAACTAACCTGCTCATGAACTGCTTAGTCATCAGCCCCATTCCACAGAAGTCTGTAATTTGTGTCTTTGGGCTGTTTGCCTCTATTAACTTGTCAGGTCATGCATGTCTAATGGAGGGAGTGTGCCTTCATAATTTCTTGATCACTCTAATTCAACTCCAGTTAATAGAAAGTTTCATTACATCTCAGAGTTAAATCTAATAGTGATTGATGGATTTCCTGCAGCTCATCTATTTCTGGGTGATTAGCAGGCTTCCTTTAAGGTTTATTCCAGCTAGATACAAGAACAGCAGGCATATCCATCTTAGAGGGACAGGAGGTTTTTGCATGTGTGTTTGTGCTTCTTTAAAAAACACCATTCCTTCTGCTTACCTTCCCCTCCACCACACTGCTTGCAAAGCTAATAAGCCAGGTTGCCACCAAGCTTTAGAAGAGAGGACAAAGACTAGGTCTACCAAAGTGAGAGCCACGGTAACAGACCAATGATGCCAGCATCTTGACTTGTACAGGAGACTAAGCTGGACACATCTGCGCCTGCTAGCATGACTCAGCAGGACCTGCCTTTCACTCCAATGGGGCAGCACCAGCAAGTTTACTTACAGGGTGGGATTTTTTTTTTTTTTTTTTTTTTTAAACAGCACTATGCTCACTATAGATTTCATCAGGAGAAGCAGCTGAATGCTTCTGTGAGGCCAATTTGAGTTGCCACAACAGACAGTTAAAGTGTTTGAAGGATGAGGCCATCAGCTGACAGACAGCGACAGCTCAGTTACTGCCAGAACGGCAGGCTTTGAACTTCTACCAGGGACCCGGTATCCCAAATGATGCCGGGAAAAGAAGACTTACCGAGTCCATCCTTCTTCCCAGGACCTAGACGGACATTTTAGAAGTGCTCCATGAACTAAGCTGCTCCCTCGGCAGGGAGCAGCTGCAGCACAGGACAGCTCTGTCCCACTGGGTATATACCATGTCATTCCAAGTAGTGATGCTGAAATCCTGAGACTAATGAGAGTTAGTGACCTGAGGCTCCCTCCTGTTCCCCACATACTGCTGCTATCAACTCCGAGTGACGTGCTACGGCAAGATTTAGTCTCGGGCCCAGATGATAATAATGAACATAAGTCAAGGCAAAATATGCTACAGGTACCTGATGTATCCACTTCTATTGTACTTAGTTAAGTAGATGGATTAAGCCAGCTGATGATCTCTTTTAGCCTACATATGTTTCAGCTTGCATACTTCCTTGATCCAAGCATAACTTGAGCAGTTGCTTTTTAATCTAAAGTTCCCTGTTCGAGAGTTACCAGAACCTGGCTTTTGCATCTGAGAAACTCAAACCTAGGTACATGGAAGAGACTGATCAGCTCTTCTCTTTGCTCGAGAAGGAGGCACTGCTTTCCAGCTACAGGAAAGGCCAAAAGTCAGACACCTGTGAGGGACAAATTAAAAATAACCTCCTCCTACTACACCGAACAAAGGCTTGCCCCATTCCAGCCATGTGCAACAACCAATAGCCTTCTCCGCCTGACTCCAGACACACAGGCCGGAAAGGCTGGAGCACAGGCGTGGATATTTGCTGACACCCAGCAGTATTTTCTGTGTTTGGGCAAAGTTCTTCCTGCTCTGCACTGTTATATTTTGCCCTTTCCCCCATGCGCATACTTATCCTCTGACATCAATGGGAGGGGGATCCTGCAGGAGGATAAGGGATCCACACACTGCAACAGCAAAGGAGAGCCTTTCCCAGAATAACTATCAGATGAGGTATACTAAACATAGGACCTGGGAGAGGTAGTTATATTTTTATTCCTTTGCTGTTCACTAAGCAAATACTCTACAGGGTACAAGATAACAGTAATGAGATGGTGGATATTCATGCGTGCCTCGCAAGAATGCGAGTGCTACACTTACTGCTACAGCATTAGCATGCACGCGCAACACCATCCGGTACTGCGGGAGTTCCTGCCAGGTTAACACTGACAGCAGTGGCTATTACCAGAACAGGAATAATGCTGCTGTTCACTCATCCTTCCACAAAGGATGAAAGGAAAATGAGGGACAGACACTGGCTGCCTTTGCTTCCTGCAGCCTTCATCAGAGATGACATGCAAGGGCTAATTATCAGTTCATCCACTGAAAGCCAGCCACAGTTTACAGTTACAGGACAACTGCTAAGGAAGAAGGATGCACATAACTGAGAACGAGCCTCTCTGCAAGATTTACACCCATTTTAAAGGGGAATTGAAAGGTTTCGGAAAGGTCAATCATGACTTGAGTTGGCTTCGCCTGTCACCGAGATCACTAGTCTTGTACTAGTTCATCTGAAGACGACCCCATGATGCTACTTCACATGTGGCATCTCTGCGGTCTCTCTGCCACAGTGGTAGTGCCTACACTTTTCACATAGGTTGCACTTTCAAAGCAATGCCAAGCACAGAAGTGTCCAGGTGACACACACCTCAAGGATCTCAGCCCATTTTTAACTCTAGAGACAGATCAAGGTGGATCCCCGTTACCTGATCTTGGACACCCAGACCATGTCTGACTGTCTAAGGCCTTCTTTGTACAGACTAAGCAGGAAACATGGAAGTTAGCCAGTCTGTCCTATTGGCTTTGTGAACACCGTTACTACCACCGTTTAACTCTGGTACATTGCCCTCCGCATTTCTCTGCTGCTAGTCTCCCTAGCTAGCCACAGAAGTTTGCAGGCCACCTCAGACAAAGCACACACCTCTGGCCACAAAGGCTAGGTACGTGGTTGTGTTTTAGATGAGGATCACAGAAATGTAGAGTTAGCCACGAAAGCCTTGCAAACAGCTTACTCTTATTCAAGATTTGGCTGTGCAACTATACGCCTTGCTCACATCACTCATGGCATCTCTAGAGTTCAGGTTACCTATGTAGGCTAAGTATTTTTTCCTGGGACAGGGGAAACGGTCATTGGAGATAATTTTAACCACCTCAGACAGAGCACACCTCCCCATCCTTGCACTCAGGATACATCATCTGGCTGCTTCTTCATGTTTTGGGTAGGATGTACGTGGTGCCTAATTGCCTGACTATGCCCATCGAGGCAGGTGCCCAACACTCTTCTTCCTGAAATATGACATACAAGATGTATGGGTTGCTCTTCTCACCCATATGAAAGGAGACACTGTCAGCCCTTTCCACCCCTCATCCCCCTGCAGTCTATGTGTGTTTGGCCTATTGTCTAAATGGAGGCACCAGATGCAATGGTACTGAAAGATACGCTCAAATAAACTACCCTTATGGCAACTGGACAGAAGTATCTATACATGTTTCTGGGAAGTAGTGTCCAGGCTCCCCCATCTCACGTTTTGTACCCATGGCTTCAGAACTGCCGACTCAAAGTCATGGATGCCCGGGGCCAGGCCAGAGCAGCTCTAAGGCAGCCCTGGAAACGCTAGCCTCTATGGGAAGACTATTGCTCCAAAATTGCTACAGGCCCACGTGATCATCTTCAACATTGTGCCAGGACTTACCCTTAAGCAGAGATAATGCAGATAATTACATATTATGTGCACCCAGTCATCCTAGTACTGCTCCCACCCCTGTGGAGACCTACACACCAGTGAACTTACTCACGTGCTACCCCTGTGCCTGGGCCCCTCTGCATTCCACGACATGCGTGGGGGCAGAGGTCCCTACACCACAAAAGAAGCAGAAATCCATTACTGCTTCCAGCCAGACACATCAGCCACTGACATTCTCCACATCTCCAGACCCAACGACCTTTATCCTCAGCCCACTTGCTGATGGCCAGGCAAATGTGACACAGGAAAACATACGGTCACCAGCTCCTGAAGCTATCCAGTGAATCTGGAGATCCAAAGCCTGCCTTCCCCACTGAGTGGGCATTACAGTAACTGCAAGGGGACCAGTGCCAAGGCTCCTGCAGTAACTCATGGAAAAAGCAGGGCCTGGGCTTGGCTCCATCACCGCCACATCACCATGTGGCTAGCACAGCACCATGGCTCCTCAGGGGTGAGCGACGGCTCTCTCCCACCACCGCCTTTCTGCTGCACAGTCACCAAGCCCACGATAGCCAGGATATGAAGCTGGCAACGACTGTCACTTCAGCTAGGCTTCAGCCATTCAGCAGAGAACCTCTTAAAGTCTGACATAACGCCAACTACAGACAGTCTTCCCAGCTTCTGCCGGTGGCACCAACTTCTGCTTACACTACAGACCTGGGAGGGAAAGGCAGCAAAGTACTCTTACAACTCCTTATGATGCCATCTAGCTATGACTAATCTATCCCTTAGTATTAGATTTTGTGTCTGCCCCGAAAATAAATAAATCCATATACAAATCCATAAAGACCTACCAGTTCCTTCCCAGTTTTGTGCAGTTCCCAGCCAGTTTTGTGCAAAGCATAGCTGAGTCACAGACGACAAGATCTTTAGCCCACTGAGCATAGCTGAGTCACAGACGACAAGATATTTAGCCCACTGTCCTGGCAAGTAAGATGCTGTGCAGCAGCTGATCCATAAGCTATCATGGAAATACCTGGCCAAGATGAAAGACAGAAACTCATGCTGCAGTGGGCTTAGCAGATGAGGGAACACCTGCTCCCAAAGAGAAGTCTTGGGAACTAAGCTTCCCTGTCGACTGTGACCCTGAGCCCAACATCATGAGTGTGAGAATATGCTTTGCCATTAAAGCAGCGTGTGAGCACGCCAGGTCTCGGTCCTGCCTCAAACATTTGCTGCCCACACAGTTCGAGTCACCTCACAAGGTCAGCTCTCAGCAGTCACTGCCAGAGCCCAGCGGAGGTGTGTGGCAAGGATCAGTTGTTGGTTCACAGCACACCCAGGCTCCAGGACTCTCGATGCTCTAAGGATACACGTGTTCACTTTGGACTTTCAGGTAGCTTATGTCATGCAGTAGAGTAACACGCTGCCAATGAGGAGATGGAGAAGTGTCAAGCAGAGGGAGGCCACAACTTGTTTTGTTACCATAAGGAAGTCTCTGCTGCCGTGGGGATCCACCTACTGAGCTCACCCAGAGCACAGCCTGGGTGAAGGCAGCAGGACCAGACCACAGACAAGACAGGACAAGGTGAAAGAGAACAGACTGCACTGCCTTGAGCAGACTGTGCTGCGAGCAGAGTTGGGGAGAAGGGGAACGAACATGCACCACCGCTCAGTCAGAGGGCACACCTGGGCATCGCCCAAGCAACAAAACGTCCCACGACAGCACGCCACGGAGCGAGACCCGTGCGCTCTGCTCCTCAGCTCATACAGCCGCTCAGGTACACCCATCCCTGCCCGTGACTTCATCTCGGAGGAGAAACGCATCGGCTTCACCCGAAGACAAGCTGAGCTTTACGTTTTGCCAGAGATTTTCCCGCAGCTACGGAACGCCCCAGCCCCGCCACTCAGCAGCGCCCGATCCCCCGCCAGCCCCTGCCCCGGGGTGGGGGGCAGAGGAACCGGCTGCCCCCCGGAGCGGGACGCAGCGGCACGCCACGGCCCCCCCCCCCCCCCGCCCCGACCCGCGGAGGGGAGACACGACGACGGCACTCACCGAGGAAGAGCAGCAGGCTGCGGCCCCGCAGACAGCCGGCGTCCATCGCCCTCGCGTCCCCGTGGAGAATAGGAGGAAGAAGAAGAAGAAGAAGAGAGGGAGCAAGAGGAGGGAGGCAGGCGGCTGCGGCGGAGCGGCGGGAGCCGTGTGGGTGCCGGCCGCGCCGCCCCGGACCTTTATGGGCCGGCGGGAGAGGCGGGGCGCCGCTCGCCGGTGATGAAACCCCGGCTCGGCTCCGGGCAGGTGCCCGGCCCCGGCCTCCTCGCTTCCTGCCCCGCCGCCCCCCGCGGGCCGGGCCGGGCCGGGCCGCCTCCGGCGGGCAGCCGCCCTCCGTCCCCCCCCGGGCCCCTGCGCCCGGGGGCGATGCCCCGACGGCGGGCGGGAGGCTGCACCCCGGCCCGGCTGCCCCAGCGCTTCGGCGGGGCGAGGGGGCGAGGGGAGACCCGGCCGGACACGCTCCTGCCTGACCCCTCCGCCTGCTGTCCGGCTACGTTGGGTTCTCCTTATTTTAGCAAACATAACCGCAAACTGTACGTGGGGTCGTAAAATCACCCGTCCCCTCCGAGCAACCCGGCCAAGGCACTGATGCCCGGGACTTCCCGGGGCAATGGATGCCCACGGCTGACTGCACAGCCTCGGCGCCGCTGCCTTCTGCTTGCTTGCTTGGCCTCAATTCGTCGCTGCCAGGCGTAACGGTGGGAGACTGTGATGGTTGCAGCGTGGAGCCAGAGCCGAGCACTGCCCGGGTGGGCTCTGCCCGCGCGCAAGGGACCGCTGGGCCACTGCGCTGCCACGAACGCCGCCTGCCCACGAACCAAGGTCTGGAGAACACCTCGGGGCGGGCAGCCAGAAGCTTGCTGCCTTCCCTGATCTCCCATCTCCTGGCATTTCTGAAGTGACCCTCGGCACGCACGTGCTGCTGCCGGGGAGCCTCGGTGCTGGGGGCAGAAATGCTCTATTAAGTTACAGCACAGGCCACAGGAATGCCAGTCAGCACCCACCTCATCCAGCACCTGGACCGGCCGCGACAGTCCCAAGGTCAGTGGGTGCTTACGCTGCATTGCCCCTCCAGCCCTGGGGCCCCATCACAGCCCGAAAGCATCGGCAGCTCCCGGTCGCAACAGATCTTTCAGTTACTTACACAGCAGTCAACTCGGTACGGCTAATTTTTAAAAAAAGACTCCTTTCAAGCATCTTGTCAAAGCCCACGCGCTCTGTCGCTATGGTAGTCAAGGCCTCATTCGGCACTTAGATTCCATCATCGGGTAGCCGAGGGACACCCCACCCCCAAATTCCTACTGTACACATTTGCCTCAAATACAAAGGGTGTTTTATCTAAACAGGTTGCCCAGCAATGGTGGCTATTCCTTTTCCTTTTAAAGCAAAAACCTTCTTCCTCTGCCTTACCGCTTTCCATCGTCAAAAAAGGCAAGGTGATACCCCATTTATTGCAGAACTGATAAGCCTATCTCATAGTGTAAGGAATTTGAGTATTGATAGTGAGGTGCAGTTTAACAGCTGATGACTCAAGTACCCATAGTTTCTCCGTTTTATAAGCGGCTATTGATACAAGACAGTTAATTGTAGAAGATACTGCAGAACACGATATACTACATCACCACGTTCAGATTGCAACTATAAGTAATAAACACATTAATTCTGGGAGCTGAAGTAGATCTGGTACTTACAAATCATAGTCCTCCTTATGTCGGGAGAGTTTTCTTAGGTCTACAGAACCATGGAGATGCTGAAATGAAAAAAGGCAATGTGTTACTACAGAATTTTATGTCAGCGCCATTTATTAATTATCCAAATGGTATGAGAGTTGGCAAGATAAATGTAATAAAGATCAGCATTAAAGTAGCATTTAGAAGTTCATCCTCCACAACTAAGTGGGCATGATATAGCCAGAATCTTTTTCTAGTCTCCTCCCCCCCCTCTAACATTAGGGTTACAGTTTACCCCCATACAATCACTATACCACTTTTAAGATTACCAAATGGTAGCTTTTTTTGATGCCGCATGACTGTTTTCATTGCTGCTTTAATTTGGGCTGATCCCCCTTACTAAGAATTTTACTGCCTGCTCTTTCAGGGCTCATAATGAGTAAAGGAAGGAATTGCAATGATTAGCAAAGCCTATCTGTGTGTGGGCATACAGATGCCTCAAAAAGCAGCATCACTGTAGAACTTTGACTTTATAATTAATTTCACCCTTAAATTCCTGCATGATTTATCCTCTGAAAGACAGCATTTAATTATAGTCTTGTACCAGTATCCAGATACCAAGTAACGCTGACACAATTGGAACAATTAATTGGAATTTCCTCTTTCAGATTTGAATATATGGAAAACAAGTATCATACACGCATCTTTGTTTCACCTTTCTGTAATGTTCTTTGTCTCACGGTATGTGGTTCCGCATCTGGCATCCCCGCTTGCGGCTTTCACCATCCTCTCCTCCACGTGGAGGCTGCCTCGTTGAATAAAGTTGATACATACCTTAAGAGCCAATTTTCCAAGAGGCTATTCACACTGAGTAGTGCCTCCTGCACCAACAGGTTCATTGTAAGGCAGATTCATTGCATCCCACAGATCTGAGTACAGAGTGACATGTCTGTACAATGCCGAGAGGTAGCACTGATTGGGCAATGGAGCATCACGGGTGCATTTCAGCTAGTGGCCTCAATTTCAGCTGGGGTGAACTGGCACACCCAAGTCAAGTCAATGATGGATTTATGCCACTTGGCATCAGACCAGCGAGTAGCCCCCAGAATGCTTTGACATTTCAGGATTTTCTTCTTTACAAAGTGTAACAAGTATACGAGGAAATACCTTAAGAACTTGTTCAAAAGACCTACTTGCTTTTGCTACCTTGCAATGGCTTAACAGCCATCTTTAAGGAAAACCTCTTTACATAGTACATAGGCTCAACTCAAGTCCATGATGTGCTTAATCCTCTTTCAATGTTGCAAGTATTCATATCTCTTCTTTTTTTTTGGACAGAGCAACAGATCCGTAGCAGTGATTATTTCAAGGGTATGGACTGAGCTTTGTCTACTAGTTTAGCTATCACTGATGACACAAAAGATTTTCTATGAACAACATACCCTCTTCAACTTAGAGAGGAAAAAATACAGGTTAAATGTACATTTGTCTGTGCTTGAAAATACTTTTCCTCATGGTGGTTTGCCGTAAAGAATACGCATGCGTTCACAGCAATGAACTGTCACTTTATGTATGTGTTTTTACATAACTAAAACCATACATGACAAGTGACTCTACTACTTACTTCAGCTGCTTTCTGTAGGACTTGCATCCAGTTTTATGTATTGCTGTCACGGGGATGGATCTGCATTGGTTTCGTATGTCGAGAATAAGACCTATTTGCAAAATCAACGTTTCTTTGTTACAAAGCATTTTTGAAACCAGAAGAAAATCATTCCTAGTCTTGCACTGAAGCACTTGGCACTGTTACGCACACACACATAAAGTAAGAAAAGGCAGCATTTTCACAAATTCTTGGGAAAAATCAGCCAGCATTTTTGAAAACAGCACGAGTGCATACGTCAGTATGCGAGTAAGACAAATTTTTATCTACAGCAAGCTTTCATTGCACAGCATGAGACATTCTTAAGAAATTCTCTCAAAAGACCACAAGGCTAACTGGAGTGCAGCTCACTTGACAGCATTTTCATTTGAACTACAGAAGATATTAAGTATGAGAATAATAAGTGGTAAAAAGCATGGGTCTCGCATGTGAGCACAAATGCCCTAAGAAGGGAATATATTTAACTGGGATACATAGATGAGATAGTCTGGAGGAAATGGAGTAAGGAAAAACCTCGAGCCAAACTTACTCCACATAAAGGTCAGTTTCAAATCTGCCATGTATAGAAGGGATTAATTAGGTCAAATGTTCTTAAACAACCAGGCTCTTGTATAAACTATTAGAGTTCAAAATGCTGCCCCCAAGGCTGAAAGTGGCTGATGCCTCTTCCTGTAAATGCAGGGTGAGGTCAAAGGTACTGGACAACACAGATGTTTTGCTGTTTTAAAAAAAAACAATCCCCAAATTCACTGATTTCTTAGCCAACTTCTTGGGTCAGCATTAACTAGCAATTCAAAAAAGAAAGAAAAAAAGTCCAAACAGCTAATTCCCATCCATCTCAACATGTCTCAGAAGATGGAGATGAAAAGGTGGACGCATCTGCCAGTTCATGCTGGATTGCTCCCTACAGGGCAGTTTTTAAAGCTTCATTCTTCTGGCTTGTATGACATTTCCATTACTCTCCCCTGGGCAACTCCTGAATGGCTCAACACATCTCACTGGCAGGAAGAGCTTCATAATGCTCAGCTGGTGTTTTCCCTTTCCTAATTACAGCTCACTGCTCCATGCTAAGTGATTTCTTAGCCTCCGAGGGGTTTGTAGCTTTTTTCATTTGTGGAGCCTTTTCTTGGCTTCTGCCTTTACTTGATGCTAGACAAACCTGTGCAAGCATTTTATTTGTACCCTTGTAAAGGGTGTTATCAAACCAAGTCCCTCCCATATCACTGCCCATAATATCTAGTAATTGTTTCTCCTTGCTCCAACTGATTTGTTAAGAATATGAGAAGGAACAAGGTGGAAGAAAAGTGGTTTTCCACACAGCATGTAGCAGGTTGCAAGCAAGCTGGGAGAACACCAGCCCCTTACCCATCAGTCTTGTGTCCTGTTCTGTCCATCAGCACCTCTTTCGAGTTCATAACTTCATCTCTGCAATAGTAATTTTCATTCTCCAGGAAGATGAGAGTAAACCACTGAGAGAAAGAACACATGCAAATATGAAGACTGCCCTCTCTGATGGTTCACCACGCGAACACATGGGTGCAGCATTTAATGCCCTGACCAGTGGACAATATAATTGAAATCGTTATGTGAAAGCATGTTCCTGGTGGCTGACCATGCGGCTCGACAGCTCCATCCTGAGAGCAACATCCATCTTGGGACAGTGAAATGACAGCAAGAACCACCACTGTGGGGACTGCTGTGACTCAGCAGGCACTCACTGGCTCCTGTCAGCCTTTCACCATGGCAGTCAGTCCCAGCTATCGGCTCTCCACCGCTATCTTCCATCCCTCTCCTATATCTTCCACCTGGACAGCTGGTGCTAGCATAGGGAGAACAGGAGGAAGACACTCTGTATACACGTGCCACTGTCAGAGGGAAGGAAAGACCTGTCTTGGGCTGGAGCAGGGCCAGCCTCTAAGGCCTGCGCTAAAGCCTAAACAATACGTGATGCACACACATGTTCAGCAGAGCCCTCTGCCTCACACCCGCTCCATTTGGGAATCTTGGCATCAGCTGAGAAGT